>NC_059072.1:39414788-39720714 GCF_020497125.1 Mauremys mutica | reverse complement strand
CAAAATTCTACTGCAGATGAATTTGGAAAATTCATTTTATTTGCTATCCTAAATTGTTTAGTGTTACTATGCATTGACCCACAGTGGGCTCACTTTTCCCCAGAGGTGGCTGAATAACAATGATGGACTATTCCTGTGTGTACAGTGTGGTAAAGTTTTTGTTTGTTTGTAAAACACTTTGGAATCCTTCAGGATGAGAGATTTTATCGGCTGTTTTATATAATTATCACTCAACCGTGCTTATTTATAAAAAAACTGTACGTTTAAAGCTTGTTTATCCTTAGGTCAAGCAGACCTAGTGATGGAGGTGAAAACTGATGGATAACGGGTGACAGACTTTCTTTACACTAGCAATTGTGTGTTTTGCTATAGGCAAGCTACTTCTCATCTTTATGTTTGTAACTAATGTCTCATTTTGGTAATGTTCTCCACTATATTTCTTCATTTATTATGTGGCTTGGTGATTTTGTGTTGATGAAATCTTAATCCATATATTTCTGTTTTTTCTCTCTCCTGTTTTAGGTGATTGGAATATTGGATGTGTTCACACCAGATGTAACACTGGAGAAATTTAATGATTTGTAAGTTTTTGATTCTATGGGAAATTGTAGGCATTAGATTATGGTTATTTCTGAATTTCACTTTAATGTAAGTATTATGTGCATGCCTATAAAATTTCAAAGGCTTGTAGGAGAGTTAGGTGCCTATCTGCCATTGAAACTCCGTGGGAATTGGTACATCCCTCCCTTAGGCACCTTTGAAAATCCTAGGCTTAATGTATTGATTTCATATCCGAGAAACAAAGGGCCAAATTCTGATCTCATTTAAATTGTTGTACATCTAGAGTAAACCCATTACCTTCAGTAGATTGTAGTATGTTTCCTCTGTTAAACCTGGGATCAGAATCGGATCCAAAATGTCTTGAAATCACTCCTCTGGTAATACAAATCTATCCCATGTTGTTTAAAAATACAAAGTTAAAAATAAAGTAGAAAACGAAACACAAAAATTGGGTTAAGCCCAAACATGTGGACTACCCAAGGGTTCCTTTGAGGCAGAGACCTTACAGTCTAATGTGTCTAGCAGGCTGGGTAAAACATCACCCAGGAGTTTTGAGGGTGCAAGAGGCAGATAAAAGCTTCTTTTCATGACTAGAAGTGCAGCAGTCTGCTGCAAATGTGTTGTAAGCAAGTACAAATGTGTTTACAGTTAAAACAGAAACGAGGGGAAGCTTTTGTGCATTAAAGGTCAGATGAGTCATTCAAGGGGAGATTTGATTGTTTACATTTTGCTAACTAGTCATGTGGGAGCTTGTTTGGTCTGTGATATGAATTTGATCTTACTATAATGTAGCTGCCTCGTGGCTAGAAACAGCAGTGCTGGGTCAGGCAGTTCCACCACTGCCAGTCCCCTGGGGCGTTATTTCTGTGTGAATCCTTTAGGAATTGGAAGGAGCATATGCTGATGTGGCTCCTACCCTTTTTTTTTTTTTTTAGAGGGAAGCATACACTTAGGTCTACCATCAGCATCAATCTGCCAGACAATGTGGAAAAGGTATTGGAGCTAAAGCCCACCTCTTCTGAGATCCCATGTGCTCTCCCAGGTGGCACCTGACCATTTCCCCCACATACCCACACCTCCCAGCCCTTTACCTCAAGACGTGCAAATATAGGACCCTGATCCTACAAAGATTCATGCTTACGTTGAACTTTCTGCACTGTGAGTAGCTGTGTTGCTTTATTAGGGCTACCCATGGAACATACAGTTAACTTTATCATAGAATCGTAGGACTGGAAAGGACCTTGAGAGGTCATCTAGTCCAGTCCCCTGCACACGTGGAAGGACTAAGTATTATCTCTAGACCATCCCTGACAGGTGTTTGTCTAACCTGCTCTTAAAAAATCTCCAATGATGGAGATTCCACAACCTCCCTGGGCAATTTATTCCAGTGTTTAACCACCCTGACAGTTAGGACGTTTTTCCTAATATCCAACCTAAACCGCTCTTGCAGCAGTTTAAGCCCACTGTTTCTTGTCTTATCCTCAGAGGTTAAGGAGAATAATTTCTCCCCCTGCTCCTTGTAACAACCTTTGATGTACTTGAAAACTGTTATCATGGCCCCTCTCAATCTTCTCTTCTCCACTAAACAAACCCAATTTTTTCAATCTTCCCTCAGAGGTCATATTTTCTAAACCTTTAATAATTTTTGTTGCTCTTCTCTGGACTTTCTCCAGTTTGTCCACATCTTTCCTGAAATGTGGTGCCCAGAATTGGACACAGTAATCCAGTTGAGGCCTAATCAGGGTGGAGAAAAGCGGAAGAATTGCTTCTTGTGTCTTGCTTACAACACTCCTGCTAATACATCCCCAGAATGATGATCGCTTTTTTTGCAACAGTGTTGCACTGTTCACTCACATTTAGTTTGTGATTCACCATGACTCCCAGATCCCTCTCTGCAGTACTTCTTCTCAAGCAGTCATCTCCCATCTAGTATGTGTGCAACTGATTGTTCCTTCCTCAGTGGAGTACTTTGCATTTGTCATTATTGAAATTCATCCTATTTTCTTCAGACCATTTCTTCAGTTTGTCCCGATCATTTGGAATTTTAATTCTGTCCTCCAAAGCACTTTCAACCCCTCAACTTGATATCGCTGCAAACTTTATAAATGTACACTCTCTGCCATTATCTAAATCATTGATGAAGATATTGAACAGAACTGGACCCCACTCGTTATGCCCTTCCAGCTTGACTGTGAACCACTGATAACTACTCTCTGGGAATGACATGCATCCGATGAAGTGGGTATTCACCCACAAAAGCTCATGCTCCAATACGTCTGTTAGTCTGTAAGGTGCCACAGTACTCTTTGCTGCTTTCTCTGGGAATGGTTTTCCAACCAGTTATGCACCCACCTTACAGTAGCTCCATCTATATTGTATTTCCCTAGTTTGTTTATGAGAAGGTCATGTGAGAGAGTATCAAAAGCCTTACTAAAGTCAAGATATACCACATCTACTGCTCCCCCCCCATCCACAAGGCTTGTTACCCTGTCAGAGAAAGCTGTTAGGGATTGTAACTTATCACCTCATTATCTTCTAGGTGTCTGCAAATTGATTGCTTAATTATTTGCTCCATTATCTTTCCAGGTACTGAAGTTAAGTTGACTGGTCTGTAATTCCCCTTATTTCCCTTTTTATAGATGGGCACTATATTGCCCTTTTCCATTTCTCTGGAATCTCTCCCGTCTTCCATGACTTTTTGAAGATAATCGCTAATGGCTCAGATATCTCCTCAGTCAGCTCCTTGAGTATTCTAGGATGTATTTCATCAGGCCCCAGTGACTTGAAGACATCTAACTTGTCTAAGTAACTTTTAACTTGTTCTTTCCCTATTTTTTGATCCCACCTCATTTTCACTGGCATTCACTACATTAGACATTCAATTGTTACTAATTTTTTTGGTGAAAACTGAAACAAGTCATTTCATACTTCTGCCATTTCCACATTTACTGTTATTATTTTTCCCCCCTCATTGAGTCATGGGCCTACCCTGTCCTTGCCTTCCTCTTGCTGCTAAGGTATTTATAGAATGTTTTCTTGTTACCCTCTATGTCTTTAGCTAGTTTAATCTCATTTCATGCCTTGGCCTTTCTAATTTTGTCCCTACATATCTGTGTTATTTGTTTATATTCATCCTTTGTAATTTGATCTCGTTTTCACTTTTTGTAGGACTTTTTTGAGTTTCAGATCATTGAAGATCTCTTGATTAAGCCAGGGTGGTCTACTGCAGGGATCAGCAACCTTTGGCATGCGGCTCACCAGGGTAAGCACCGTGGCAGGCCTGGGCTGGTTGTTTACCTGCTGTGTCCTCAGGTTCGGCTGATCGCGGCTCCCACTGGCCGCGGTTCACCGTCCAAGGCCAACGGAGGCTGCGGGAAGCGGTGCAGGCCGAGGGATGTGTTGGCCGCTGCTTCCCCTCACCCCCATTGGCCTGGAACGGCCAGTGGGAGCCGCGATCGGCTCAACCTGCGGACACAGCAAGTAAACAAACCAGCCCGGCCCGTGAGGGTGTTTACCCTGTCCCTGGTGCGCCGCGTGCCAAAGGTTGCCGATCCCTGACCTATTGCCATACTTCCTATCTTTCCTATACAGTGGGATAGTTTGCTCTTCTGCCCTTAATAATGTCTCTGAAAAACTGCCAACTCTTTTGAACTGTTCTTCCCCTTACACTTACTTCCCATGGGATCTTACCTACCAACTCCCTGAGTTTGCTAAAGTCTGCCTTCTTGAAATCCTTTATCTTTATTGTGCTGTTTTCCCTCCTACCATTCCTTACAATCATGAACTCTACCATTTCATGGCCACTTTTACCTAAGCTGTCTTCCACTTTAAAATTTTCAACTAGTTCCTCCCTGTTTGTCAAAATCAAATCTAGAACAGCCTCTCTCCTAATAGCTTTCTCCACCTTCTGAACTAAAATATTGTCTCCAATACATTCCAAGAACTTGTTGGATAATCTGTGACCCACTGTATTATTTTCTGAACAGATGTCTGCATAGTTGAAGTACCCCATCACTACCAAGTCCTGTGCTTTGGATGATTTTGTTAGTTGTTTAAAAAAAAGCCTCATCCACCTCTTCTTCCATAAGTCTTTGCAGGATCAGAGCCTAGGTCTGTAGTTGCTTCCTAAACAAGTATGGAAGGGTGGAGGGGAGGGCGAGAATGAGGGATTTTGCACTGTCTCTTGCCTGCTCTTTACCCCTGAGGGAATTTTGCACCAAAAAAAAAAAAAGTTCTGTGTACAATATTTTAAAATTCTGCTCATTTTATTTGTCAATAAATAAATGTGGAGGCTCCAGCATGGCAGTGGGGAGCACAGGCCGCTGACTGCACAGAGGTGGGAGATTACCCTGCTTTCCCCCCTTCTCCCCAGGACATAGACTCAGCGATGAGGCTGCACCTGACCCTCACACAGTGAAAGGGCCAGGCCTGCCCCAGAAACGCCCTGGGCCCCTGCCCCTCCAAACCAGGCACACCAGGTGTGGGCATGCAGGCTCAGCCTGTCAGGATCTAAGTGCGGAGGGGCTTAGAGTGGGGGAATCCAGGTACGGGATGAGAGGGTTCTCTATCGGGCAGTCTGCGAGTGGTGGCTCAGTGAGGGTCTGGGTGTGTGTGTGGGGAAATCTGGATGCACAGGGGCTCCATAGGGGTGTGGGGGGGTTTTGGGTACTGGGAGGTGAGGCTTGGTAGAGGGTGGTCTGGGTGCAGGGGTGGGGGTCTGGATGCAGGGGGTGGGGTTCAGCAGGGCTCCAGGGGGCTTGGTGATAGGGTTCTGGGTGCAGAAAGTGAGGCTTATCGATGGGGGGGGTCTGAGTATAGGGGGTCCAGATACACAGGGGTTGGGGGTGTGGGGGATGGGTCTAACCTGGCCCTGGCTCCTGGTGGGGCTGATAGCTGGGGTGTCCCCAGACACCCCATCCCCCCAGTGATTTCTCTCTCCAGTGACTGCTCTTGGTACCTGAAATGACACGCCTGCGCTGCTGGGAAGGGGCACATAACTACCCTTGCTGCTTCCCTGTCAGAAAGTCATTTTTCTGTGGGGAAGCAAAGAAACGTGTGACGGATATGAATTCTGCACACGTGCACTGGTGTGGAATTCCCCTAGGAATAGCTCTTTTATCTGCACAGTGGGAACTATAATGTAGTCTGTGGGGTCACTATTTTTGGTGCTGTCAAGTGCTTCTTTATAGCCGTCTATTTGTAGGGATTAGGCTGGAATTCTTAAAGGAACTTAAGGAAGTTAGGTGCTCAACTCCCCCTTGAAATTAATTGAGGGTTTTGAACCTAATGCCATCAGACTGCTTTAAGAACTCCAGTTTTGGAATTAACTATGAGCTTTGTATCTAATCCAAATAAGCCCAGCATGCTTTTAAAGAAATAGAAAATACAATTCAGACTGAGTTTTCATTTTATCAATGGTGAATTAATATTAAAATCAACCTTTGTGCGTATTAGTACTCAAATAATAGCTGTGTTTATAAATTACTGTCAATAAAATAAAGATCTCTGCTCAGTGAATTTGAACTGGTATGTCTAGATCAGGACTTACTTACCTCCTAATATTCAGCTACACTTTTGGAAGTAAAAACATTTAGCAGATAACTATGCAACTGAAGTAAAATACTTTCCTTGATTAATTTTCCTTTCTTCCTTGATGAATGTTGTTATTCCAACAAGCTCCAGGGACCTTGGATTTATAACCAGGTGGTGAATTTTGAGAACATACAGGAATCTCTAGGATAACATAGAGATAGACCACACAGCCTTAGTTGGGCTGGAATTCTGCCAAAGATGGGCTGGACCGAGTGTCTCAGTTTAGCTATGTCCAGATAACCCTGAGTCAGTCTTGTCTTCTCTTGACTGACCCGATCCTGAAACATGCTGCTGGCGCAGGGCCTTGGAAGAATGAAGCCTATTTATTTATGTAGATTTTAGTGCTCTTCATATCCTAGAGGCATGTTTAAAACAATGTTAAATTGAGGTTTTGTTCTGGAATCCTACATTGCAGCTAATTCCTTACTGGCTATAACCTGAGACTCCGTTGTAATTTGTTTCCTGCTCCAATAATATCCAGAAATACGAGATATTCAAACTTTCTGTTTTATTGTACCACACCTGTGTATTTCTCCCAAAAGATTGTTCTTTATCCTGATTCTTAAAAGTTCAGAAACATCAAATTGTATGTAGTGTCCCCTATCCACCTGGTTACCTCCTTTAGCGCCAATCTCTTTATAGGTTTTGATGGACAGGCCTGGGTTCTTCTGGATCCTGCCATACATTCAGTAGGGTGTAACTTCTTTTTCTTCCCATATGAATTTATTTGGTGGTGCCTCCACTCCCTTGCTGCTTCCTGGCAGGGTCACCAGGGCAGCTTGGGAGGAAAATTCTAATCACTGGGTTACCACCACTTAGTTGACAGATAGTTGGAGACTTCCATGAAATAACACAAACATATTCAATATATTTAAGATGGTAATTATATTAAACAGAAGATAAATATATTAGGGTAAAATACTATTCTCAGGGTCACGAGGGCCCCTGCAATAACCGTGAATTTCCCCAGTCATGTGACCTGATATAGCAAACGTAAAATTAATGTCCTGTTGGTGCGCGTACTTTGTAGGGGCTCTTGATGATCTGTGACCACAATATCGTCTGTGCAGCAGTTAGCAATGTGGCTGACTGGGTTCAGTACAGCCCAAGAGACTCACAAGTGGGATCATGTGGTAAGTCCCTCTGCAGATCTAATAGGCAGCAGGTAACAAAATTCCCAATCCCTTACCCCCTAGCTTGAAGACGCATTTCAGGAAGTGGCAGTGGCACCATTTCAGATTTTGGTAGGGTGGCGCAACTTTTAACTGTGATTCTAGGGGCTTACTTAGACACTTGAAAACTCTAGTTTTTTGGCAGATAACTTAACAGTTAGCTGGCAGAAGCATTGTATTTAATTCCTAAATAAAAGAAACAAAATTAAATAAATATTGGACCCACTCAGTGATAATACTAACGTGTTCTGACATCTTGTGGCAAGTCACTTAAGAGATTGGTTAGGTTTAAAATTTGATTGTATATTCTTACTTTGTTACTAACTCTGTGGAGAGAGAGCTCCCATCCGGATTTCTGGGTTCTGTCTTAGCTCTGGGAGGGGAGTGGGGTCTAGTGGGTTACAGCAGGAGGCACATCCATCTGAGATCTATATAAGAACATCAGAATAGCCTTCAGGGGAAGACCAGTGGTCCATCTAGCCCAATATCCTGTCTTCCAACAGTGACCAATATCAGATGCTTTAGAGGGAATGAACAGAACATGGCAATCATCAAAATGATTCATCCCATCTCCCATTCCCAGCTTCTGGCAAACAGAGGTTAGGGACACGCAGAATATTGTGTTTGATCACTGTGCCACCCTCCCACCCCCCCGGGCTATAGCCATTGATGAACCTATCTTCCATTAACTTATCTAGTTCATTTTTGAACCCTGTTATAGTCTTGGCCTTCACAACATCCTCTGGCGAGGAGTTCCAAAGGTTGACTATGCGTTGTGTGAAGAAATACTTCTTTTTGTTTATTTTAAACCTGCTGCCTATTAATTTCATTGGGTGACCCCTAGTTCTTGTGTTATGAGGAGTAAATAACAGTTCCTTATTCACTTTCTCCACAACAGTCATCATTTTATAGACCTCTATCATATCCCCCCTTAGTCATCTCTTTTCCAAGCTGAAAAGTCCCAGTCTTTTTAATCTCTCCTCATATGGAAGGTGTTCCATACCCCTAAGCATTTCTGTTGCCCTTCTCTGTATCTTTTCTAAATCCAGTATATCTTGCTTGAGATGGGGTGACCAAATCTGCATGCAGTATGCAATATGTGAGTGTACCATGGATTTGTATAGAGGCAATATGATATTTTCTGTCTTATTATCTATCCCTTTCCTACTGATTTCCAGTATTCTGTTAGTTTTTTGATTGCTACTGCACATTGAACAGATGTTTTCAGAGAATTATCCACAAGATCTCTTTCTTGACAGGTAACAGCTAATTTAGATCCCATCATTTTGTATGTATAGTTGGGACTATATTTTGCCATGTGCATTACTTTGCATTTATCAACACTGAATTTCATCTGCCATTGTGTTGCCAAGTCACCTAGTTTTGTGAGATCCCTTTGTAACTCTTTGCAGTCAGCTTTGGACTTAACTATCTTCAGTAATTTTGTATCATCTGCAAATTTTGCCACCTCACTGTTTACCCCTTTTTCCAGATCATTTAAGAATATGTTGAACAGCACAGGTCCCTGTACAGACTCCTGGGAGACATCACTGTTTACCTCTCTCTACATTTATTCCTACCCTTTGTTTCCTATTTTTTAACTGGAGTGCCTGGCAATGCTTTCAGGATCATCTAATGATCCTTAATTTAATTTAATGACAAGCCTTTTGTTATCTTAATCACCCTGCCTCTGTTTATAAACAAACTCTCTGCCCCAAAGGCTGAAGCTTGGAGCAGCACAGAACTCATCACGTGTCACACTCAAGTTGTGTTGCAGTTAAGAGCTCTGTCTGGGGGTAGGGCATGTGCTGTTAGCAAACCTCAAATATGAAACGGGGGGGGAGGGGCTTGAGCCCCCCCAACACCCTGAAATGGCACTCCTGGTAAGTGGTTTCCCAAACAATTTCCCTGACTAGCTAACTAAAAGCTGGTGACTCACAACTCCACTACAGATCCTCAGGTTCAGAGATGGCTCTGGACTCCTCAGTCACTGCAGAGGGCTGACAACCACTGCTGGCAGGTGTCCTCTTCGTGCAGGAGTCAGGGTGCTTCTGGTGCCAGGATTTCCCCTTACCACAAAGGGGTGTAAGGATCAAGGTGGAGATTACAAAACTATAGTAAAATCTGGATTTTAGTCTCCCACCCCAGTGCTCAGACACACTCACAGCAGGCAGCAACCCCGGCTAGCAGCCAGAGCAGAGCTGGCCACATGGTGACTGATCTCACATAGAGATCAAAACTCTACAAACTGGAAGTCGCCTTTGGAGACGGAAAGGCCCAAGCGGAGGGACCTTGCTTTCAGGTCCCCAGAGGCCAGTCCTTCCCCTTCTCTGGCTGATTCCAGAGTCCAGATTGCTCCAAAATGACTTCTCCTCTCTCCTGAGCTCCCTGGGAAGGGCATCTGTCTCCTTCTTGGTTGCCAAGCAGACTCTGAGTCTGCCTTTGGCTCCCCCTCCCTACCAGGGACTGTGTGCCTCTCTCTGAGCTACCAGCACACAGAGTACCAGGAATCTAAGTAATCTCCTTGGGAGTTATACGTACATATAGCTAGTTAGTGTAATCAAATGACCTCCTTCCCATACTGTTGTTTATCACTGGTTGCATTTTGTCCTACGTTAAAGGAATTGGTGGTGGTCTGCATGGGTGGAGGTGTCCACCCAAATGTATCAGATTACAGGCCCAGGCCCTTAGATTGTAAGAGGTGTGGGGCAGGGACTGTATCTTCACATATGTTTGTCCAATACCCAGCACAATGGGTCCCTGTCTCGACCAGTGTTTTTGTGTCACCAAAATATAATAATGAATTTGCAAAAGCACCTAAAGGATTTAGGAGCACAAGTTCCATTGAATGTTGGATTAGTGCAGTAGTTCTCAAACTTTTGTATTGGTGACCACTTTCTAGGGTTGCCCGGTGTCCGGTTTTTGACCAGAACGACTGGTTGAAAGTGGACCCTGCAGGTCTGGTCGGCACCACCAACCAGGCTGTTCAAAGTCCAGTTGGTGGCACAGCAGGGGCCTGGGGCTAATGCAGGCTTCCTACCTGCCTTGGCTCTGTGTGTCTCCCAGAAGCAGCAGCTAGATCCTTGCAGCCCCTAGGCTCAGGGAGGCTCCATGCCCTGCCCCCACCCGAGTGCCAGGTCCGCAACTCCCATTGGCTGGGAACCATGACCAATGGGAGCTGCGGGGGCAGTGCCTCTGGGCGTGAGGGCAGCTCTCGGTGCTGAGGAGCCTCCCTGGTCGCCCATGTGTCTAGACTCTAGGGGTCCCAGGGACTCCAAACCCCCTGCCCCAGCCCAGAGTTCCCTCCCACACCCAAACTCCCTCTCGGAGCCTGCACCCTGTACCCCCCACCCTAGTCATAAGCCCCTTCCTGCACCCCAAACCCCTCATCCCCGGCCCTACCCCAGAGTCCACACCCCCAGCTGGAGCCCTCACACCTCCCCTGCACCCAACCCCCTGCTCCAGCCCCGTGAAAGTGAGTGAGGGTGGGGGAGAGCGAGCGACGGAGGGAGGGGGGATGGAGCGAGCAGGAGGTGGGGCCTCAGAGAAGGGATGGGGCATAGGTGTGGCCTCTGGAAGGGACGGGACATGGGGCGGGGCCAGGGAGTTCAGGTTTGTGCTATTAGAAAGTTGGCAACCCTACCCCTTTCACATAGCAACCACCCTTATAAATTAAAAACTTTTTTATATATATTTAATACTATTTATAAATGCTGGAGGTGAAATAGAGCTTGCGAACCCCTGAGGGGTCATGACCCCCAGTTTGAGAACCTCTGGATCAGTGCTTCTGAATCCCTTCAGCATGTTTTGAATATCTCTAATAATAATTAGTAATTAATAACAAAAATGTCATTAGTAAATCCTCTAGATTTTTTCCTTAAACCCTATATTTTTGCTAGAATATTCACTAAGTTCTTTCTAGCTCACTTCAAATATTCATGGCCTCTTGATAATTGACTTTGATAAGATCGTGGAAAAAATAATTTGTCAATCTATGCTTTCATTGTTCTGGAACACCAATATATTTGAGGTTAAAATCTATTGTCCAGGTCATCCACTTTATCAGTGAGCCATGTTTTTTCATGTGCCATAAATATACTGATAGAGAGCAGAAAGGTTTCATTCTCTGCTCCTCCACTTATCTTCTGTTTCTCCACATTGTACTTGAATTAAATTACTTAAACTTTGCACCAAAGGAAGTCTGAGGGAGTTAGGTGCTTAATCCCATTGAAAGGGATTTGGGAGCCTCATTCCCTTAGGCTCTTTTGATAATTCCAGCCAAAGTTCTTTGGAACTACCTTATTGTCCCCTTTCTCTGTGATTTACCATTCAATGTCTGTTGCTCTTTCTTTAATTTGAGAATAATTTTTTCTATTTTTCTCTTAATGACATTGATGCTGTGTGGCAAACCTCAGTTATTGTAAGACTGAACATAAAATATTGAAACTCCATAGATTTTAAACAAAGAAAAACCCTTTAAGACAAATTGGTGAAATATTTATAGCTCAGACAACGACCAAATGTATTTCTACACATCATAACTGAGTCTAGTTTTCATTATATGCAGGTGCAGCCTTAAGGTTTGATCCTTAAACTGCTGGAAATGTATTTGGCTATATTAGTTGCCATAGGCTGGTTCTCCTGTCAGAGTTGGACATTAGGGCTAGATTCTGAATTGTGAGCTTACTGAAGGCCCTCAGAAACATGAGGTCCCAAACTGTCCCATTCTTAAGGTTAGGCCTGAAATATCTACATGACATACAGCAATAGTTCTCAGCCTTTTCCATAGCTGGACTCCCTTCCCATTTAGAAATATGGGAAGTGCAGGGTGGTCATGACCCCCTGATACTTTTTCATGACCTCCAGGTTGAGAAATCATGCCTTACAGTAATACCCTCTTCTGACTTTGATCAGATCTTGTTCCTGTCACTTTGACTGAGGTATGTAGTTGACCTTGTTATGGATAGTACCCACTGGTTTGCATAACTCATGATAGTTCTTCTAAGGTAAACAATGTGTAAATTATAGAGCTTTTTATCTAGTTATCTTTTAAGCACAGAAAGATCTTCCTTGGGCTCTTTTATCTTGTTCAGAATTTGTCATTTCCTATTAATTGACAACTCCCTATAACTAGTGATTGAGTTACTCAGTACCTGCTTCAAACAATCATAATTGATAAAAAATAAAGCATGGAAGTCATATTATTTTTAGTAGAAATTATTTGGTTCTAGAGGTATTTCATTAAATGGGAGATCAAATTAACCAGTAGCTTAACTAAATGGTAAGAACTGTAATTTCTAATTATCATTGAGATGTAATGTACAGGTATGTTTCACTTTGACAAACTTGATGGAGTTATTTTGTACTCCATTTTCTTTAGCTACCTAGTCATGCCATTTATGGGAACAGACTTGAGTAAGATAATGAAGCATGAGAAACTAACTGAAGATCGAATCCAGTTCCTGGTCTATCAAATGTTAAAGGGCCTAAAGGTTTGCCATTTTTATTACTTTCTTACTTTCACAAGTTAATTTTTTTCTCAGAAAATTGGTTTAGAGAGCTGCATACATTTTGCAATATTTGAAAGCTGAGCAAAATTTAATCTCCCTATAGACATTGTGAGCTCTGGAATTCCCCACAATGGATGTGTTTCTTGATGGTGAATATTTGCTTATATTTTTTCAAAAATCACGTGTGGGGGTTGGAGTGTGAGTCCCTTGTCCTGATGGTCTGATTTTGTAGTTGCAAATATATTTGATCCACGAAGACTCTCTTGTAGGCCATCAACACTTTTATTTTAACAAGCCAGAAAAGTCACTACTGTGATTTTAGTCCATCCTCCTCCAGCAGTTGATTGTGCTGCTTCTTTGGCACACCTAGCCTCCTCTAGCTGAGGTAATTAGAAATCAGGGGTGAAATCCTAGCCCAGCAGGAAGATAATGGCACTGATTTCAGTGGGGCCAGGATTTGATCCCAAGCCAAGAATCAAACTTGGATTTCGAATACGACAATGCAGAGCACCAGGTTACACGGTCAGTTTTACAAGTCTCCTATTTGCTAATCTGCAGATTTTTCAAAGTCAGTTTAAAGTGCTGTGGTTAAGGGAACAGTGCTTTCCCTCTGCTGTATCTACTGGAGATGTGACATCAGATGTGATGCCTTTCCAGTTTTTGCTTTCATGTTAGTTCTGTTTATTTTAATTAACTATCTCTGGGGATCTCCTTTCATGCTCATATTACCTGTGCTTATTGTAAATTTGTTTTAACCCCTTTTTGATAAGATGAACAGAGACCTTTAGGCATGGGCATCCCAGAGTAAAGATCTGCCCTTGTGAGGTGCTGA
The DNA here is from genome assembly GCF_020497125.1 of Mauremys mutica. Taxonomy (NCBI): domain Eukaryota; kingdom Metazoa; phylum Chordata; order Testudines; family Geoemydidae; genus Mauremys; species Mauremys mutica. Next base: position 39,707,047 of record NC_059072.1, on the reverse strand, counting down.
ACTTCCTTGACTCCCGCTAGAGTTAATGAGAGTTGAGATTCCTCAGCCTCTTACAGAATTGGGCCCCAATTCAGCAAGGCACTAAAGCACATGCCTTGCTTTAAGCACATGACTCATCCTACTGATATCAATGGGATTGCTCACAGGCTTAATTACCTTGACTAATCAGGGTTCTGACATTACCTGTGAAATTCTAAAATATACTTCCATCTCGTAACGTTTTATGTAGTCTTTCCCAATAGATCTGAAGGATCTCTGAAGTCTACTAGCATGAGATGGTGGGGTGGCTTGGTGTAGAGAAAAAACATGCTAACACACACTGTGGATTTTTAGTGACAAATTAGTGTGTAATGTGGCTGAGAGAAGCTAGAACGTCTTCAAAACCTCTCTCATCCCTCCACCCCACAAAAGAAGTCAGCCATCTGTACAGAAAAAATTGTAAATGATGGGGGATGAAAGATGCTGGAAAAGTATCCATTGAAACAGCATCACTTTTCAATGATTTTTGGGAGCATAGTTTGATACTATCTCAGGGTTTGATATTTTTATTTGCTAATGGACATATTCATAAATTTTAAGGCTAGAAAGGACCATTGTGATCATCTAGTCTGACCTCCTGCATAATACAGGATACAGAATTTCACTGTTTCGTATATTAAGCCCATATCTTAACATTGAGCTAAAGCATTTTTTTTAAAAGAGACATCTAATTTTGATTTAAAGACCTCAAGTGTTGAAGAAATCTCCACATCCCTAGGTAAGTTGTTCCAATGGTTAATTACTCTCACTGTTTAAAAAATTCCATCTTGTTTCTAGCCTGAATTTATCTAACTTCAGCTTCCAGTCATTGTATCTTATTATACCTTTGTTTGATAGATTATAGAGCCTTCCGCTATCAGAAATATTCTTCTCATATGTGCTGTCTTTTAATACTGATACTGTTTATAAATGATTGTGGATCACCTCTGAAGTATCCAGTCTCATATACTAAACTGCTGTACAGTGTGTATGTTTGTCTTTCCCTCATTTCAGCTAAATAAACAGATTTCCATCTTCATTGTTCTCTGTTTTGTTTCACCTGGCTTTCATAAGAACAGCCAAACTGGGTCAGACCAAAGGTCCATCTAGACCAGTATCCTATTTTCCATCAGTGACCAATGCCAGGTGCCCCAGAGGGAATGAACAAGTGATCCATCCCCTGTCGCCCATTCCCAGCTTCTGGCAAACAGAGGCTAGGGACACCATCCTCGCCCATCCTGGCTAGTAGCCAGTGATGGACCTATCCTCCATGAAGATATCTAGTTCCTTTTTGAACCCTGTAATAGTCTTGGCCTTCACAACATCCTCTGGCAAAGAGTTCCACAGTTGACTGGGCGTTGTGTGAAAAAATACTTCCTTTTGTTTGTTTTAAACCTACTACCAATTAATTTCATTGAGTGACCCCTAGTTCTTGTGTTATGAGAAGGAGTAAATAACACTTCCATATTTACTTTCTCCACACTAGTCATGATTTTATAGACCTCTATCATATCCCCCCTTAGTTGTCTCTTTTCCAGAGGTCTCAGTCTTATTAATCTCTCCTCATATGGCAGCAGTTCCATAACCCTAATCATTTTTGTTGCCCTTTTCTGAACCTGTTCCAGTTCCAATATATCTTTTTTTGAGATGTGGCGACCACATCTGCATGCAGTATTCAAGATGTGGGCATATGATGGATTTATATAGAGGCAATATGATATTTTCTGTCTTATTATCACAAAATAGACAATGATCATTAACATTCTATTTTTGAACCATGAATGATATAAAAAAAAACCAGAAAAATATTTTTGAACCCCCATGTTTCTGAATGATTCCTATAAATGGAAGATTAGAATCTGTCTCATTCTAGATTAGGAATGCAAATGAAAACGTTGACTCTAACTTTTAAATTACGGTGTGTGTTGTTCTGGTTTTTAAGTATGTTTATTTTTTGTTGTTTCCTTCTAGTGAAAGCTGTGCATCCAAAAGGAGAGAGCTTCCTTATAAAAGATGCTGTATTCTGTCCTTATTAACACGCTGTGCTTCAACAACAATTTTAGCATACAGTTGAGATTTGATTGCTGAAAGTGCCTTGACCTACTTTGGCAGGCTGAAACCTGTCTTTCCCACAGTGACAGCCATTTCTGTAGAATTGAATTCCCTTCACCCTGGGAGACAAACTCTATGCAGTTTGCCATGGAATAGCAGAATTTTGAATTAGATGTATATTTTTGGCAATTCCTTTCTCTGTGAATGTTTGGTCTTTAAAGTCTGGATCCTGCAATTTACAACACAAGAAGAGCCTTGCACTCATGCAGAGTTTCACTGAAAGTTAATATGGGTGGAGTGGATCCCCCTGTGCTTTGTAAACTGCAGAATCAAGCCCTAAATGAGACAGGCGTATCATGCCTGATCAGATTCTAACCAGTTTTTCTTTCTAATTTACATTGCACCTTTCAAACATTTGAAGCCAAAAGAATAGGACACATTGTGCCTGGATACTCTGGTGATGGGTGCCTAGGAGTGCTGTTTTCACCTCCCCTCTGACCTCACTCCACTACTTCGTACATTTACCCCTTTGTGTCTGTATTGTTTTCTCTTGTTTCCAGATTTAGTGTGTATATTTTTATCTTGTCCCTCATTTATTCATTTGCCCCTGGCTCCAAGTAAAAAGATTTGTGCTCAAGGGTTTCATGAATGTTAAAGACCAGCCTGAGTTGACAGTAGTGGGGTAGATAGGATCTTCAGGGGAAAAAAATCAATTCTGAATTTCCAACTGTAGGGCTTGATTTACCTTTTTAGGATATCTTCATAAGGAAAAGGGCTAGAAACCTACTGTGAAAAAAAATACATAGATTAGCCCTGACATATTTAGGCCCCTACAGTCATAGAGCCACCCACAGGAGTAGGCTTTGTGAGCCCCAAAGGATGTCTCTGTCTCTGCTAATCAGATGCACTGCATTCATAGGAAACTGGAAAAGCAGGTGTGAAGAGCTGATGTATGAAGTACACTGGGTAAAGAGGAAATGGGAGGAAGCTCCGTAGGTGACCCGACATCCCAGGGTTTGGAGAAACTGGGGCATTCCAGTTCCAGCAAATCTTGCAGAGATGCTGAGATAATCCTAGTAAACCAGTATAGCTCAATACCCTAATCTTACTGTATCTTTCAATAGAAATGATTCCCTTGACTATTTGCAAAACTGCTTTCCATCTGGTCATATGGAGGAGTGCATCTCTAATAACCTCAGCATTATCAGCAAAAACGTACGGCTTTATTCATCCATTAATTTTTGATGTTTTAGTCCTTCATATTGTGAATCAGACATTCAACAATAATCTTTACTACTTCACCTGTCATCCATGGCACTATACTTTGGATCTTTCTTCCTACGATAATTCACTATGAGCAAGCACTGTGTCTAGCTGGAAAAGTCTCCAAGGAACTGATCTAAAAGCAGGAACATTGCAGTGCTGTTTGTCTGAGTGACGTTCCCACAACACCAGCCCTTGTTACGTTAGACTCAACTTAGTGCTATTAGACTCTTGTTTTCATGAGTACTAAATTCAGTCATTCCCTTTTTTTCCCCTTAAAAAATATTCACTAGACTTCACTTTTCAGACTCCCTTGCCATATCTTCCTGTATTGGTTATACTCTAAAATGCTCAAAGCAGTTGGTCCAAAAAACATTGAAGTCAGTGGGAAGATTCATATTTTATGTGCAGCCAAGAACACTTATTATCAGGTGACTGATGATGAAGAGTTTACCAACAGGGTGCAGTAATTTACTGACCTGAATTTGCATAGGGTACCAAAATTTGCCTTTTAGCTATTCCCAAGTTTCCTGTACTACAAATCAATTTGTTCATCCTAATCAGAGAAATAAGACCAGTTGTTAAGATGAAATGGTGACAATGTTGTGAGGGAAATGACTGATATGGTCTAAATCTCTCTGCTAATAGATACTTTTATGAGAGAATGGGTAAAAATCCATAATAGGAGAGTGCAAAATCCCATTTTAGAGAGAGACTCCGTCAAAATGAAAATATTCTGAACTAAGCTGGAGTAGTGTCCTCAGTATTGGAGTACACTGCAGTGTAGATTCAAATATCTTGATTTACAAAAAACCAAACATTTATGAAAGAAACCTGGCATCAGAAATGAAGTGCTAAATAATTTGGTCTCACCATCTCTCTATTAAGAAGAGTGTTCAGTAAACATGTAAATTATATCCAACGTGTTTAAATGAGTTGTTTTTTTCTCCTTTGCATTTCTAACACTCATTCCTAGGTATGGTGGGGGAGAGACCATTAGCAAAAGTAGGATGTTTAAAGAAAACTTTTCTCTTCCCTGAAGGTGGCTGAGGCCCATTTTTACTAAAGCTCCCGAGGCTGAAATTCTTTTACAATTCCTGTTTCTAGATCCTGCATTCTTGTGCAAAAGTCCCTAGGCCTACTGTTTACTTCCCAACTATGTACAGTTTTGCACTGTGTCTTAGCATCTGAAGTATTAGGGGATTCAGTGAGAAGACATTAAGAAACAATTTGGAATGTATATAGTCATTGTGACATACTTGTTGCTCAAAAATAAAACTGGCCATTGGCGGGAAATGTCTACCCTTTCCTTGTTACCGGTCTTCGCTGGGAGTCTGACTTCTAACAAATACTTTCCATAGGAATTCTCTCAGGACTCTGTATCCAAGTGACAGGACTTCCTCTTGTTTAAGCAGTCTTCTCTCATCCTGATATACTTCACCCTTCCATCCACGAAATAAATAGCATGTCATAGTTTCCAGTCTCCTCCAGTCAGTGGTAGAAGTAGTGCTACAGGCTATGTTCCATGGCACCAACATCTTCTCTCTACAGTAGTCAGTTCTTTGGAAGAGAGTATGGGAGGTTGTTTTTCACTCCCTAGTGATGATGCTGGAACTGTCTGGTCTGCAGGCAATTCACAAATGGAACTGATCCTCCAGGTGAAAATGTCCAGTATATGGGTCCCTCTCCCAGGCCTACTCACTTATTGTGACACTTCTTGTTATGACTCGTCTTGCACCCTCTGCTCATATTATGTCAAAACAAGAAACTATTTTATAATCGCATCAGCTAAGGGTGGTCTAGGAGAACATAAAGCCAAGGGCAGATATATCCCAACATGAAAGCAGCACTAGGAATGCAAAAATGGGGCTTGTAAACTCACTACTGTAAGCAGTTCAAGAGCAGGTTGGCTTTCAAAACAAGTTATGTCAGGTGAGAGAGAGGGAACTTCTGTGTAATGTGGAAGGATAAGGAGTTATTTAGTCTTTGCAATGGGCAGAGATAAAATGGACTCTGAACAGCATTGCTCTAAAATTGTATGTCTAGCTGCATGGGAAGCTTGTGTTCTTGCTTTACTACACTGGGCCTGATCTTAAAGTAGGGGTATAGGTCACTGGATTCCAGTACTGACGCTTAGATTCCATACATGGAAAAGAAAAAATAAATAAAATTTTGTCTATGAAGGTTTGTTTCCCTTTGCACTAAATGCAATAATAGTAGCTAACTATATGATCTTAATTTCTAGATCCTTAAATGATCTGATGTATCCATTGAAATACAACAAAGGGAAAGAAGATCACAAAACCAATACATGCATGGGAGGCATTTCATCCTTGTCATATTATTCCAGTTTTTAAGCAGTGTACACCTTGAAATACTAGTTCCTGTGCTGGTCTGTTTCCTGTAAAAAAGAGATCTAAAACTAAAATACACAATATGTCTGCTGAGGAAGATGGCTGGGACCCCAATTAGGGTTGCCAATTTTGATTGGACCTATTCCTGGAGGTTTCATCACATGATATAATCATTAATCAAAGATTAATATTTAATTCCTGGAGACTCCAGGACAACCCTGGAGGGTTGGCACCCCTAACACACATGTGCCTCTCCTTTCTTCTTGCAACTGTAGGGCTTATGGCTTAACTTCATGGTTCTTTTTGGGGTGGATAGAGGCAGGATTTGTGGAGGGCTGCCCAGAAGGCAAGGAGCTCATTTGCCTGAGCTCTGTACCAAGTTCCTCTGCACTCCTAGTACACCAAGCTGATAGGTGGGCCTTACTGTCCCTTTCTGCCACTTAGGTTCCAATTATGATCCATCCCTGATTGGTTGTTTAGTGTTCGCAAAGCACTGCATATGGACATACCTGCTACTAATGCACCCATTATCAGTCTGTTACAGAATCTCTGCACAAAATGGAATTTATACCAGCAGAATATTCATCAGTAACTGCTCTGCTCTCTATGGAGATTTTGTGGACTGTTGCAACCATTAACCCAGCTGGGAGAGTCAGAGGTGGAACCAGGCAGAACCGTTCTTCTTCTAAAGTGTTAAGATGAAGGCGGGTATTTGCCTTCTGGTTGTTTTGTTTAGAAGTTGAAGTGGTTTACAAATCAAGAAAAGTCCCTTATCTGAGTAAAACTGCTATGCTCCTGAGCATTTAAACTAAGACTACAAATCCAAACAACACAGAGATTTTCATTTAACTCCCAAATGGTTATATAGTGATCTTAGAGAGTCTATCATCATGCTATGACATATTTCAAAGATGCGACACAGTAGCAGATAGCACACTATTCCAAATGGACTGTCAAAACTAGTCTAATTCAAATTGTTACTAATAACAAAAAAGCAAACATTGCACACATCTCAGTCTGGCTTTTGCATCTTTTTGGTTGCCCCTTTGAGGAACCAAAGTTATTAGATATAATAGTAATGTAACAACAATATTATCTCCCTTATTTACCAAACTGTCTACGGAACTTCAGAAGGTCCTAGTAACTGGAATGTACACATTGGCATGTCCCTATCAGAACATAGCCAGTGCTGCTCAGTATGGTATAAACATCAGTTTCTCTAAAACTTAGTCCTTGGACATCCATTATGCTGAGTTATGTGTGTTTTGAAAACTTGAGCATCCTCACACAGAGCCCTGGAAAGAGGATGAAAATATTCCAACAAGGTAAAATGTTTTTTTAAGATTACTTTCAGGTTTGTTTGCATTCAGGCCTTTATTCTGGAAAGGATACCTATTCAGGAAGGGTGCTTAAGCACATGCTTAAAACTGAGCATCTGTTTTCCTAAAGTTAAACCTGTGCTTAAATCCGATGACTGCAGTCGTACAGCACATGCTTTCCTCAATCTGAGGTTTACCAGAGGCATCTGAACCTAATCTGTGATTGTGCAGGTTAGATTTCTATTGTAGCTAGCTCAGGAATTTAAGTAAAGAATAGGATTTATTTTAATCTATATATTTCACAACCCAATTTCAGGATGATTTTATTTTTCTAACAATACCAGAGAGTTTCTGGACACAAAAATGAATTATGAGGAAATTAAAAGTGAGGAAACATGGTGACCTGATTCAATATCAATATTCAAATAGAGCTACAGAAATGATTATAGGTTGAAAAAAGCATCAGCTTTATACTTGAGACTTTCTTTAGAAAGTAAAAATAATCTTATACCTTAAATTTAGTTTTAGGAGTCCAGTGTGACCTTCTCTGAAATCATTCTCTAATCTCTCTGGCAGGAAATCCATAGGGTGAATGAATTGCAATTGTGTCATAAAATGAATACACTTGTATTTTTTTCTTTGAATATTTGATATAAAGGTGTGTAAACCTGATTATCACCTGCCTCTAACATTGTGATCTCTCTTTACTTTTCTACTTGGCATCTAATGATATTTCAATTTTTTTATATGACAACACATTTGATTGACTCATTGTTTTCTAAAAAGTGTATTATTAATTTCAGATCACTTTAGCACCACATAAGGCCACTTTTTCAGCAGAACTGAAATAATAATTTACTGAGAGTTCAGCAAGTGTCAATTAACAGATCTTTTTGTTTTCACAGTATATCCATTCAGCAGGCATAATTCACAGGGTAAGTGAAAACAGTATTAAAAATACTTGTTTTTTTTAATTCGTATTCTGTAGACGATGTTTGTGTGCACGTATGTCCATAGATATAGTTATCACACCATTCTTGACTTGATTAATTTTGGCTGGATGTTTTTTAGTTGATATGGCCCCCACAGAGGGGATTTCATAACAGCCAATGACTAAACTGGAACTGGTTGAAAATTTTCCCTCAAAAAAATTGGGTTTTAGACTAAATAAAAATTTGCATGAAAAGGGTGTTTTTCTCAAAAAATTAATTGGAAAACAGCACATAAAAACTGAAAAATTTTCAGCCACAATGCAAAAAGTCAGAAATTTCCACTGAGTATTTTGACAAGAATATTTGTCATCAAAATTTTGTGGACTGAAATAAAACTGGCCTTTCTGATTCCTTTTGAAAATCCCACTAAAGCACTCACAAAATCAGTGTGAGAATTTTGAAATGACAACATTTTGGGTTGCCTGTCCTTTACTTGCAAACTTCACCATTCCTCCACAAAGACTTGGCTGTCCTACCTTAACCAAGAGAAGAAAACAGTCCTTCGTAGTACAATACCAGAAGCATCATAAAAAATTTACTTCACCCATGTGGCTTCAATTTGACTGCTGGAAATTATATCAGTCATCACAAACCCAACATGATGTAACACTTCAGTAAGTGTGAATGTTAGCTCCCAAAGCTGTTGTAGTCATAGTCTAAACTTGACAGACCCTAAGCTTTTTCTAAGTTTCCTCTGCTGACTGATCATCTTTCAATTCCATTGTAGAGCCTCTGCAACTCGAAGTCTCCCTTCTCTCTCTCCAAGGCACCTATGATGTAAACAGTCCACATCCCTTGCTCTTTTTTTTTTCTTCATCCATTCTTGGGATGGACTATTGGAAATTTTCTACAAGCATCTTGTTTTATGGTGTAGTTGACATAAATCTGAAAGAGTTGTGGGGATATTCTGCTCAGATTTTCTCCCTAAATCTGGAATCTCTACAGATCATTAATCTTGTATAATAAAATTTAAGGGTCTGAGTTTTTCAGACTGTTTGAATATCCTCCCCTATCTATAGTCTCAAAGTCTAGCAGCAGTTAAATGGAGAGGGATATTGATGTTGCTATGAGGCAGTGGGGAGATCAAGACCTGCCCCTTTATTATGGGCATTTTTTTAATGTAACAAGTAACAGCCTCCATTCAAGCAAGTCAGATTAGCAGGAAATCCCTTTTTATCCAAACTTTGCCTAAGACAGGAGAGCATATTCTGGCTAAAGAAGGGTGTGATCATAAAATCTTGTTTATCTCCTTTAATACTCAAGAGCATCCCAGGTGGGTAAGCAATCTGCTTAGGTACATACTGATGTATATTAACAATTTGCTTATGTGTTATAGCTCTTCCCTCACCCTGGGTCTACCTTGTCTATTTAGATTGTAATTTCTTCAGAGCAGGGACCGTCCACTCTTCTCTGGTTGTACAGTGCCTAGCACAATGGGGCTCCGTTCTTGGTTGGCCCTTGGGCACTGCCGTAATAAACACGATTAATGTTAATGGCGATTTCATTGAAGACTTATTCCAAGAACACATGTGGCTTAACAGCAGTGAAGGAAAGCTATTTAATTTCAGTTGAGTGTATGTGAGTCCCTTACTTAACGATGTTGGTTTTTAAATAGTCCCAATTAGGCTTTGATGTCCAAACTAATTACTTTAATGAGGCATGTAGGGTAGTTCTCTTTTTTTCTAGCCAAACAGTAGCAATAAACTTTTCATCAAGACTGTGTTAATAGAACAGAAGTTCATTCCATAAGAAAAAATTGCAGAAAGACCCCACATATCTCCAGATTTTTACAATGTCATGGTTGTGCTCCCTATTTTGTGCACTGGTCTTGATTATAATGTAGAATACATCTGTTGCTGTTTCAAGTGATTATACCAAAAGAATACTTCTGTCATAGTTCAGGACAACTGCACCTATATTCCCCCTCCATGGTGCACCAAGGGCACATATTCTTAGGCTTCCAGCTCCCCATTCATCACCACTCTTGGGCAGAGACCACATCTCACTCTCTCCTGACCAGGATTTTTCAGGCTGCACAGTTCTCTGTCTACTGTGAGTTCCCCAGCAAGCCAGACTGCCTAAAAAAGCCTGCCTCTGCACTTTGCTTTCTCCTCAGAAGCTGTGAACAGTTGTAATTTCCACCATTATAAGTCACCATACAATTTTTCCTAGCAAGCTTTTTTAGTCTTATCTGAAAACATTACAGAGAAAACATATTAAAAACAACAAAAGAATCCACATGCATGCTAATAAGTAGGGCCCTACCAAATTCACGGTCCATTTTGGTCAAATTCACGGTCATAGGATTTAAAAAATATTAAATGTCATGATTTTTAAATCTGAAATTTCATGATATTGTAACTGTAGGGGGTCCTGGCCCAAAAGAGGACTTGGGGGGTGTCTCAAGGTTATTGTAGGGGGATTGTGGTATTGCCACCCTTACTTCTGTGCTGCCGCCAGCAGTGGCACAGAAGTAAGGATGCCATGGTATTGTATGGCCACCCTTACTTTTGTGCTACTGCCTTCAGAGCTGGGACCACAGCCAGCAGCCGCCACTCTCTGGCTGCCCAGCTCTGAAGGCAGCAGCGCAGAAGTACGGGTGGCCTGGTCTGGTATTGCCACCCTTACTTCTGCGCTGCTGCTGGCAGGGCGCTGCTTTCAGAGCTGGGCGCCTGGCCAGCAGCCACTGCTCTCTGGCCACCCAGCTCTGAACACAGTGCAGAAGTAAGGCAATATGGCAGCCCCCCCTACAATAACCTTGTGACCCCCCACTGAGACCCTCTTTTGAGTCGGGACCCCCGGTTTGAGAAATGCTGGTCTCCCCCATGAAATCTGTAGAGTAGGGTAAAAGAACACAAAAGACCAGATTTCATGGTCCGTGAGGCGTTTTTCACAGCTGGGAATTTGGTAGGGCCCTATCAATAAGCTTACCAGAGATCACCCCAACTGCAGCAAAGACTTTGGTAGGTGGTCTGTCTTTCAAACCCCACCAGGGTTTTTCTATGGTTACAAGTTCATAACAGCTTTTACTCAGAACAAGCGACTCCGGGAATAAGTCTGTTTGCCCTTTATATAGCTTGAGCCTTTTGATCTTCAGATTCTGGGAATAGGTAATCAGCAGATAATGGTTCTCTCCTCAGGATATAACTTCAAAAGGTTGGGGCCAGAGTTGGGAATTTGCATTCATCTCCTCACCGGTATTTTCTAGGAAACCCACTTACCTTTGTTTGTCCCAAAAGTTCTTTCTTGTCTGGCACATTGTTTAAAATCGTACTTTTGACGTTCATAACATTCAATAAGGTTTTTCAAGGCTACTGCAAGAAATTGCCCTATCTTTCACAATTCCCTTCACACAATACAAGTGTTTTTATTTATAAAGTGTATTTTTCTGTTTGTTGTAAAAGTCCATCTCAAACTTGATATATTTTACAGGATCTAAAGCCTGGAAATTTAGCAGTAAATGAAGACTGTGAATTGAAGGTAGGAAACAGTTCTTGAAGTATGCAGTTGAATTTGTTACACTGCATAGGAGAACATGGGTGAAACCAAGTCAGTGACAGAACTCCTGTTGGCTTCAGTTGGGCTAGGATTTTACCCTGTGGCTTTTGAAGAGCCATGGAGATTTCCTTGGGAATTACCAGGAAAATGAGGTGAGGGAGGACCAAATGTGGTCCCAGGACGTTAGCAGGAGGAAGAACCCAAATGTGGTACCAGTCTTCCAAAAGAAGAGTGGTTCTGACCCGTATGTCTGACTTCAATCCATACTAAAATAATGGAACTTATATTATTTGGGGAGGCGGGAGGGAAACCTGAACATCAAAAGCCTAATAATCTCATTGGGTATATCGGCACAACTCTGTGTGATTGCAAGCTGCTGATTGGATGATTGACCTCCAAGAGGATTATGGAACCAAGCAAGTAGCACTATTTCTAGAGGAAAAACTTTGCCAAATACACTCAATTGCTGCTTTTTAAAAAAAATAGAATTCAGTGGATGTTATCTATATGGATTTTTGTGAATCATTCAGTAGTGTCATATAAAATGCTGCTTTTTAAATTACATCATATTCACTTGAATATGAGCAATGTCAGGTGGTTTGAAATTGGCCGAAGGATTGTTTTTTTTTAAAAATCATGACAAAATAGCAAAGTATCAAAATCAATATTAGTTGCAGTCTTATTTAACATCTTCCTTCAAGAAGCTTCGGCGCATAAGGAAATTCAGCTATGATACTCAGTATTGGTAATGAGTTCACATAACAGTTGGATGTGCAGAGGATAACTGTTAGGTGAGCAAGCCTATGGCACGGGTTATAATAATGACAGCACAACCACAAGTTATTGCTGAGATGAACACTGCCAGGAATTCCCTACAGGGTTGGAGGAGGGGTGGCAAAGCCTACTGTAAAAAATTGAAATTGGCTGCTTTAGAGTGGGTAGAAGAAGGCTCTTTATACACAGGCCTGTGGTTTGCAGAGTAGGTTGCTGTAAGGGTGTATGTTCCCTCATAATTGTATAAACTATAATAATCAGTGTAGGTATGTATGCAGTGTTGTTGTAGCCATATTAGACAAGGTGAGTGTGGTAATATCTTTTATTGGACCAACTTCTGTTGGTGAGAAAGACAAGCTTTTTGAGCTTACAAAGAGCTCTACTTCAGGTCTAGGTATGTGTAATACATAGACTGTGATGAATATCTACTTATTTTGTCATGTAGTCACTCAGCTAAAAAACTGACTTTTCCCAAAAGAGTTAATGTCCATGTTGCCAAAAGGCAGCTAGTGTGTAAGGGCATTGCTGTGTTACCCTTTCTCGTGTCGAATACCATTTTACACCACACCTAGTCCCATCCACTTCAGTGGGAGTATTTGTGCAGTACAGTGCTATTCAACATGAGCGAGGATATCAGAATCTGGCCCTAAATTTACACATCAGAAATGAGGCTCTGGTTTCTTTTAAAAAGACACTGAAAGTAGGAGAGCCAGTGACAATGTTAAATGCATGCTGTAAAGTTTCCTAACAGCAGTACTGGCTCTAGTTGGTTTCCAAAATAGCTTGTGTCCTTTAATTGGACATCTGGTAATTTTTTTGTTAATTAGGGGCAGGTATTTAAGATCTTCTAAGCATAGGCATTGACTCTGTGGGTGCTCCAGGGCTGGAGCTCCCACGGGAAAGTGGCCCCACTGATCAGCTCCTTCCCCTCCCCCCCAGCACCTCCCGCCCACTGGCAGGCCCTGCCAATCAGCTCCTCCCCCGCCCTCCCAGCGCCTCCTACCCACCACGGATCAGCTGTTCAGCGGCATGCAGGAGGTGCTGGGGGGGAGGGGAGGAGTGAGGGCAGGGCATGCTCCGGGGGTGGGAGCGGAAGGGGGCAGAAAGAGAAGGGCAGGGGTGGATAGAGGGAGAAGAAGGGGCAGGGATGGGGCCAGTGGGAAGGAGTGGAGTGAGGTAGGAGCTGGGGCAGAGCGGAGTCAGGCACCCCCAGGAAAATTAGGAAGTCAGCGCTTCTGCTTCTAAGACATTTTTACATGGAAAGAGGTCTGAGCTGTTTCTTCTGTTCAATTGTCCCTGCATACGAGTCTGCCCTAAGCAGATTCCTGCTGAACTGTTGTGCAAGTAGGCGTTGGCATCTGCAAGCTTCGCTTTAGATCATTAAGCTGAAATACTGAATCTGATTTTATCACTCTGCTTCTTCTCTGTCTTGGGAATCTTCCAATCCATCAGTGTGTTAGAGCATAATATTTATTCTCCAGAAATAATTATGCAAAATACACAATATGTATTTGTTTAAATGTAGTGGAGCGTTTGTTATGAAAAAGCAAATAAGAAATCTTTATTAAATGTGATTTATACATGTCTCCGTCAGCTTATTATAAGACTTTTGGTTTTATCCCTTATAGGAGGTCAGTAGATTCAGACTACTCCCAGCTGCCACTTCACCTGGAATGGTCCCTTAGAATATGTGCTAACTATTTATGCTAAACTATCTGTTTTTATTTAGTATTTGGCTGTGACACTCTTAGTACCTTTCCCAGACCTGAAGAAGAGCTCTGTGTAGCTCAAAAGCTTGTCTCTCTCACCAATGGAAGTTGGTCAAATAAAAGATATTACCTCACCTACCTTGTCTTTCTAATGAATTAAAAGGTATTCTCTCCCCAAGATTTCCAGTCTTATTTATTTTGTGGAACTTGTTTCTATGTGAGCTATCTTATTGGAGGGATTGCCAAAGTTATAAACATCACCCTCATAAAAGGCTAGTAAGTGATTCAACAATTAAACTCAAAAACTGTGCATAGTCAATCATTCAAAAATCAGGAAGTACAAAAGCAGTATTGTCAACACCAAGCATTCAAAAATCATAAGTTGGGCTTCAACAAATTATGAGGTTGGATTATAAATAATGAAAATTTTAAACAATAATAAATTTGGGGTTTGGGAGTTGTTTTTCTCTCTCTCTCTCTCTCGGTTTTTGAGCCTTTTGTTTACACATGGGACATGTGTTCCATCTTTTCTCCCTGTTCTTTAAAAAAAAAAAAAAAAAAAGTAGTAGTTCAAATTCTCCCCTGGTTGCATGACTCCAGGACTGGGACTTTAAGAAAAACATTCAGCAGCACAAGATTCATGATAAAATTGGAAGAGTTGGCACACTGAAAAATTTAGTTTTAGTGCACAACTTTAACATGCCAAACCTGCACCAAGGCACTGTAATTAGAGTTGGTTGGGGATCTGTCAAAAAAACATTTTTGTTGGGAAATGCTGATTCAGCAAAATCAAAACTTTTTCATGTGAAAGGGTCAAAACTTGTATTGAGCAGGTTTTTTAGGTCCAGGACAGAATTTCTGCTCAAAGTGAGAGACAGAGAGACCCATCCTAAAGTAGCAAATTCCCAGTGGTTAGGGCAAAGAAACTGTAGGAGAGATTTAGAGTAGGAGCTTTTGAACTTAGGTCTCCCACATACCAGGTGAATGCCCTAACCATAGGGATACTGGCTATTCGTGTGTGGGTGTCATTTTGTTACAAAACAAAAATTTCAAAAGGTCTCAGTTTTCTCCCAATGTGAAATGGAGAAGATTTTGAAATACTGAAAATGTGTGCTGGATGGGAAAACCATTTCCTGCCCAGCTCTCAATATAATATAGACACCCTCCAATTCTCTGGAGCCTTAAGTCTTCTAATAAAGCAGATTTTACCTGGTGGATCCAGCCACTTACAGATTCACCTTGTTAAAGGGATACTATAATCTTAGATACACGAGTATTAAGATAAATCAGTGGTCGGCAATCTTTCAGAAGTGCTGTGCCAAGTCTTCATTTATTCACTCTAATTTAAGGTTTCGCGTGCCAGTAATACATTTTAATGTTTTTAGAAGGTCTCTTTCTATAAGTCTATAATATATAACTAAACTATTGTTGTATGTAAAGTAAATAAGGTTTTTAAAATGTTTAAGAAGCTTCATTTAAAATGCAGAGCCCCCTGGACCGGTGGCCAGGACCCAGGCAGTGTGAGTGCCACTGAAAATCAGCTTGCGTGCCACCTTTGGCACACGTGCCGTAGGTTGCCTACCCCTGAGATAAATTAAGATCATATAAAGACATTTCCTGACTTTCAAGTACTTAACTTTGCAAACCCTAATGTTGCAGTAATTTCTAAAGTTTATTTTATAAAAATGGGAAAAGAAATATGCAAGGCTGGTAATTAACAGGCATCAGTTGTGAAAAGACACCTGGTACCTGTAAACAGCAGGGAGCAATCTATAAAAGGTAGACTAGTCTGTGTAAGAAATGCAGGCAAAGGGCCTGATTCTTGTCTCATTTATACCAGTGTAACTCCATTGACTTCAGTAGAGTTATAATGCCTCTGTCCAGAATTGGGGAAATGTGGTTCCAAACAGCCTGTAATCTCATCACTACAATACCTACAGCTTTAAAAACTTAACCTCTGCCACCTTCCCTGGGAGTGAAACATTTTGCAGAGCTTGCAAGGTGCACAAGTTCACTGTTCACTAACATACAGAACTAATAAACTCCACTGCTTTTATGAGCACAATTTGAAACTCTCTTTCTCCACAGCTAATGGGCCTATGGAGTATAGCTGTTCTCTTAACTGTGCACCAAATCCATCTTTAAATCCCCAGCTAAGAGCTTAGCATAACTTTCTAAAGCACATGCTCGGTCATGCATTTTCAGTCATCAAACTAATGTTTTTCCCTCTACGCTTTTAACAAAATGCATACTGGACATTAAGGCCTGTTTTATAGACTATCTTTGAAGTGTCAAAGTTCAGTTGTGTTTTGTTATTAAGGTGGGAAGCTGGAGTTTTATATATTTATTTATGTATTTATTTTTGCAATGGGGAGATATGTTTTCCACCATCCTATTCTTAACTTTAAAGTAGCTAAAGTAATTTTGCCCAAAGTTGTTCAAAAAATCACTTTCTACTATGGTAAATTCCAGGCCAAAAGATTAAATGTTTAGGTCAAGAATGTATGACAATAGCGGCTTGATATGGAAATTGTAGTGCAACCTTAATTGTGATAAGCTTAACCATTATCATTAGAAATCTGTTCTTAAGAATGAATAAACATTTACTCTGTACAAAACAAAATGAAAATCCTAAAAAGGCTGCATGACTACAGCTGGGCAAATAATGGATTTTTTTTGTTTGCTGACAATTCCAAAACTTTTTTTTAAATTCCATTTTGGGTTGAACCAAAACCAATTTTTTTAACGTTTTCAGTGAATTGAAAAGTAGGAGGGGGATATTTCAGGTTAAGCAAAATGGGGTGGGTTTTTTTAGATTTTGACCATTTTAATTTTTTTAAAATGTTTTAATAAAATTAACAAAAATTCTGAAACAAAAGGTTATTTCAAAGTGAAAAATTGAAACATTCCACTTAAAAATGTCACAAAATGTTTTTTTGTAGGGGGAGGGAAGCTTTTTTTTCTTACCAGAAGAATTTGGCAAAACTGACACGAGTTTGTGAAATATTTCTGTGTTGCTGTATCTGCATTTTTTGCCTACCCCTCAAATAAAATAAAATATAAAGTGTGAAACATTTTGCCCAACCCTATGCATAACATACGTACTATTTTTGTAACTGTTAGCTACCTTTACTAAATAAATACCCCAAGATTTGCAATATATTGAAACTGTTTCTAGCGCTCAGTGAAACCACAGATCTTAGTCTGGCAAATAAAAAAAAACTGTATAAAGTAATAAATAAATTTTATGTAAATGATACAGATCATAAAAAAGCATCGGAGTGCATTTCTTTTCTTTGGTGTTTTGTGAAGACCTAGTGGAGAACACTGTATAGGATGTCTGGATGCTTCATTTAAAAGTATATCTTGCTATTCTGTTTCTGAAGATATTTATTTGCCTTGTGTCCAGTATTTAAATGAGAAAGTTTATGGGTGATGTAGTACAAAATAGGGATTAAGTGCCATTGAGCAAGGTGGAGATTATTGGTAAACATAGCAGATCTCTTTTTCCACTTTGCATCCCATTTCTGTTTTAAATGCAGTTGACACCTCAGCTGATATGAAATATGGAAATTATGTTAATGTGACGCAGTGAGAATAAAGCCATAATATTTACATTTTACATCCTGCATCTATGAATAACAACCTAATATAACTTTCCTTTTTCATTAGTGCCAGGAAAGTGATGATACTATTTTATTGAATAGTGAAGTATTTTAAATGGTTGAATTATAGTCCACATGTTACAAATACCGTGTCCTTTTGCAGCATCAATGAGTGTTTGTAATATAAATCTCTGTCCATAAGGCATCCATGCAGTCTGGTAAGCATGGAAATTTTAGCAGTTATTTCATTAGTAGATCTACATATTCAAGCATGTATTATGTTTTTAAATCTTCCCTGCCATAGACGGTCCATTCAGTTCTATTTTTCAACAAGCCAGTGGATGGGTACATTTTTGCCATAAATCTGTTAATTCACTTCATCCAAGAGGCTCACTTTTCTGGTTAGTAATTTCTCACTGCTGGCTATGAGCCTGTTCACTGTTGGCCTCCTGCTTTAGCTGGTTTCTGCTGCTAGTCCTCTGATTTGGACCATTTTGTAGAAGTTGACCCCGGCTTGTACTTGTATTTTCAAGTGGTTGCCACTGGAAATGGCTAGCTGTATAGATAAATAGCCAAGAGACTGCAATAATAGTTTAATGAATAAGTAAGTTTAATCATATATAACTTTATAATTCTGAATGTATCACCTGTGGGCCTTGAACTCCTTAAAAGGCCCTTCAGAAGAGGAAGAGAGAGGAAGGTTGGTTAAAGCAGTAGCCTGAGACTCGGGAGACTTAGGTTCAATTCCCTGCCCTGGCTTGCCTCAGACTTCATCTGTGACCTTGGACAAGTGTCTCTCCGCCTCTGTTCCCCATCTGTAGAATGGAGATAATAGTACTTCCTACCTCATAGGGGTGCTATTAGAATGAATACATTAAAGATTGTGCGGCACTCGGCTGCGACAAGAATGGGGGCCATATAAGTATAAGGAAGCAATCCACCTTAGGTAACCCTGGAAAGGTTTGATGGTGATTCCTTGGACAGGGAGTTTTGTTGTTAGAATGAAATATTTGACCAATATTTTAATAAAATTAATTAAAGAATTTACTGTTTTCTTCAGTATAGTTACAAAGCTCAGCAGCTCCATTTTTGTTAAAGTATCATAAATGAGAGAGAAACATTCTGAAACGTAACTTGTATGCTATTTCTTTCAAAATTTTACATTGCAGCAAGAAAACATCTATGTGAAATGTTCACTTTTTCTATTGTCTCCAGTTGGAATGTCTCTGCATTCATTTTGTTCTTCCAATCTAGATTCTGGATTTTGGGCTGGCAAGGCATACAGACAGTGAAATGACAGGCTACGTGGTTACTCGATGGTACAGAGCCCCGGAGGTTATACTTAATTGGATGCATTATACTCAGACAGGTAATGTGTGTGTATGTATGGGTGCTAAGATCAACATCCTTGCTCTGAATAGTCTTAGCAGTTCCCACGTATGCACTGAATTAAGTAATATATGACCATATCTTTGTTCCTCAGAGAAAAATGAAAAATGGTGGTGAGAATATGTGAAAATTAGGGGTGTCGATTAATTGCAGTTAACTCACACGATTAACTCAAAAATTAATCGTGATTAATCGCACTGTTAAACAATAGAATACCAATTGAAATTTATTAAATATTTTTGGATGTTTTTCTGTTTTCAAATATATCGATTTCAATTACAACACAGAATACAAAGTGTATAGTGCTAACTTTATATTATTTTGATTACAAATATTTGCACTGTAAAAATGATAAAAGAAACAATATTTTTCAATTCACCTCATACAAGTACTGTAGTGCAATCTCTTTATCATGAAAGTGCAACTTACAAATGTAGGGTTTTTTGTTACATAACTGCACTCAAAAACAAAACAGTGTAAAACTTTAGAACCTAGAAGTCCACACTCAGTCCTACTTCCTGTTCAGCCAATCGCGAAGAGAAACAAGTTTGTTACATTTACGGGAGATAATGCTGCCCACTTCTTAATTACAATGTCACCTAAAAGTGAGAACAGGCATTCGCATAACACTGTTGTAGCAGGCATCACAAGATATTTATGTGCCATATGTGCTAAAGATTCATATGCCTCTTCATGCTTTGGTCATCGTTCCAGAGGGCATGCTTCCATGCTGATGATGCTTGTTCAAAAAATAATGCATTAATTAAATTTGTGACTGTATTCCTTGAGGGAGAATTGTATGTCTCCTGCTCTGCATTCTGCTATATATTTCATGTTATAGCAGTCTCGGGTGATGACCCAGTACATGTTGTTAGTTTTAAGAACACTTTCACTGCAAATTTGTCAAAATGTAAACAAGATACCAATGTGAAATTTCTAAAGATAACTACAGCACTCAACCCAAGATTTAAGAATCTGAAGTGCCTTCCAAATCTGCAAGAGGCTAGGTGTGGAGCATGCTTTCAGAAGTCTTAAAAGAGCAACATTCAGATGCGGAAACTACAGCACCAAAACCACCAAAAAAGAAAATCAACCTTCTGCTGGTGGCATCTGACTCAGAGGATGAAAATGAATATATGTGTCACCCCGCACTGCTTTGGCTCGTTATTGAGCAGAACCAGTCATTAGCATGGATGCATGTCCTCTAGAATGGTGGTTGAAGCATCAAGGGACATATGATTTGAGGACTTCAGTAACTCAGACATAGGTTAGAGGTTTGTTACAGGAGTGGGTGGGTGAGATTCTGTGGCCTGCATTGTGCAGGAAGTCAGACTAGATGATCATAATGGTTCCTTCTGACCTTAAAGTCTATGAGTCTATGAATCTTTAGCGCATCTGCAAGGTAAATATCTTGCGAGGTCGACTACAACAGTACTATGCAAATGTCTGTTCTCACTTTCAGGTGACATGGTAAAGAAGAAGCAGGCAGCATTATCTTCTGCAAATGTAAACAAATTTGTTTGTCTGAGTGATTGGCTGCACAAGAAGTAGAACTGATTGGACTTGTAGGCTCTAAAGTTTTACATTGTTTTATTTTTGAATACAGGCGGTTTTGTACATAATTCTACATTTGTAAGTTCAACTTTCATGATAAAAAGATTGCACTACAGTAATTGTATTAGGTGAATTGAAAAATACTGTTTTTTACAGTGTAAATATTTGTAATAAAAAATAAATATAAAGTAAGCACTGTACACTTTGTACTTTGTGTTGTAATTGAAATGAATATATTTGAAAATGTAGAAGACATAAAAAATATTTAAACAAATTGTATTCTATTATTGTTTAATAGTGCGATTAATCACGATTAATTTTTTTAATCGCTTGACAGCCCTAGTGAAAATGTAAAACAGTAATGTAATTAAGAGCAAGTTCCCTGCGGTTAAAAAATTAGGGTAATCCTTTGTTGTTGTCAATTTTCAGAAATTAAACTCCAGTGTAGACAGAGAAAAAGGCAGTCTGGGTTTGGACATAGGTGGTAGCGAGCTCTACCCTTGCTACATGCTGTAATCCTTCTGCAGGATGTTGCAGATTGTACCCTAACTCCAACTGGAAGGGCAAACCATTCAGCAAAGAAGGGGTACTAAAGAAGCATGAAGGTAGTTGTAGTCCCTTCCTAAATGACTGGAAGAATTACTTCCTGTATGCACCAGCTTGGTATTGAGGAGCTACCCTCTCCCGGTGTCCTGGTCATGAACACCAGTTACATTATTGCAACTTGCTTTTGGTAGACATTTATTTACTGTATAAAGGATCAACTATATTAATATGCTTCTTTTAAAAAGTATAACTGAAACTGTATTTTAACCATACATTTGTGAGGGGATTTAAAAATATAATTCAGCAATTTAATGTTACTGATTTTTTTTATTTTTATTATTTTTTTTTTTTT
This sequence comes from Mauremys mutica, assembly GCF_020497125.1. Lineage (NCBI taxonomy): Eukaryota > Metazoa > Chordata > Testudines > Geoemydidae > Mauremys > Mauremys mutica. The sequence continues at coordinate 39,685,622 of NC_059072.1, read as the reverse complement.
ATTTCAGTTGACATTTGGTCAGTGGGCTGTATTATGGCAGAAATGATAACAGGGAGGCCACTGTTCAAAGGAAATGATCGTATCCTTTCATGATGAATTCCTGGCAGAAAGATATGAAAAGTGTGTCGGTATTTGTGTGTCACAATAAGGTGGTTTCATAATGGATATAGATTTAAAACAATGGTCAATTAATTCTCTCCCCTGCCAAATTTCACCTTCTTTTAAATCCTGGGCAAATTACTGGATGTTTGTGCCTTAGTTTACCCATCTGTAAATTAGACTAATATTACTGAGCTGCTTCACTAGAGAGATATAAGCATTGAATCATTAATGTTACAAAGCACTCTCAGATTCTCAGGTGGAAGGTTCTATGCAAAATCTTCAATAACAGGCACCCCGGTTCAGGAGTGTGCACACACAGACCTGGTGTTGTGTCAACACCCAACCTTATGGGTACATACAGAGCCCAGTTTACATATGGGCCTCGGGTTTGGGGCGCACATTTCTCAAGATTTTATCCAGAATTGTTAGGATCTGGTTAGGAAGGTTCTCCATATTTAAAATAGTCGTATCATTCATTGCTGAGAACTTAAAACTTAAATCAACTTAAAAAAATTAAAAATCCCACTTCAGTATAGACATTTTTGACCTACTATTGTTACAAGTAACTCTTAAAATTAATATCGCTGAACAGGAATTAGAGGGGAAAATTGTCTAATTTTTTTCTGTTTTGTTTATTTGAGAGGGCTTGTGTATAACCAGTTTCACTCTTTCCCTTGGATATGTATTCATTAAGGTCCCGGGTTCTGCCAGCAGTTACCATACATGCTTAAAGTTAAGCATAAGATTTTGGGGCTTTAATATGTTTCTAGTTTGCTTGTTTATGTCTTATTCTCTCCTTATTATGTGAGAAAAACACTTCAAAATAGAAGAATGGAGATTGCAAAACCACAAAAATGAGACGAGGGGACTAGTGCAGCTGCAGTACCTGAAACTATTTTTAACACAATTTTTTAAATTAATTACGTTCAAGTATGTTTCCCTTGTTAACAACAAAATACAAAAATATCTTTTCCTGCTGGCCTAAGGGCAGCAGTTTAACCAGTATTATTACTGGAACTGTGCTGGCCTTGAGGATACTTATGTAACGTTTATGCATACACAAGGAAACAAGTGAGTCACAATTTCAAGCTGCACCAGAAATTCAGGAGTGGGAAAACGAGTATTTTAATAATCTTAGGAGGTGAATATTGCCGAAGGTATTGGGTGAACTTCTACAGCTTATGTTATGCAGGAAGTCAGACTAGTTAATCATAATGGTCCCTTCTGACCTTAAAATCTGTGAGCCTATGTTAGCTGTTGCCAGGAGAACACAATCTCATTCTAGTCCTTTTCAGGTAAGCAAAGCAAGAAATATAATTTTTAGTTCTTTTGTTTTAGTTCCATAAATAAATTCTGTTGCAAATTTGATATCAAATCATTTTTTTAACATCATTTGTAAAAGCTGTTCAGTTTCATCCATCATCTCCCTCTGACTCTACAGGCATTTGAATGTGTGATCATGTATTTGGAGCTCTGCAAAATCAATAGGCAAAGAGGTGCAACACCAGACAAGAGCTACTTTCTATGGCATCAGCCCCTGGGAACCTGCTGGAATCCCTGGAAAAGATAATGCTTGTGCTGAGTAAGCTATACTTCCTTAGGAGACATAAGGTCAGGGAATACTCGCCTTATCCCACCCAGGTTGTCTCAGGAAATCTCAGGGTTTGGAATGGAGCAAGGCGGGGGAATGACTTTAAAAAAGCTACAATAACATTTCGTGGAATATTTGTCAAAATTTCAAATTTTCAAAATAGATCAACCAGCTGTAGTCAGGAAGCTACCTATGATGATAATCAGCTGGTCACCTCAGCTTCGAGGATGATGTCAATGATCATAGTTTGTACTAATGGGTCTTCGTGTGACTCCATACACCAATTCAGGAAGAACAACATTTACCACACTGGCCACAGAACCATTTGCCTAATTGTGTTGATTGAGCTGCACATTGTTTCTGTGTCTGGCACTGTGCTTCCAGCTGCTCCCATGATTCTTCTCAAAGTCGTGACCACCCACCCTTATGATGTGGCACCATGCAATATGATCAATCGCCGGTTGCTCAAAGGACGAGTAAAAAATGTTCATTTTGCACAGTTTTTGTTTCAGTGTCTTTGAAGAGTTTCATCTGCCCTTCATGCTTACAATTGCCGAAGCTTAATTCAGAATATAAGATTTGTTTTGATAGATGGGTCTCAGGCATTTGAATTACATGGCCAGCCTATCTCAATTGGGTGCGGATCACATGAGCCTTGATGCCAACTGAACCAGCTTTCACCAGGACTTCTGTGTTGGAAACTCAGTCCTGCCATGTCATGTGCAGCAATCACCATAGGTGTTGCAAATGGAAATTTTCAAGCTTTTTAATGTTTTGTCGATAACAGGTCCATGTTTCGCACCCATAGAGCAATGTCATGAGGACAACAGCATTATAGACTTTGATTTTTGTCTGTAGACAGATTCCATGTTGCTTTCAGATTTGGTGATAGAGGCGATCATATGTAGTGCTGACTTTCTTAATTCGCACATCCACTTCATGGTTGACTATAGCTTTGTTGTTCAATATGCTGCCAAGATATGTAAACTGTTTGACAGCTTGCAGCATAAAACTTTCCAACCTTATGGATGGATCTTGGTAAAGTTGTTGAGGAGCTGGCTAGTATATAATCTCGGTTTTCATTCAGCTGATGGTGAGGCCAAAGTTACAAGCTGTCATAACAAAGTAGTTTGTAAGATGTATAAAGATTGGTGCTGTTTGTGACATTTTTCCTGTAATAGTCACATGATGAAGATCATGTCAGCAGTGCTCCACTGAGCACAAAAGCTGCACTGTTACTCAGCTAGGATGTTGTTGATGATTTGGGTCAGGAGTGGTTCAAGAGGATCCATGCAAGAATCTTGCTGGCCACAGAGAGCAAAGAGATACCTCAGTAGTTACCACAGTCGCTGTTTGAGTCTTTACACTTATAAATAGTGACAATGTTGGCATCTTTCAGTTGTTATGGTATAATTTCTTGAAGCCGGACATGTAAGAAAAATTCGAAGAGCTTGTCAATGAGAAGATTTCCTCTGTGTTTGAAAACCTCAACTGGAATGACATTGGGGCCAGAGAATTTATTATTTTTCATTACTTGAACAGCCTTCAACACCTTGGCTCATGTGGGTGGATCGGCAAGTGCAGTAGATGTGGGGTGTTTCTAGACATTATTTAGTGACTCATCAGAAACAGTAGATGAACAAGTAAGTAGTTCACTAAAATCTTCGTGCCACCATTAGTGGATGGCAGTGCGATCTGTGGTGGGAGATTCACCATCAGCACTTGGTAGTGGTGTCAAGACAGATAGGGTAGGCCATACACAGCTTTGACTGCCTCATAGAAACCTTTGGAGTCATGTTTATCAGCAAGAGTGTGTGATTCCTCTGCTTTATGGTCAAACCACATATTTTGCATGTGGCAGAGTTTGGACTGGAGTGTACTGCAGGCTGCCCTATATCTGGCCTATTTCAACCCATAGAGTGCGTCAGCTAAGAGCACAGCATGGACTTGTCACCTGACATCAAGGAGATTCAATATTTTATGACCATTTACATCAAACCAGTCTGCATGATGGCATTTCGTATGTCCAACACAATTCACGACAGTGTTAGCGATTGTGTCACGCAAGGATACCCATTCAGCAGTTATGTCATCACTGATCATTGGAAGAGTTTCTAAAAGAGTAGTTAGCTGTGTTGAAAATTGTTCGGCAATTGATAGATCATTCAGCCAAGCTATATTTATAAGCTTGACTGATGGTTTTTTACACATTTTTGGCCAAATATGGGAAAGCTTTGATGGAACAAGACAGTGGTCAGTACAACAATTAGCTCCATGTAATACCCAAGTTATGCACACATCTTGTAGGTCCCATTGTCGGACCAACGCCTAGTCAATCAAATGCCAATGACTTGAGCAAAGGTGCATCCAGATTGTTTTATATTTGTTGGGGGAGTCAGAAGATAGTGTTTTCAGTATTTCGATGGTGTTCAGCATCTGTCCTTAGCAGAAGTAGGTCATTGCTGTTCATCTTGTTGATGCCATGTTTGCCAAGTACACCATGCCACATAGAGTCATCAAGGCCAACACAAGCATTAAAGTTGCCTAAAACAATCAACTTTTCTTCACAGGGAGCCAATCGGATCAGGTAATTTAGTTCAAAATAAAATTCCTCCTTCAGAGTTAGTCACTGTTGGTGCATAAGCAGTAATCAGTGAAGCATAACATCTGCCTCTTTGGGCAGTCAAAGCTTCATCAGTCTATCATTTATACCAGTGGATATGTTCTCCAAACGAGAGACAAGATCCTTTCTGGTTGCAAAGCTTATTCCTGCATTGTATGGCTTGTTTTCTGGGCATCCCTTGCAGAAGAAAGTATACCCAGCAGTCTTCTCAATCAACTGACCCTCATCAGCAAGTTGTATCTTGCTCAGTGCTGCAATGTCAATACGTATCTTCTAGGCTGTTGAGCAACCTGAGCAGTCTGCCTGACAGGATGATCAGTTTGGTTTGGACAGTCAAGGAGTGTACAGACATTCCATGTCACAACATTGAGACAAAAAGGAACTTTTCAAAGCGTATTTGAATTTCGACCACATGATGGGCCACCCTCCAGCCATGGTAAACTGGTCAGGGCTGTTCAAGATGAGCAATTATTAGGGCACCTTTTTGAGTCCCCCTCCTTATATTGAGGTCGGCTGTACTGTCCCTGAATAGAGCAGACAAGTCGATCAAGATGCTGCTGGACTACAGTATCACCTCAGGTCAATGCAGAGTGACCAAAGTCTTGACCTGCCTGCATTCAGGTTCATGACTGAGTCCCAGCAATGTCCATCACCTGTCACTTTCCCCATTCTCCCATAACCACAGGACTTGTTAGACTGTTGAAGGATGCATGAGCATTTGTTTAAAGTGAACGAGTAATTGCGCACCAACTTGCACACACTTTTAGCCAACAAGATCATTTCCAGTGGCAAGGTAAACCGAGACAACTGAAGGACTTGCTGACTGCAGGTTTATTTTTGGAGTATATGTCTCCTGGAACTCCAACCTCTCCTGCCCATGGCATGGTATGATGGTAGAAACAGGAAAAGTAGGGGATTGCCCTGTAGAACAAAATACGGTGGTGAGCTTTGCTTTCCAGGCCGCTATCGTAGCCATGAAGGCCTACAGGATAATAATAGGAGATATACCTATCTCCTAGAGCTGGAAGGGACCTTGAAAGGTCATTGAGTCCAGCCCCCTGCCTTCACTAGCAGGACCAAGTACTGATTTTTGCCCCAGATCCCTAAGTGGCCCCCTCAAGGATTGAACTCACAACCCTGGGTTTAGCAGGCCAATGCTCAAACCACTGAGCTATCCCCCCCATACTTTTTACTCCAAAACACCCTGGCTAACGGGGCTAAACCTCAGCTCCAATCACACAATCCATTGAAAACTTCACAAGTATCAGCTACCCAAGGGAGAGGACATTATCTGGCCCATAAAGTTGGAATATAGTTGACTTTAGGTGTTTCAGTGTCCTCAACTTTTGCAAAAGAAACACAGAACCTTGAGCTGCACAAATGTAAAGTTTCTCATTTCACCTTTATGTTGTGTGTTCCGCTTTGATCTCCATTGGCAAGGAAATTTCATAATTTTTGTAGGGCTTTTAATTTTGTCACTGTACAAAGACTTGATTCCTGACATCTGGTATTCAGATCTGGACCAGCTCACAGAAATAATGAAGATAACAGGCACACCAACTCAAGATTTTGTTCAGAAACTACAGAGTCAAGATGTGAGTATACTGTTTGGCATTCTGCTAATATTCTGCTTGTTCTAGTTTCAAATGCAAGAAAACTTAATGGAAAGCTGTTCTCTGAATTTCATCATTAAAATATTCAAGAATTTTTTGGAAACCTTATTAGTTCAGTTTATTTAGTTAAACACAATTATCAAATCGTTTTAAATTAAGTACATTGCAATACGGTAATGGCCTACATTTCAAAAGTGTTCATTAATTATGGATACCCAACCTGAGATTCCGGAGCCTGATTTTTTTTTTTTTTTTTAAGCAGTCTTGAGCACCTACAATTTCAACTGAGGTTAATGAGAGCTGCAGGTGCTCAACATGTATGAAAATTGAGTCCTATCTGAAGGTGGTCACCCAAAACTGAAGTGGTCACTTGGAAATATGTACCCCTACGTGCTTAAAGTTTCTTACATATGTGGCACATCAACAGCTGTAGCTGAATGACTACTACTTTTATTGAGAGCACACTGATGATACATACAATGTATTTAGAAGATTGACATTTGTTCTTGTGTTTTTAACATTGCCTTCCCTGGTCCCATGTGCACACGTCTCTAGAGAGTTTAAACCCTGTTACATGCACATTAACGTTCCTTAAAATACCTGTAAATTTTAAATACTCATTGAATATATCTTGAAGAGAAAGACCTACTTTTCTAGAAACTTGTATCCAGGGCCGGCTCCAGACCCCAGCGCGCCAAGCGCGTGCTTGGGGCGGCATGCCATGGGGGGCGCTCTGCCTGTCGCCGGGAGGGCGGCAGGCGGCTCCGGTGGACCTCCCGCAGGCATGCCTGCGGAGGGTCCGCTGGTCCCGCGGCTCCAGTGGACCTCCCGCAGGCACACCTGCGGATGCTCCACCGGAGCCGCAGGACCAGCGGACCCTCCGCAGGCACATCTGCGGGAGGTCCACCAGAGCCGCGGGACTGGCGACCGCCAGCGCGCCCCCCGCGGCGTGCCGCCGTGCTTGGGGCGGCGGAATTGCTAGAGCCGCCCCTGCTTGTATCAACCCACAGTGGGGAAAAATAATTATAACTCTGTTGAATGATGCATGTACATTTCCCAAACTAAAGACAGTAATATACAGGCTGTAATAAACAGTACTAAGGATCAACCTTAGGTATTGTTTCTCTCCTTTTTCTTAAAACTTGCAAACAAGGTGTCCATATGCATAGCATGCTCTCACAAAAATCATGAAAATTTACCTAGCAAGCATATTGCTAAATCTTATCACATAAAGAGGAAGAACTGTTCTAACCAATGTTCATGTTTCTTTTAAGGCAAAAAATTATATCAAAAGCCTCCCAAAAGTGCAGAAAAAAGACTTTGCAGCCATCTTGAAGTATGCAAATCCTTTGGGTAAGAAAATATGTCTGGATTTCTACCATTTGTGGTGGTGTGCTACAGCAGGTGCAGCAGCTGCTGCTATAATTAAGGTTGCATTATGGTAATTAAGGTTGGATTCTAGCCCCTTGTTTTCCATTGCTCATAACTTTCATCTTAAGGACTGAAACTTTCCAAGACTAGTCCTTGGATAAAGCAGGACTTAAAAACTTAAGCAAAAGTAGTTTATGCTGTTGGCCCTGTTCCAGACAATGCTTAAATGTTTTGTTGGATCAGGGTCCGTGAGTAGCAAGAAATCAAATATAGATAATATAATTTTCCTATTTTAAAAAAATGATTCTTAAAGCCCTATTCTGAATGACTGTACAAGACAAACAGATAGGGGTTGAAAACTGAAATTTGACATGAAAATAGTACTCGGAGAGAAGTATTTCAGGTTCCAGAGAAAATTGGTTTTGATTTGGTAGTTCTCAAGATAACATACTTCGTAAGCACAGTACATTTTGAATTTTTCAGTATGCTCATGCAGGGCCTGATCCAAATCCCACTGAAATGCATGTAAAGATTACCATGGATTTCACTGTGGTTGCATAGCTGAGAAAATCGGTGCTATAGATATACACGTGGCTGTCTGACTGCACTAGTGGATTGAAAGTGTACTGAACATGTGGATAGGCTCATAATGAAGTGGTTTTTGTATTGAATATCACAATAATATGACTTGACAGCAGCAAAACACTTTGTATTTTTATTTTCTTCTTAAAACAGCAGATGTCTATGAAATGAAATAACTCATCTTTGTAATCATCTGTAATTGTAAAAAACAACAATGGTACAACATCTTTAAAATCCAAGTTGGATTCAGTGGCAATATTGAATGTCCTGTTTGGCTTGTGTTGAACAGCTGTAAACCTTTTGGAGAAGATGCTGGTGTTAGATGCAGAGAAGAGAATAACGGCAGTAGAAGCTTTAGCGCATCCTTATTTTGAGTCAATTCACGATCCTGAAGAGGAAACTGAGGCAGAGAAATATGACGACACATTTGACAATATGGATTTGCCACTGGATGAGTGGAAGCGTAAGTCCATTGCGGGGGGGGAGTTTAAAAGGGACTAAGAAGGGCTAACTGAGAAGTAAAAACACTTATCTCCTTAAAAATGACTTGCTTTGGTCTTGGCAGAAAATAGGCACCAGTGGGGTCTAGAAACATAAAATGAGTCAGTGCCCCCATCTCACCTTGTACCTCCTCCTAAGGTTGCCCCTCTGCTAGTTCCATCTCTCTCCAGGGCACCCCCTCGGCTCCGCCTCCTCCGCTCCTCCCAAACACCCCATGCTTTATCTGTGTTCCTTCCTCCCTCCCCTTCCCCATTCTCCACCAAATCTCCTCTTCCTGAGCTCTTTCCATTCACCCTTCTCGGTCCCCCCAGGATTAGCTAAGGTTCTAACAAGCCTTCCCTGACCCATATGGGAAATGCCTTTAGATGACCAGAGATTTTCTTTACAGTGCAGCTATTTATACTATGAATGGAAATAAAAATTACTTTTTGGGACAGTCTTGCTTAGCAGTGAGGTTAAGCAAAGCTGGCTGGTAGATGTGGAGTGGCCGCTGATCTTTATGGATTGTTCTGGGTTTTTATCAAACATTCTCACTGTCCAGAGGTGTCTTGAAAGTGGAAAATAATTAGATTTATACTGTTTGTAGAACACTATTACAAGGTTTTATTGCTATGTATAGAATAAACTTAAATGATTATTTCCTCTTTTCTGAGGGAAAGAAAGAAGAGTGGGAGTCAGTTATTGAGGATTTGGGTTCACTTTTTGTTCTGGGTTTACTTTTTTTCATTTCCCTGATTCATACATCACAGGGATGGGAGCAGTGATGATGGATTGTTACAAATCTGCCTTTCCTAAAACTTCGGCAAAGCTATCAACACCCTCCCATCTGCATGTGCCTCCCAAAGTTATTAGCCTGTGCAAGGGAACATAAGACTAGTATTCAGCGTGCTGTTGGCTCCAGTGACTGAGTGCAGGTCATAGTTTTTACCTTAGCATAACAAATGTTGAAAATAGAGGGGAAGTGGAAGTAGCAATTTGTACTTTGAGCTCCTGGTTTTCTGCTGAAAGATACCTTGAACTGCACAGAAAGGAGGCATTTCTGAATTCTTACACTGTGTATTATTGCTTACTGTCAGTGGAGCAGGAGATTACGTCTCCTAAACCTAGTGAGCTACTGATTGTTCTTAGGTGTCCCATGAGTGGATATATCTTCATATAAAGCAGGTTATGTGGTTGCATAATTAATACATTTGAGTGATATGCCTCCATACACGGGAGAGATTGTGCTGATTATTGGTTACTTATATACTTTTTTTTATTTTTTTAACGTGAATAATTTTTTTAATGTTGCTGATTTTTCCACTTACTCTTTCCCCTCTGCTGCTGGGTCTGCTGGCTGTCCTCTTTCTAATCTTCCATTTCTAACTGCTTTGTTTGGTGTCACTCAAATTAAAACCAAATTCCCTTAAATTTCCTAAAATGACCAGGGCTACCCTTTACAATTTACAAAACCTGAGACTGCTGACTTTTAAATAAATATAAATGGTGAGTTAATTTAACTTTCCGTTAAAAAACAAACTAAAAAGGAAGTTACTAGTCCTCACCCCATTATGCAAACCAGGCTGTTTCTGAGATTCGTGCCTTTCTTTCATTTCCTCATATCCTTACTTTCTAGCGTTGGCCAGTATGAGAAATACTACAGTGTCATCAGAGGAGATGATCTTGCAGCATTTCAGTGCTTACCGGAACTAGGAAGTTGATTTACAGACTATGATGAATTAAAAATAAACTTCAAGCAAAGGAAGCAACTGATGTCCCTCCACAGGGGAATTGGATACTTAGTATGTGAATGTCTCATAACAAAACAAGACAGAGACATCAGTGGCTCCTATACATACCAGGCTCAATTCTGGAAATCTAAGGCTGCCTTCACCCAGATGGCTGGCAGTCAGAAAAGTGGGGATTCAGCTCCTTTTTCCCTAATAGCTTCCTGCCTGCCTGTCCACGATTGAATTCTTCTTTGGTTTACCCTTTTATTAGGAGCCTTTCACAGCATGTTCTCCTGGTGTGTGACTGACAACCAGCTGTAGTCTTAAGGTAGCCCCTAAGCAAGAGGGCCTGACTTTCAGATTTGCTGTGCATGGCAGCAGCTAATGAAGATAATGCCAGTTGTAGGTGCAACACTGAAAATCGGGTCACTTATTTAGGTGCCTAATTTTAGGCATCCACTTTTGAAAACTTGAACCCTAGCTCTTTGTATGTTTTCTTTCCCTCATCCGTGTCTCATCCCCAAATAGACAACGTTCCTGCCATTTTGGGATTGGCTCCCGGCTACTGTCTGTGAGGCTCCTTTTATGAACATACTAGCAATGCTTTCTCTTACTGTTGTTTTTCAGGCATTACCTATAAAGAAGTAATAAACTTCAAGCCATCTCCCCTGCCTGAGTCAAAGGAAACAGCAGTGTAACCATATGAACCATCTCTTCAAAAATCAAAAGCAGCAGGAAGGGTGTAAATTCTTGTGATAACTCAGTTGTACAAACCTTTTTATAAATAAACTGGATGTAATCTGTTATATGTGTATTGTAAGGAATAATGGTGTTTTTACTCTAACCAGGAAGCTAGTGCCTTTGGAAGTAGCATTTCAAGACTGTCTGGAAACTTACCTCTATCCAAATTTTCTCATCTTTTTGTGCAAATTTGTGGTTTCATGTAATCAAAGTACTCCTCAAAACACCAGGGTTTTCATAAATGTGCTTTAATAGAGGGTAATAGAGTAATAGTTAACACCTTAAGCAATCTGAGGCTAAATGGACAAGTGTTTCCCTCCTCCTACATGAATGGAGGGGAGTATGAGCCCCTGGAGCCAAGCCCAGAAGGCATCAAAGGGAATGTGCTGGCTTCCCTCTTGGTTCTTTCCTTCCTGCAGAAGCCAGTTTGTGGATGATCTGCAGATTGTGAGGGAATGAAAATGTTGCTGGATAGGCTCAACAAACCTCCTCTGAGGGCTGTGCACAAGGGGCAGCAGTGGCAGTCCGGGACACCCATGGCTGTAAGAGTTTTAGCAGGGGACTGAGTAGAGCCACAAGTGGTCCTGATTTTAAATAATACAGTATTTTCTTCCTCTTCTGAATAACTTGCTCTCACTTTACATAGTGGAGTAGAGGGTCCTGGTTTCCAGGGGGAAATTGTGAGGATTTATAACATTCTATAAGCTCTGTAATTTCTTCATAGTTTTGATGTGGTGATTGAAAATGTACATAGTGATCGGGGGGGCGGGGGATCAGTGTGTGGATATGAGTTAGAAATAAAGCTACATGCCAAGTGTCACTTCATGACAATAGGGATGGAGATAATACTTTTATTCTTCTTCTGACCTGCAGCTAGATGTTTTGTTCTTATTGTACATAGGCAGTATTAGGTGTACAGAACTAATCATTTTTAAATCTCATTATCTCATTCTCTTGTGAAAAATAATCCCTTGACAGAAGGTACAATATTCACAGGAGACATCTACCTGATGAGTTACTCTGGGATATTGGTTAGAAGCTTCTATGGGTTCTTCAGCTGTGTTCATCTCTTGCACTTTCCTAGCTGCTTAGTTCATAATAATCTCAGGGGAGCAGGAAATGGAAATTGACAGACCTTTGTACATGTTTTTATGATTAAAGCTCATCTCTTTAAAAATTGAATACTTGCATAAGGGTTACTCCCACTACAATGTGCTGCTTTGCATCAGTGCCAAGTGGAACATCTGTGGAAAGAGACATTTGAACTTAGCAGCTAATAACTGGAAAGAAACCCAGAGATGGCTCAGTTGACTTATTTTTTTACTCAAACATTTTAAACTGGAAGGCTTCATCAACTCGTTTTTTAATGATTGTTTAATATAAAGCTCTATAAATACCAGTATCTAGCAGAGAGGTATTTGTGATGAACACTGAGCAGCCAGAAGAGGTACACGGAGAGAGGAAATGGTAGCTAAAACCCTACAATTTTATGCATGCATAAATAAGCCTTTAAAAAAAACAAACAACATGCATAAAAAGAGGCAATAAATGCAACCCAAAGGAAAACCTTTTAGCACATAAGACACTAAGAAATGCACGTTTTGGGAGTCATGTTCCATTTTGCCACTACCATTTGCTCTCACCTTGAGCTTGGTCTTATGTTATTAAAAGTAAATAAGTGCTTTGTCATTTACTTCAGTGGGCACAGGATCAGGTCCTTTAATATCTGAGACCGTCTGTATATGGAAACTCTGGGTCTGATCCAGCAAGGTGCTGAGAGCAAATTACCTTCAACTCTCATGGAAGGTAATGGCAGTTAATGGTGTTCGATAGAGCTAGTCAGGAAAAACGGGACAAACACTTCAATGCATTTTTTTCAAAGTTTGTGTTGCTGTATATTTTTAAAATACATTTCAAAACTCTAAATTTCACCAAACTTTTGGAAATTTTAAAAATTCCTTCCTGCACTACAGTTGGTCAAATCTCAGGATGACTGTTTTGTGAAAAATGGCAATTCTATTTTTCCTGTCTGTTTTTTAATTTCATTGAGATTTGGAAAATGTTGACCCGTTCTACTGCTCAGCACTTATTAGGATCATGCGACATCTCCTGCATTGGCTTGGAGATGGACTTTTGCCTCTCAACTTACCATGATTTCTAAATGTAGAGGTGGACAGGCACAATGAGACATAAGCAAAATAATTTTATTTTTTCTAAAACATCAGTGAATATAAGACTGTCTTATTTTTTTAACCCTTTCTTGGAAAAAAAAAAACAATGTTGAAAAGAAGACCTTAATGAAATATACAGAATTCTGAATCCTCAAAGAGCTTAAGCTAAGAAAAATTGCTGAGGAGAGCAATAGGGATCATTAGTATGAATAGCTTATAAAAGAAATGTGAATGTGGAGGAAAGTGTACTTTGTGTGATACAACTGCTGATTCAAAGGGGGAGGCTAAGTTTCATAGGTTTTTATTTGCTATTTCTACTGGTGCTAGGTAACTCAGGTCAATAAGAACCCAATTTCTGTTTGCCTTAAGGAGAAATGTAAATATGATCTGCATGTACTCAACATGTATTGTGAAAAATAAACTGTTTTTTTAATAATAGTGGTCTCATTTTCCCACTCCTCGACACACTTCCCCCCCCCCCACACACACACATACAAACCAGCTGTATTGTTGATGAAAGATGTCTGGGTAAAATATTTTTGCTGTCAAGAAATTGTATGAAACCCGATATTATCGATATATCCCACTTTAATATGAGATGGTGGCTTTGTTTATTTTGGAATGAAATAAGCCCATAGATTCTAGCCTCCCCTACTCCAATGTCCAGCACTGTACATCAGCCACACAACGTGACTGAGTGTAGTGTTGCTACCTGGTTATTTCATAGACATTCTCAGTTTTTACAGAAACATCATGACTTTGTTCTGGAGGGCAGGATTTCAAGGCCTAGACATAAAACCATTCCCTAACCTGATTAAAGAACCACTGTCTTGTCCACACTGAAAATTGGTAAACCTGTTATGACGTCAACACCTCGTACGTATAGAAGAGAACTTTGAGCTAGCAGCGTTCTGGAAGTGGAGATGGGCCCTAAATATAACAAACTAAATGCATCCTGGCCATTTTACAATACCAATTGTTCAATTAATGTTCACTATCCACTGCCCTAAAAACTATTGCTTAGAATAAAAAAACTTATGAGCTGCTCTTTTGAGCTTCCTGCTCTCTTACCTTCTGCAAAATTCAAATACTGTATCAAGTGCCTTTTCCACCTGCTCCAGCTAAGGTTGTGTCAGATCTTATATCAGAGATTATTTTTTTATTGTAACTTGGACTAAAATACTCCCTTAGGGCTCATACTTGGCACATGCACTATGGTCAGCCCAGAAAGCAGGCTATTAAAAATTAAGTTTCTATGCTAACCATTTGAACACTGAGCAGCAAGTCTAGAACATAGATATACTATAGGTTTAGATAGGACAAGAATGAAGGTGGTAACTTTAGACTTGTTTTTAGGGGAAGGTCCAGTGGGGAACTGGGGGGTGTTTTATCCGTAGCTACAGAGGGGTTAGTGACATGTCTGGAAACCTTCCTGAATATGTTCTCCCTGCCAATCCACCTTCCATCTCCTGATTCCCCATCCATTCCTACATAGGAAGTAGCACTTGACTTACTATGGCCAGTGGTTCTGTCCAGTTCGGTGCATGGGCCACCGGCGCCCCAGGCAGACTTTTCTAAACAGTTTGAAAACCAAGCCTTGGGTTGCTGGTAATTTAGGAAAGGAGGATCTCTTTTATGTCGTCGCCCCCCCACCACCCATACACACACATTTACAACTGCCCCATGCTGTTGCTAGGTGATTCTCAGTGCTCAGAAGACTATTTGCACTCCCTGTGATTGTTGTGCCACTTTTTAAAAACTTACATTGCCACCTAGCAACCGCTTGCATCTCTCAGACATGGGAAGTATGTAGCTTGTTATGCTGCTGGTAGCAGCCTCCCTCAGGAAGAAGGCAACTGAGGACAAAGAAATTGGTTTCAGAATGCAGTGTTACATAATACTGCAGTACAAGACACACACACACACACCCGCTTTAGTCCTGCTGAACTTCTTTCTGTAGTACAGTTTCCTTCAGCACTGCTACATCAATCACTTGTGTTTTACTTAAGGATGTGGGGACTCTCCCAATTGGATTTGACTAGTGCACTAATCCCCTCGCAATGTAAGCTCTACATTGCTTGTATTGATGTATCTGAAACGCTCTTATCACAAGTGAAGGGTAAGTGAAATAATGCAAATGTAAATTGACTGCTATGCATGAAATCAAATGAAACAAATTACTGTTCAGATCCTGTTTTAGAATCCTCTCAATTTTGCTGTGGAAAGTACTGTAAACAATAGCGTGCCTTTTCAGGGCAGGGAATGTCTTACTGCGTTTGGACAATGCCTAGCTTGATAGGGCTCTGATCCTAACTGGCACCTCTGAGCACTACTGTAATATAAATAACAATCAAAGGCAGTGACTGGGGCCTAATGCAGTGCCCAGTGAAGTCAATGGAGAAACTCCCATTGATCTCAATGGACAATGAAAATACAATACAAACTGTAATACTTTTGAGATCACAACTGTGGCCACCAGGGGGCTGCAGCAACTAAGTTTCTGTTCTTCTTCGAGTGATTGCTCCTATGCATTCCAGTTAGGTGTGTGCACGCCGCGTGCACGTTCGTCGGAAGATTTTTACCCTAGCAACACTCGGTGGGTCGGCTGGGCGCCCCCTGGAGTGGCGCCGCTATGGCGCAGGATATATACCCCTGCCGACCCATCCGCCCCTCAGTTCCTTCTTACCGCCCGTGTCGGTCGTTGGAACAGTGGAGCGCGGCTTAGCTGACCTCCACTTCCCTAGCTACTCGTAGTTTCTCTCGTTAAGTATATAGTTCAGATGTTTATAGTTGTAGTTAACTTTATTTGTTTGTAGTATAGTATAGTGTATTTATTTCACAGGGGTTCGGGGTTTATCCCCTTCCCCTCACCCGGTGCCGGGTCCGATGCCCGGTCCACAGGGTTTTGTAATGCTCGGCCGGCCACAAGCCGCTGCCGACAAGAGATCCTCTCCTAAGTGCCTCGAGGGATCTCACCTCACAGATAAGTGCCGCATTTGTGAGGCCTTTAATCCGAGAACAAAGGGGAGCGGGACTTTCGTCTCAAACAGCTCCTGAGGGAGGCAGCTCTTGCTCCTCCGCTCTCGGCGCCGACTGCTGGTTAGCAGTCAAGGAGCGCTCCCTCGGCACTGGATCGCTGGTACCGCCAAGGCCTCTCGGCACCGACCGTCACTGGCTCCGACGTCCCCTCGGCATGGATCCCTCTCCTGGAGGATGAAGAGGCACAATATCCTTGCTGCAGCCGAGCGCTATGCTCAGTTGGATTGCCCGGCACCGATGTCTGCCGCGGCACCGACAATATCCGCACCATTAACTCCGGCCAGGCAAGAGCCGCCGAGTCCGGTGCTGGAAAGCTCCCCGGTATGGACCATGGTCGAGCTCGCTATAAAGCTGCGTCCGAGCCGCCTGCTCCGCAGCCGAGCGCTATGCTCAGTCGGATCGCCCGGCACCGATGTCTGCCGAGGCACCGACAATAGTGGCACCGTCGACCCCGGCCACGCAAGAGCCGTTGCGTCCGGTGCCGGAAAGCTCCCCAGTACAAGCCGTGGTCGAGCTCGCTATTAAGCTGCGTCCGAGCCGCCTGCTCCGCAGCCGAGCGCTATGCTCAGTGGGATCGCCCGGCACCTATGTCTGCCGCGCACCGACGATATCCGCACCATTAACTCCGGCCAGGTAAGAACCGTCGAGTCCGGTGCTGGAAAGCTCCCCGGTACGGACTGTGGTCGAGCTCACTATTCCCTCCACGCCGGAGACAGTGTCCATGGCGAGGGAGCTGATTGCAATGACAGCGTCTGCGCTGCCTCAACCCCCGGCACCGCCGGTGCGGGTTACATAGTCAATGGGCAAGCCTGCCTTGATCAGACCACCCTCCGTCGGCACCGCAGAGCGGCACCGTTCACGATCGCGGTCCCGCAGACGTTCTCGGTCCCGTCACCGATCGAGGTCCCGACGCCGCTCACAGTCTCGGCACCGTTCTCCATTTCGGTATCAGTAGTACTCGCGGCACTGGTCAGCATCCCGTTCGCCGGCCCGGTACACTCAGCACCGATCCAGCTCCCGGCACCGCCCCTGGCACCGGGGCTCCCGTAGCCACTCCCAAACATCGAGCCTCGCTATCTCGGTCGACTGCCCGGCACCGGTGGCAGGTCCCGTTCTCGGTACTCGGTATGTCTCCCGGTACCGATCCCGGGTGCCGCGTCGAGCAACGTCAATTAGAGAGGGAGACTCTACCGAGGGCTTTTCAGCTCCTCCAGGGCCATCCAGCCACGCATCAGTGTCATCCCGTGCGGACACTTCATATGTGCAGTACTCTGTTTTCCGATGCGCCCTCCAGAGTCTTCCAGGAGACCTATCAGTGGTCATTCTGGACATCTTGGGTGTACTACCACGCCAGAGGCGTACCGGTGATCCCATCTCGCTCCGTTCCGTCGGAGCTCTGGGTGCCAGAGGCGACAATTGGCCGTCCCCCTCCGTCCAGTACAGAGCAAGCCCCGGTTCAGCCACCGGGCTCCCAGTTCCCACCGGATCAGGAGGTCATCCAGGAGCGCGAACTCACACAGGACCCGCTTGTCCCTGGCCTTTCTTCTTCCTCCTCCCCAGATGAGGCGGGGGCAGGAACATACTCCTCGGGCCTTCCTCTAATCGAAACGCAAGTACATGGTATCCTCCAGGGGGTACGGGTACCTATACGTACATCTTCCCCCCCTGCTCCCTTGTCGTCCAGTGCCTCAATGGGAAGGAATGCCATGGCCTGCAGGCACCAGCCCCTAAATCCAAGGAGGCTAGGCGAATGCTTTTACTGGGCCGTAAGATGTACTCGGCGGGGGCCCTGCAATTTCGTGTAGCAAACCAGCAAGCCCTGCTTAGCCGCTACTATGGGTGGTGGTGGGCAAATTTACAGAGTCGGTTCTTTAGAACTCCCGTCAAGAGTTCGATGCCCTCCTGGAACACAGGAAGAAGCTGGCGAGAGCTTCCCTCCAGGCCTCGTTGAATGCAGTTGACTCCGCTGCCACGACTCTGGCCTCGGATGTTGCCACAAGGCGTATTTCATGGCTCCAGTTATCGAGCCTTCCCTCGCAGCTGCTGCACGCTATACAGGACTTGCCCTTCCATGGCAAAGGCCTGTTCTCTGAAAACACTGGCCCTAGGCTGCAAAGCCTAAAGGGCAGCAGGGTCACTCTGCGCTGTCTCTCGGCATGCACACGCTGGGGCTTCAGCGCCGACCTTTCCGTCCCCAGCCTCACCGCTCTTACCCTACGCCTAGGCAAAGACAGGACTTTGCCAGCGGGCGTAGTTTACGCGGTCGTAGGCGTCAATCAGGACCCCAAAGGAGCCGAAATTAGGGTCCTTCTAACCATTAGGGACCCCTCTCACGAGCGATTCCTCTTGCAAGAGGTGCGGACGCTCCTCTTCATCGGAGCTATGCAGGAGGTACCTAAGGACGAAACCTAATCCCCTAGGCGAAGGGAGGTCTCAGACCTATCCTAGACCTGCGGGAACTCAACAAGTTCACGATGCAGATAAGTTCCGCATGGTACCCATGGGGACCGTCATCCCATCCTTGGATCCCGGAGACTGGTATGCCGCCCTCGATATGAAGGGCGCGTATTTTCACATCGCCATTTCTCCTCCACACAGAAGGTACCCTCGGTTTGGGGCCTACCGTCGTTTCCAGTATACGGCCCTCCCGGTTGGCCTCTATACAGCCCAAGTGTATTCAAAGTGCATGGCTGTAGTCGCCACCTCTCTTCGCCACCGTCGGATACACGTTCTCCGTATCTAGACGATTGGCTCATTCGAGGGACCACCGGGCCCAAGTTACCAGTCATGTGGGCATCGATACGGACCTATTCCTGTGTCTAGGCCTGATGATCAATAGAAAATTCCACTCTGATTCCCACACAGGGAATGGAATTCATTGGGGCCATCCTGGACTCCAGTCTCGCCAGAGCCTGCTTACCTCAGCCTCGGTTTCAGGCGAGGGTGACAATTGTACAAGGTCTGCGGACCTTTCCGACAACTTTGGCTCGCACTTGCCTAGGTTTCCTGAGTCACGTGGCTGTCTGCACGTTTGTTTCCAAACATGCCAGGCTTCGCCTCCATCCACTTCAATCATGGCTCACCTTGGTGTACCGCCCGGGCAGAGATAGCATATTCATGGTCATCTCGTTCCACCCGAGCATCCTAGGCTCCCTCGACCGGGAGTCAGCGCCCTCCCTGGTGTATCCAGGGATGCTGTTCCATTCACCCCTCGGGGTCCCTCATGACAGACACCCCATCTCTCGGCTGGGTGCTCACCTGGGTCAGTTTCGCACTCACGGCCTTCGGTCGGCGCAAGAGCTGGCCTTACACATCAATGTCCGAGAGCTGAGAGCAGTCTGCCTTGTATACCAGGCGTTTCAGCTGGCGGATTGCCTCAGCAGATCCTTCCTGTCTCACAAGTGGTCGTTTCCTCCGGACATTATCCATTCCATTTTCCGGAAGTGGGACTTTCCCTGCATGGCCCTCTTCGCTCTTGCAAGAATGAAAAGAGAGAAAAGTTCTCCTCATTCCAAGGCCTCTCCCCAGGCTCGGTGTAGGAGATTTTCTGATGCCGTGGATGAGCTATCTCCTGTACGCTTTCCATTGTTCCCGCGGGTTCACAGGGTCCTGCTAAAACTCCGCGGGGACAGAGCGCATCTGATCATGATCGCTCCAGCGTAACCCAGGCAGCACTGGTACACCACGTTGCTACACCTGTCGGTAGCCAACCCTCTTCCCCTGCCTCTTTGCCCAGACCCCATGACGCAGGATCACGGCAAGCTTCACCACCCGGACTTGTAATCCCTGCACCTCACAGCATGGCTGCTGCGTGGCTAAACCGATCCGAGTTACGTTGTTCTGCCTCGGTTCTACAGGATTCTCCGGGGTGGTAGAAAATCTTCCACTCGGTTAACGTATCTGGCCAAGTGGAAGCGTTTCTCCTGCTGCTTCGAAACACGCAATGTTTCTCCCGCCGAGGTCCCAATCCATTCCATCTTGGACTACCTCTGGTCTCTCAAACAGCAGCGCGATCATCATTAAGGATACACTTGGCAGCCATCTCTACCTTCTACCCAGCGGAGACTGGCCACTCCGTATTCTTACACATTGTGGTTTCTAGGTTCCTCAAGGGCTTGGAGCGTTTATACCCCCCCCCCAGTGGGGCCCCACCATAAACCTGGGTCTTCAACCTGGTTCTAACCAGTTTGATGATTGCCCTATTCGAGCCAATGACAACATGCTCATTGATATACCTGTCCTGGAAGACAGTTTTCCTTGTAGCCTTTCCATCGGCCAGACGAGTCTCCGAGCTTCAGGCTCTCACAATGGACCCACGGTATACTGTGTTCCTCAAGGACAAGGGCAGTTATTTCCACGTCCGACCTGCCTCCCTAAGGTGGTGTCGGCCTCTTATATCTACCAGGATATCTTCCTTCCGGTCTTCTTTCCGAAGCCACACTCATTGCAAGGAGAGCAACAATTGCCCTCCCTAGACGTCCATAGGGCGTCCGCAATCTATATCTAGCGGACAGCGCCCTCTCGTAACACCCCCAAACCTTCGTCGTACCGGCATACCGGACGAAGGGCATACCTGTCTCCTCCTAGAGGATTTCATCTTCAATGACGTTGTGCATCCGCACCTCCTGTGTTTTGGCCCATGTTCCATAGAGCCATCTTACTGCACATTCCACCAGGGCTCAGGCTTCTCTGCTGCCTTCCTGGCTCACATACCCTTGCAGGGGATGTGTCGTGCAACTACCTGGTCCTCGGTCCACACCTTTGCCTCATTGGTCCAAGAGTCCAGAGCTGATGCAGCCTTTGGCTCAGCAGTTTTGCGTTCTGCAACATCTAACTCCTACCCCACCGCCTACGTAAGGCTTGGAAATCACCTAACTGGAATGCATAGGAGCAATCACTCGAAGAAGAAAAGACGGTTACTCACCGTTGTAACTGTTGTTCTTCGAGATGTGTTGCTCCTATCCATTCCAGACCCGCCCTCCTTCCCCACTGTCGGAGTAGCTGGCAAGAAGGAACTGAGGGGCAGATGGGTCGGCAGGGGTATATATCCTGCGCCATAGCGGCGCCACTCCAGGGGGCGCCCAGCCGACCCACCGAGTGTTGCTAGGGTAAAAATCTTCCAACGAATGTGCACGCGGCACGCACACACCTAACTGGAATGGATAGGAGCAACACATCCCGAAGAACAACAGTTACAACGGTGAGTAACCGTCTTTTCCCTTTCCCAAAGGCTCACTTTCTGTGCACAAGACAGTGCAGTTAGTTTTGTTGTATTTGTGCCCTGTCATTTGGTGTGTGTCCAACCACTTACAGTTTTCAGGAAACTCCCCACTTTTTTGTTTTTCATTTAAATTATTTAGCTGATATTTTTTAATGCTGTGAGTCATTACTGGGGGAGCGGCGGGGGAAGATTTGGAGAAGTATGCACAGAAAAACTTTGAAACAAAACCAAGCAGTTTGCTTTCTGAAAAGCATTCTTAAGATCTGGAATATATTGCAACGTGAAACAATGTTAAAGGCACTGAAACTACCATTCAAGTAAAAAGACTCCAGAACAACAATGGAATCACTTAGGCATATTCAGTTAGATCAGTAGTCCCCAACCTTTTTGTCTGGCAGGTGCCAGACGAAGGACCGTGGCAGCGGTCGAGCATCCGCCGAAATGCTGCCGAATTTCAGCGGCGACACATCTCAATGACGTCGCTTGTCAGTGGCAAGCGGCGTCATCAAGAGGCATCGCCGCCGAAATGCCGCCAAAATTCGGCGGCATTTCAGCGGATGCTTGACCTCTGGCCAGGACGCGGGTGCATTTAGATGTCCCCGCGGGCGCCATGGTGCCTGCGGGCACCACATTGGGGACCCTGAGTTAGATTATAACCTGAAGAAGAGTTCTGTGTAGCTTGAAAGCTACAGAAGTTGGTCCAATAAAAGATTTCAGCTCAGCTATCTTGTCTCTAGAATAACCACACAACATTGAACTCCAAGTGAATGAATCCTGGGAGCATTCTTTCTAATGCAGCAACTAACATGTCACTGCAAAACCTCCAGTTAAAGCAGGCAGAGTAAGGGTGAAAAGGCCCCAGTGAAGTCAACTGGAGTTTTGACTGTCAAGTGGATGGGCAGATGCCAAGAATTGTTCATCAATTCAGACAAAAATTGTTTGGGGCACCTCTCTTACTGTTGCTAATACAAATGAATGTTGTGTCTCTGTTTGCTCTCTTATAAGGTAACTGCTGGATTTGACAGCTTTTGATCCGATCCTAAGGTGTGATGTGGCTGCTTTGCACTGCACTGTTAGTGGGTTCCAGCCCTAAAGCTGTTGTACCTTGCCATGGGAGGATAACCCCAAAAAATCCTCCTCCTGTGGCACAAACTAGTGTAATGACTCCTGTGCCATACCCCCACCTCATTATATCTTGCTGGCTGCTGTATGGCCCTCAAGGCTACAGGCAGCTACAATAATTCAGGGCAGCCTTCAGGTTCCTCCAAATCATGCCGGGAGACCAGCCCAGGATCAGGGCAGTGCAAGGGCTGCCTTTGTATATACTTCTCCCCGCAACTCCACTATGTTCCCCATCTATAGACAAAAATCTGGGCCTTTTGGTGTTGGATTTTGTTCAGAGGAACACAGCTTTTGTTTTTATATTTAATTTTGGCTTCCTTCCGGACAATACATTCTTTATACAATGCTGTTATATAAAGCAATGGCTAGGTATGGAGTTCCATAACTAAAAGGGGAATTTGCCCTGAGTAATACATTTTCTTTTAAAGAAAGGTGCCTTCTTCACTCTGACCACTTTGTATGTTGTATCCAGTTTCCCCCACCTTTCATCTGTTTTATATCTTTCTAGATTATTTTATGCATAGTTTCTAGGATACTAGTGACATTCAGCCTTCAATGCAATGTAGTACAATACCATAAGGTTGGTGCTGGCAGGACTGCCTATTATTAAGGTAGTCTGATTCTTCCCATTATTATAATACCCTCTTTCAGTTGCTTATATCTTTGCCAAACTTTAATAATCGAGACTGAAATTCTTCCTACCACTTCCCCTCTCCCCGAGACAAAACAGTTCCGCTGTTTCTGATAATGAAGCTAGGAGAAAATACATTGTTTTGCTGATGTTAAAGAATTCTGGTAACTTTTTCTTTCAAAAACTCTAGCACCCCATACTTTGGAGAAGGGGTATGAAATTTAACAAGGGGGGGGGCAGGATGGCCTGTAAGTCAGGGAAGTGTCTTTTGCCATCCCTGTGAAAATCCCTTCAAATTTAGCCAAGTTATAAGCCTTTGAAAACTCTGAGGGTGCACATGCTCAGTAGAGACAGATTTCAGTAGCTAAAATCTCTATAAAGATTTTGTCCTCACTGAGTATGCTCAAGCTTTTCACAGCTCCTAATGCTGACCAGACTGCGCATTCTCCCACTACCCTAGGCCTACGGGGGCAAGGCCGACATAATTATATGTCTCCCGTGACATAACTACCACCGCGCATTAGAGGTAGTTTAATTATGCTGGCGGGAGAGCTCCATAGGTGACCTTAATTCTGGTATTTCCTACTTTTCGAGTGCTTGACTTTGCAATCTTAATAGAGAGCCAAGGCGGGTGAGGTAATATCTTTTATTGGACCAACTTCTGTTGGTGAGAACTTTCAAGCTTACACAGAGTTGCTCAGCTCTGGGAAAGTACTCAGAGTGTTACAGCTAAATACAAGGTGGAACAGATTGTTTAGCATAAGTAGTTAACACATATTTTAAGGGACCAATCAAGGTGAAGTGGCCCATTAACACCCCTCCAGTCATAAGGATTATAGTAATAAGGCATAAATCTAGTGTTTCTATTCAGGTCATGATTTTTAGTGTCTAGCAAAGGTATGAATTTAAGCTCCCAGGCTCATGTTTTGAAAGTGTTGTGCAGGTTTCCTTTGAGGATGAGGACTGATAGGTCAGATATAGATATCGCTATTACACATGACAGCCACCACCTTCATGGTCAAGTACGCCAGGCTGCACATGAGTCTTCAGGGTTGGCTCAACTCCAACTACAAACCCAGCAGACACAGCTGCTGCATGACACTAACTCCTCCAATGAACATATTAGCCTCCGTACAATGGTGGACAAACCCAGAGAACCTATGCATGGGCGTCCCCTTCCCTCAACAGTCCCCAGTGCTCATGCTCACCACGGACGCTTCCCTGATCAATTGGAGAATGCAGATATGCCTGCCTTCACTTTCCCCCATCATAAAGAACAAATCCATTTGGGTTCTGACGGACAATATAGCATGTATGTTCTACATCAACAGGCAGGGGGGAGCACGATCGCAATCCCTATACACGGAGGCCATCCAGTTATGGAACTGGTGCCAGGGGCGGCTCTAGGATTTCTGCCGCCCCAAGCAGGGCAGCACGCCGTGGGGGGCGCTCTGGCGGTCGCCGGTCCCGCGGCTCCGGTGGACCTCCTGCAGACGTGCCTGCGGAGAGTCCGCTGGTCCCGCGGCTCCGGTGGACCTCCCGCAGGCATGCTCTGGAGCAAAATAGATGGTATTTGCAGTTCTGGGTTGTGGCAAAGAGGTCTATCGACGGGGTGCCCCAGTGGGAGAAGAGCTGTCGTAGTATCGTGAGATGCAATTCCCATTCATGTTCCTCAGCGAAGTGTCTGCTGAGTGTATTGGTGATAGTGTTGTGACAACTGGGCAGGTAGGAAGTGGTGATTTCTATGTGATATTGTATGCACCAGTCAGGGCCGCTCCAGACCCCAGCGCGCCAAGCGCGCGCTTGGGGCGGCGTCCTGCGGGAGGGCGGCAGACGGCTCCGGTGGACCTCCCGCAGGCATGCCTGCGGAGGGTCCGCTGGTCTCGTGGCTCCGGTGGACCTCCCGCAGACGGAGCCGCGGGACCAGCGGACCCTCCGCAGGCATGCCTGCGGGAGGTCCACCGGAGGTCCACCGGAGCTGCCTGCCGCCCTCCCGCAGGACACCGCCCCAAGCGCGCGCTTGGCGCGCTGGGGTCTGGAGCCGGCCCTGACTGGTGCATACAATATCACATAGAAATCACCACTTCCTACCTGCCCAGTTGTCACAACACTATCACCGATACACTCAGCAGACACTTTGCTGAGGAACATGAATGGGAATTGCATCTCACGATACTACGACAGCTCTTCTCCCACTGGGGCACCCCGTCGATAGACCTCTTTGCCACAACCCGGAACTGCAAATACCATCTATTTTGCTCCATAGCAGGACTCGGGACCACATCCCAGGAGATGCATTCCTCATCCCGTGGAACAACTCCCTCGTGTATGCTTTTCCACCGATTCCACTGATACACAGGGTTCTATGCAAGATCAGAGAGGACAAGGCCAGGGTCATACTCAGTGCCCAGGCTTGGCCCAGTCAGACATGGTATCCTTACCTGCTGCACATGTCCATCCATTCTCCAAGGACTCTACCCAACACACCAGATCTGCTCTCTCAGAACAACGGCCAGCTTCTTCATCCGCAGCCCCAGAAACTCCATCTGACGGCGTGGTTCCTTCATGGTTCCAAACCCACGAACTAGCCTGTTCTGAGCAGGTCCAATATGTCTTCCTGCACAATAGAATAGACTCCACTCATAAGACTTACCTGCAAAAGTGGAAACGTTTCTCTGTATGCTGCTCCCATAGACACTTGACACCCCATGCCGTGACCCTCCCTGACATCCTAGACTACCTTTTGAAACTAAAACAGGATGGGCTCTCACTCAGCTCCATCAGAGTACACCTCGCGGCCCTCATCACCTTCCATGATTTGCTGGACGGATATTCACTTTTTGCCCACCCCACCATAAAACGCTTCCTCATGGACCTGCAAAATCTCTACCCTGAGATTCATCCACCAGCAGCTGCCTGGAATCTCAACCTAGTTCTCCAAGGTCTTATGAAACCTCCCTTTGAGCCCTTGGCTACCTCATCCCTGCTCCACATGTCTATGAAAGTAACTTTCTTGGTTGCAATAACGTCAGCAAGAAGAGTAGGAGAAATAAGCGCCCTGATGGCCTACCCTCCCTACACAAGGTTACCTCTAAAGACAAGGTTACCTTGCGATCCGTCACCCCCACCCTAAATTTCTCCCCAAGGTGGTGTTTACCTTCCACCTTAACCAATACACTTACCTGCATTCTATCCCAAATCTTGTAAGACTTCACAAGAAGCGGCATTACATACCCTCAATGTTAGACAGGCAATCGCATTTTACCTATACAGGTCTAAACCATTTCGTAAATCCCCTTGGCTATTTGTCAAGAGATTGAAGGATGCAGCTACAACTCTACCCCAATATAACGCTGTCCTCGGGAGCCAAAAATCTTACTGCATTTTAGGTGAAACCACATTATATCGAACTTGCTTTGATCCACTGGAGTGCGCAGCCCCGCCACCCCGGAGCAGTGCTTTACCACGTTATATCCGAATTCGTGTTATATTGGGTCGCGTTATATCGGGGTAGAGGTGTATCTCTAAGCAATGACTCTCCAAGTGGATCTCTGACTGTATCAGATCCTGTTACCAGACTCAGAATGCTCAACCACCAGAGGGCATCAGAACTCATTCTACTCGGGCGATGTCAACATCCGTTGCCTTCTTCCATAACGTACCTATTACTGACATCTGCAAAGCGGCCACGTGGATATCTGACCACACTTTCATCAAACATTATGCTATCACACAGGGTACCACAGCAGACACCATAGTAGGCCACACAGTACTGTCTACAGTTGTCACTGCCGTAACTCCAAAATCCCACTGACCATAGTGGGTACTGCTTCACATTCAGCTGGAGTGGAGCACCCACAGGGACAGCACTTGAAGATGAGAGGGTTACTCACCTTGCAGTAACTGAGGTTCTTCGAGATGTGCGTCCCTATGGATGCTCCACTACCCACCCTTCTCCCCTCTACTTTGGAGTACTACTTTGACATCTGTATGATAGAGAAGGAACTGAGGGGGGTGCTCAGGCAGAACCTAACGATGCCATGATACAACAGCTGAGCGCATGCATCCCGACCAGGTGCTGCTACCGAAGATCTCCGATCAACGGTGCCGGGACACACCATCACCTGGAGTGGAGCACCTACAGGGACACACATCTCAAAGAACCTCAGTTACTGCAAGGTGAGCAACCTTCTCTTATGTCAGCTTAAGCTGTAGTGTAGCCATAGCCTTAGTAAGTTTCCCAGATCTGAAGAAGAGCTCTGTGTATGCCCAGAAGTTGGTCCAATAAAAGATGTTACCTCACCCACCTTGTCTCTCTTCGATTATGTCTACACTGGCACTTTCATCACCAAAAGTTTGTCACTCAGAGTGTGAAAAAAACACCTCCCTGAATGACAAAATTTTTGTGACGAAAAGCATCTGTGTGGACAGCGCTTTGTCGGGGGCGGGGGAGCCACGCTCCTGGTGATGAAGCTACCGCCCCTCATTGGAAGGTGGTTTTATTTTGTTGCTGGGAGAAGTGATAAAGAGCAGCCACACAGCGCACCTTACAATGGCACAGCTGTGCTATCCTGAGATTGACACAGCTACAACAACACTTCATACAACCTTACTAATGTTCTTTGACTGTAATTCTGTGTGTGTGTATAACTACCATGTCTTATTGCTTATGTTCAATAGTCAGTTAATATTAAACCTGCATATTGGATTTCAAAGAACTTTACACACTACATAAATACAGCATCCTTGAAAAGCTGCTACCTGGGATAAAATGTAAAAGCCATCCAGCACGTACCAGGGTGTCAAAGGAAACTCTTGGCCAAAGACGCTAGCCCTTGTCTTTATTTTTTTATGAAAAGTGCCATCAGATCTTTAATCAGAGAACCTCTGTTTTTAAGGGAAACACCCACAAACTTCATAACAGTACTTTGTGATCTGTCTTGGGAGGATGAAGTGTTGAGATAACCTGCTGAAATTTGAGCCTGTTGGTTTGAGAACATCTAGTAATTTCAAAGCTGGTTCTTAGACCAGGCATTCTGTATAACACCATGATCAAATTATGGCTGAAAACATTTATTCATAATTCTTAAAAATAGAAGGAAACATTATTAGAAGTTTTCCTGTCATAGGGCATGATCCAAACCCTACTGAAGTGAATGTGAATCTTTCAACTGATTTCAACAGGCTTTCGATCAGACCCATAGTAAGTACAAAATTTAAAAGACTAGAATATGTAATTTGCCCTAGCAGTGACTAGCTTGCTTATGTGTGCAGCCCCACCCACCCACCCACACCACAAAGATTAGTGTTTAGATAGAAAGGAAACCTAATGCAAACAAGTGAAGAAGTTCTCTACATCTGAAATGAAACCTTCACACTCATCAGATAAGTCAAACCACTGAAGTGAAAAAATTGCAAACAGAGACAGAGTTCTTCAAGCAGCAGGGTGAGAGGACAGAGGCACCAACTATATAAACAAACTTCAAATCCCAGGTTACACACAACAGGCTTTCAATATGACTCCTCTTATGGATTCCAAAATAAAACTCCCTGTTAAAGTTTAAGTTAAGGTTGCTAAATTACAGAACAGCTGTGAAAGAATGAAATTTAAAGAGGCAAGAGTTTAGAAATTCTCAGCGTCTCAGTGTGACTTTCTCAGTTAATATTAATTCTCTAAAATTATAATTAATGGATAGACTAGCAATACCATCATAAGTCTTAAAAATGGAACTTTAACTCTACCTTCCTGTGCTGTAATATTAGGGTATGTGGAATTACTGTGGCTTCTACAGCCTTCTGTGGATTCTGATTGGATTAATGCTATGATGGCACTGATCTGATTTGATCAATATAATGAGCTTGCTGCATGTCTTACTGCATTTGAACGGCGGGCCATAAACAGTATGTGTCTTCATTACTGGAAGTGTTTTGAGATGTATATTGTTTATGAAAATGTCAGATTTTCCCAAAACTGTATCACCAGCTCTGAGAAATGGCACGACTGATCATTCCTCAGCACTTTTTGATGGAAGTCCAAAGGATAAAGCTGAACAAGGAGAGGAATATATCACCCAAGGTCAGCTATACCCAACGTGCTGAATTCATACGAGAATATGCCTATACGTCCCTATTGAGGCTAATGGGGTACACTGGTGTCAGATCAGAACTTGGCACAGATAAGTATCCCTTATGATCAGCCACCTAACTTTAAAACAGGTTAAATTTCCTATGGCTCATTTAGCCCAAAAAGTTAGGCTTTAAAAGTTTGGGGATACTCACAAGATTGGCTATAAACACTCTTACCCTAGAAGTTTCATCCTTCCTGGAAATATATTCTCTGCCACATAAGACTGATAATATGGCATTTAGGCCCCAGTTCAGCAAGGCAGTTAAACACATGCTTAAGTGTTTCAACATCATGCTATCCCTCCTCTGTTTTGTTGCTTTAAAGTTGTTGCTTTAAAGTTCACAGAAATTTCAAGGTGCAAACATATTTCAGTGGGGTTGTGTAAGTGTATTATGAGCTTCAACAGTTCACATTAGAAAGGAAAAGATTGGTGATGCCAGCAGTATTACATTGAATTTACACTTGCCAGCCACAGTTTAGACACCGTATCTGAAAAGCTTTTAGAAGCAATTGCCTTTGGGACCTAACAAGTGAACAGAGGAGGTATCTTTTTTCCCAGCAAGTACAATTTCTCATACAAGATTAAGATGAAATATTATCTATTTATAATTTAGGTGCCAGCAGGATAGGATGCTCAGTACTAAATAAGGCACAAAAATGCACACTCTTCCCAAGAGGAGGTTACAATCTAAGCATGCATTCCAGACAGAAAATGGAGTGACAGAGACAGAGGATGCTTCTAACAAAGGGCCCACTCCACACCTACATCGATCTGATTTTACTGGCGAAAGCTGGGGACAAGGTCACAAAAGAAGTGAGAGAAAGTGAGGAATCAATAAAATGTTAAAGTGAGAAAAAGTAACAGTAGGAAAATTAGGGGGTGGAAGGGAGTCAAAAAGGCAGAGAAAGTATCTCCCTCTTCCCATGCTTCATCCTTTAGTGTTATCTACCAAATCCATTTACCAAATAAAAACCAACATTACTACATATGCAGTCAGCAGAAGAAATCATGGTCAGGCTAGTGGCATAATGCAAACGCAGGTGGAGGACCAAGTTCAATTCTTCACTTCCGGTATCTTTATCCCTGGGTGGGGCAGAATCTCTGTGTAAATAATCTGCTCAGCCCAAGGATACGCGTATGGACTTTAAGTGGCAGAAGGCATTTTCTCCCCTTCAAGCTAGGCATGTGCATCTGCAGCATTCCTAGCCTTTGCTGGCACAGGGATTCTGAGAGACCAGGATTTAGGGGATTATTTTAGCCATTCTCCCATGTGCCAGTGCAGAGTACTGGACTGAGGCATCCTGCCCAGCTTAAATCTTTTTAAACGTCCTGTTTTGTAAATATGCATTCTTACATAACTACCTAAAAGTCAGTTGAAAAACAGGAGTAGTATGGGTGGTCTATTTATATACAGCCAGCTGCTGTCACCTGTACGTATGTTGAATAGTGCTGTATGCCATGAGTGGTCTACTGAAATCAGTAGGACTGTTCATGGTATATGATGATAGTCAGCGTGAATAAGGGTGGCAGAACCTGGCTTTCAGGGCTTGATTCTGCACCATTTAAGTCACTGGAAGCTTTGCCATTAACTTCAATGGGCAGGATCAGGCTGCCAGAGAGTAGCTTCATTCCACTTTCAGTTGGACGCCTTACTGAGACAAGTACTACTTAACATGAGTAAAGGTGGTAGAGTCTGGCCCCAAATGGCAATAAAAATGTAATTATCTCCTGTGTTCAGAAGTGGAATGCTTTCAGTGCAATGACCCAGACCTGCCAACCATCCCCATTTAGGAAGCACACTCCCTTAGTTTTCTTTATTTTAGTAAAGTATCACTTTTCCTTTCTGTGCCTCAGCGTTTCAAATGGTGTCCTTACTTTTGTCCCCTAATGTTCCTGAGTCTAGCCTTCCAATGTTGTTAGCTAAAACAATCCCACCTCTAATCTATTTACTCCTCTATTATTTTAATAATGAAAATTACCTCTTGAGAGCATCAAGTGACTCAAACATTACAGTAATCAATCTTAGGCCACAAAACCCAGTGTGAAACCGGTAATGTTATTTAGAGAATGAAACCCCTGCTGTTCGCTAAAATCACCCTCTCCAGATAAATATTCAGTCAATTACATGCATTCCATGCTCAGCTTTCCTTCCCTGCTCCTTAGAAGACCAGTCAAAGCAAACCGCATTCTTAAAAAATAATTTTAGGCACCATTTACGTTTAAACAGTTTATAAATTATTGCCTAGTAATTTTTCCCCATTTATTTGTTCAACTCCTGTTGTCATTCAGCTATTTAGGCTGGATTCATCGTAAGTTAGTTCCCTGCTAGCACAGTTGGAAGAAAAGTGGCCCAGAGACAGCAATGACTGTGCAAGCCAAGCTATGTTACATTTCACACAAAGGCAAAATATGTTCTGTATCCAGACTAGCAAATGGGTGCTGGAGTCATGGCCTTCTAATCCTAGCCTGGAGGCTGAGCTGGTTCCATACGTTTATTTTAGTCTGAATAGGGTTTAAGCATTAGGGTGGAGACATCTTTATCAGTGCACCTCTCAGCAAGACATGATAATAGAAAGCAATCGTCTTTGATCTCAATATAGGCAATGTGTGTTTCACAACCCACCATGTAAAAGGAACCTGCCTTTGCAGTTGTATAAACCTCCTATTGAATTGAGATAGTGTCGCTGGTATCATGAAGGCTGAAGAAAAAAATTTATTTCCCTGCACATCTTTCTCTGGTGATTGTTGTGTCTTTTGCTCTTTACACAACACAAAGCAAATGAAACAATTTCTGAATGTGGGGCTGAATTAAGGAAGTTCACAGAGTGTTGTCAGTTTGGCCAGCGTTTAAATGCTGCATTAAAGGAGTGGTTCGCGAGTGGTATGCAAAGTGAAGCAATACAACAACCGCTGTTAACTGAGGCTGATTGTACCCTAGAATGTGCCCCAGAAATTGTTATATTAATCACGACACCGACTAACAATGTCAGGGAGCAATTGTTGCATCTTTTGATCTTTACACAACAAATGTAATATGAAGGCACCACAGCAGCACATTGGGGTCCAAGTGACCGTGTTTACTAAGAGCTTTTCTACACATACAGCACTGCAGCTGCACCAGTGCAGTGTTTAGTGAAGATGCTACCTACACCAACAGGAGACCGTCTCCCATCAGCACAGCTACTTTGCCTTCCCGAGAGGCAGTAGCAATGCCAAGGGTTAGGTCGGTATAACTACAATATAACTACGTCACTCAGGGCTAGTCTACACTTACCGTCCGGGTCGACGCGGTGAGTTCGACTTCTCGGAGTTCGAACTATCGCGTCTGATCTAGATGCGATAGTTCGAACTCCGGAAGCGCCGCGGTCGACTCCGGTACTCCACCACTGCAAACGGCGGTGGCGGAGTCGACCTTGGAGCCGCGGAGTTCGACCCCGCCGCGTCTGGACGGGTGAGTAGTTCGAATTAGGGTACTTCGAATTCAGCTACGCTATTCACGTAGCTGAATTTGCGTACCCTAATTCGAACCCCCTTTTTAGTGTAGACCAGGCCTCAGGGTGCGAAGTAGTTATACTGACATAAGTTGGTAGCGTAGACCAGGGCTAAGTATACACAACATACGAGGCCTACCTACATGTACACACTGCTGCTTGGGTACGTTACTAAACATAGAATGCAGAGAGTGCCACTAGAGGACTCTCCGACTTTTTAAAGAGATATTGCCCAGTTCCTACACACTGCGGTGATAAAAATCAAAGTTGATCATACTTTTAAAAAATGGCATCTTGTTCTGCAAACCTATTGCCTCTCCTGACATTTAAATCAGGAACTGTATTGCTGTTCATAAGAGCAGGTAATATATCTAACATAATCGCTGTAAATTAGTAGGAATGCTAGAGCAATGTATTTGTGGACGTGGTGCAGCTTTGGAGGATTAGATGAGGGTGTCTGATTGTGAAGTTATGTTATAAGCACTGATTGAAGGTATAGATCTATATCTATAAATAGGTATATAGGGGGATGTGATGTAGCAATTAAGCAACAGACTTGGTACCAGGACTCCTGGGTTCTATTCCCAGCCTGCCACTTCATGATGTGACTTGTAGCCTCTCACTGAACCTCTTTGTGATCAAAGGGAAGTAGTAGTGGCTTTTGGCAGAGTAACAGATACTGTACTACTGGGAGTCCCATGCAGTCATCCTTTTCCAGAAAGGGAGTATCAGTAATAGGGGGGTCTCAAATGGGGAGGAGGAAAATGAAAAGTAGGGAATAGTCAGGCCTTTTGTAGATATTTGGAAGAGTCCCATTGCCCCTCTGGGAGGGCGAAGTGGGAATAGACTAGAACTATTCCAATGAGAATTGTTTTTATAGTGATCAGGAACAAATAATTATCACATTTATATATCACTAGGATGTACATGATGCTCTATAAAAGACAGTCCCTGTCCTAACAGTTTTACACCTAATGCAAACATATTTTCTTTTTCATGCGCTCAGAATGAAGTTTCCTAAAAACAAGCTTGGTTATAATGTTGTATCAGTTGATGGATTTAAGACACAGGCATTTCTTATAAGAGAGCTAGCCAAAAGGGTCATGCACATTTACCTGTTTGTGTTCATCTGAATGCAAAAGTTTGGAAAGTCTAGAAAAAAATCTGAATCCAAGAATACTGTTCAAGTAGAAAGTTCAAAAGTAAAGACTAATATTTCATCTGTGTAACAGTTTTTTCTTTGTAGAATTTTAAAAAGTAAATCCATTTACTTAAAAAGAATATTATCTTGGTAGATTTATAGCAGGCTCCATCAA
The DNA here is from genome assembly GCF_020497125.1 of Mauremys mutica. Lineage (NCBI taxonomy): Eukaryota > Metazoa > Chordata > Testudines > Geoemydidae > Mauremys > Mauremys mutica. The sequence goes on along the minus strand of NC_059072.1, from coordinate 39,651,670 downwards.
AAAGAACCTACCAAGAAGCCATCAGACAGCAACACAATGCATCTTCAGGCTGTGGCTTTGATTATTTGCTGACAAATTATTATTTCTAAATCCCTGTTCACCAAAGCCATTTGAAAATAGAACTTTTATTTCACTCATTTATGTTACAATATATTTTCCAAACTAAATAAGTGTGCCAAATCTTGCCGTCATTATTCACGCAAAGCTCTCACTGATGAAAAGATCTCATGATTTGACCATAAGGCCCAATTCAGCCTATGTACTTAAACCTATGCAGAAGGCTGCTACTCTGAAACATATTTAAGACTATCCCTATTCTGTAGACCATTTAACTATATGTTTCACTTTTAATCACATGATTAAGTTTCATTGACTTCAGTTGGGTTACATCAGCAGCGAATTTGGCCCAATATTTATTATTATAAATGCCAAGCCATGGGTTTTTTCCCTCCAGGAACCTAGCATAATATGAAGTAGGATTCAGGAAGCTGGCAAGTCCAGTTGAAAGGGGCAGCTCCCGGCTTAATGGAATCAAGTCAGTACTCACCTGAAAGTTTTACTTTCTTAACTGATTTGAGCTATCTCCAGTAACAGCCAAAGGCCAGACATAATTTTCAGGTCTTGATGTGTTTTTGTCTTATCATGCTGATCAGTAGCTGACTACAGGCCACAGACAAAGAAAGTACTGGGAACAGACAAGATGACCCTGTTTACTTTCTCAATGGCCTACAAACAATTGGTATGTATTCGCTGTTTACTTTCATCCAAATGAATTTATCTTTGGCTTATGTTAAAGCATACATATACAGCATCTTTGGAGCTACTTGTACTTAACTTTTGCTTCAAAAGGGTCTGGCAAATCATTCAATACACTCTTCTGTACAGTGTAGTCTTCTTTAAACCATCCTGTTCATTATTCTTAAAACCTGCATATTCATTCCTATTGTTATTTACTTCCCAGGAACAAAGCATTCTCAGTGGAGGGGATCCGACTATAAAATGAACTTCTGCAGGTGATTAGGCAAACCCAGAGGCTGATCATCTTTACAAAATGCTGCAAAATCTGCCTCTTCGTAAGAATCTTTCCTCCGTAGCAAGAATGACACCCCCAACATTGACATTCCATCTACCTAAATAGGCCCCCACTTTTGCGCAAAAAATTAAATTAAATTAACTTAAAACCAAGTAAATTAAAAAAACTCAAGTAAAAATTAAAAACTAACAATAAATACAAACAAGCAGATCAAACCATCAACAACAACCACTGTCCCCTCATGCATAGGTTAGTTTTTAATCCCTAACAAGGGACTCCATGAATCCACCAGAGATGTGGCTATTGCTACTGATTTTATGTGCAAGGTGCTCACATAGTACAGGGATGGGCTGCAGTACAGAATCCCAATGTAGATAGTATATTTCTAGCACCTACAGGTCGCAGTCAGGAGCTGGAGCCCCAAGTTCTAAGCACTGCACAGACATCTAATGAAACGATGGTCCCTGCTACACAAAGCTTATGTATGTCTGAAGAGCAGGAATTTCACTTGCATTATAATAATCTTCAACTCTTGTCCTCCTTTTCTCCTTCCACTGTCCTCTCAGAAACAACGAGCATTGCACACAGCATTTACCCAACAGCTGCCTCTAACTTTACTGTCAGCTTTGGATTGCCATCCACTGAATGCAGCCTACATATACTCCTAAGGATGTTTTACCTCTTTGTAGGGCTGCACTGAATTGAGGTTCTGAGCCTAAAAGCTTCTCATGCAAGTAGTCCAACTGACTTCCATGAGAAATGATTACTTAGGTGAGGCTGGACTGAAAGCAGAGTGGCCCCAGGGGTAGTGCATTGGCTGGGGATAAAAGGAGATGTGAGTTCTTCTAGTCCTGCCTTTGCCACTAACAAATCACCTCACTGTGCCCCTGTTTCCTAGCCCAGGCTTTGTCTAGCAGGTCTATTTAGAAGCTGTTACTTACTCACTCTTTGTATGGTGCTAAGTGCCCTGGGCCTCTGGCACTACTGTACTAGCTCCTACCAGTATTTCTGTGGCCCTTATTGTATCTGAGTGTCTCACAGTCATGGGCAGAGGGTATCATAGGCCAGGGGAAGCTGTACCTCCCCAAACAGCCTGGCATAACCCTGCCCATGCTCTGCCTCCAGGTCCCCTCCTGCAGTTCCACTCTTCCCTGGCCCAGGATCACTGGGGCTGGGGCGGGCTGGCCTACTGCCAGGACTCGGGGCAGCTGGCGCTGGGGCCATGCCACCTGCCTGGCGCTGGGACTGCGTCACCAGGCGCTGTGGGGCTGGGGGCGCTCGGGTGGCCGGGGGCTGGGGCCCATGGCAGAGGTGCTCTGGGCTCCTGCGGGATAGGAGAGACAGAAGGGGAGGAGGAGGGGCTGGGACTCAAGCAGAAGGGGAGGGGCCAGGGGCTAGCCTTCCCCAAAGGCCAGTTCACCGGCCGCCCATGTTCACCGTTATTAATGTGTTTAGCCTCACCACGCCCATGTGAGGTAGAGAAGTGCTATTATCCCCATTTTCCAGATGGAGAACTAAGGTACAGGGAGATTAAGTGAACTGCCTAGTGTCACACAGGAAATTTGTGACAGAGCAGGTGATTGAACCTGGGTCTCTAAAGTCCAAGACAAGCACCCTAACCATTGGACAATCCTTATTCTCCAATAAATAATTAATAGTAATAAAGATAAAGCTCCTCATTTGTAACATCCCAGGGCAGTAGCCCTGTTCTTTTGTATTGTACTATGTGCACCTACAGCTCTTTTTAAGTAAAAATAATATTTCTGGTTTTAAAAAAATTAAAGCATATCTAAAACCATTCTTATTAACAAATTAAAGAAAACCCTTTCCGTACCAAACACAACTATGCCTCACAGTTATATTGGCGCCAGTATCTATTTACCATCATTATTTGCAATCCACCAAAATCAAAACCAAAAGAAGAGATTATGAAATAATTGCTGTCATAGAAGAAAGCATGTTAGTGTGGCAAAGTATAATGGCAACTGGGATGTTAAAATACAAAATATTTATTCTGACAGAGCAGGGCTTCTTGGAAATCTCTCATTAGGACTGTGAGTGGAGAGTGAAGGCACAAAGCTTTAACGGTTGGATCCTTTTCAAATCATCTTGCATTTCTACAATTATTTTATTTGTTTGATATCTAAAATGATTCTGGCTAAATAGTGCACAACATCTTTAGTTTAACTTTTTTTTGTAATGCTTAGTTTTCTAATCTGTTCAGATTGCCCAAACAAACTCCTGCCTTCTTTGAAGAGAATTCCAGTCCCATTTCTTATAGAGTCTGATCAGTGGCTCCTCATTAATCTCTGTCTCCCTGGGAACAGTCAAAGGGAATGGAGTAGAGGAGGAGGGTAGTCTCCAGTGACTATTCAAGTTATCAGGGTCCATCAACAGGTGACTGTCTCTCATAGTCAAGAACAGTAAATATGGCCTGTGGCTAAGGGAGTGACCTCACAACTTACTTCAAAAGTCTTGAAGCGAATCAAGCTTGAATCACATGTTCAGGAACAACATACCTGTAGAACACGGCAGTTATTTTTTGACAGGACAGCATCACATATTTCAAAGCTAGCAAAATTAAACTTAGTTTAATAATAATGACAACAAAGGCATGTAGGCCCTGCAATTTCCTCACTCTGTTTCCTCAGCAATTCTTACTTTCTTTGTTTTTATGTAGTCCTTACTCGGGCAGCCCTTCCATTGAAGTCCCACAAGGATTTGGAAGAGCAGCAAGAGATGCAGCACAACCAGATGAATGAAACAAAACAACACGTCAAAGTGGGATGGGGGTGGTGAAACACATGGTAAAAGGATCCCCTTATGAAGCCAGGTGCAAATTCACATGGCAACTTTTCCACACCATACTGATGAGCAGCTAAGTAGCCACAAAAAGAAAAGGCAACACCAAGGGCTGTAACTCCTACTTCTGTGGAGGAGTCAACATACTAATTGATGTGAAGTGCTCTGCAAGCCATGTCTCTGTTTAGTGACTGGCTTGCTAGATTGTTAAAAATGATGAAGTATAGCCAACTGCTGGCAGACTGCATGTCAATTGGAGTTCCCTCTATGGAGGATATCAAACTACTGAGGCCTACAAATAAATATAGCTTAAGAACTTCCTTGTACTTAAGACTGAACTGAGAATGTGTGGAACTGAAGTGTCAGAATGGAGAAGGCTTACCTGGGAAATGATGCTGCTGAGAATAGCACAGGATGAGCAATTTGACTCAGCTAATATACCCTTGAACTGGATGATTACCAAGGTGCAACAGAATCAAGAGCCCAATCCTAAGGACTTTGTTTTCAGGCAAAAGGCAGCCAGTAAAAATAACTGGAACTATGGCCTACTAGGTAATGGTTTCTGTTGCTGCCTCAAACCAGAAGCAGTGACAAATATCAAGCAGAAGGAGTATGTGTTTATGAAAGCTAGTGATCACAGTAGGGCTGTGTGGTCACTGGCTTTTGATTCACATGAACTAAAAAGCTAAAAGTAAAGTGTATTCGAAACCATCACATTTTATTTCCATACTCAAGGAGCAGATACTTTTAGTCAGAATGATAAGAATACACAGCAAAATAAGAAAGGGCAGAAGTGAAGCCTCCATGAGAGAGCACACAGTATGTCAGGTTTCAGAGTAGCAGCCGTGTTAGTCTGTATCGGCAAAAAGGTTCTTTTCACACAGTATGTGTCTCTTCTGATAGGCTGCACTGATCTCTCTGAGACAAGAGGAGTTGTCCCTCCAATTCCTGGTGGAGGCATATTGAGAGGCCAGCATGGAGACACTTGATGTGCTCATTCTATTGTGCTGTACCTATTCTATAAATTGAGATCTTGTGTCTCCAGGATGCTCAGTCCATCTGCCTCAATAAGCACCACATTCACTCACAAACAATAGTCTTCTTTACAGTTAGAAAGTGAAGATCCTTTTAAAGACAGAGCACAGTAAGCAAACATGAAAATTGATTTAACTTCCTGCAGTGCTAATTTAGGACTAGAGTGAGTCTTTAGATACAATGCTGAGTAGGGTGACCAGATGTCTCGATTGTATAGGGACAGTCCTGATGTTTGGGTCTTTTTCTTATATTGGCTCCTATTACCCCCCACCCCCTGTCCTGATTTTTCACATTTGCTGTCTGGTCACCCTAATGCTGAGTAAGTGGCAGCTCATAACTGCTCCAATCCAGGAACAGCACCAGGAAGAAATTGTGACTCAGAGATTCACAATTCCTTACTCTGAAGGGGAGCAAAGGGAATAGTTGCTATATAATACAGCCCTGGAAAGGGTTCTACTTGCTTCCCCACTCACACCTGGCCAGCATCTCAGAGCCAGGGCCCCTCCTACTTCCTCCCTCTCCCCACCCACTTGCTCACAACCCAGAGACCAGCAGTTGTTCTCCATTCTACAGACTGGAACCCATGTAGGCTGATCAAGAATTTGAGTGTTTAAACCCCATTATTCTCTTGCTTGGCTGAGAAATGCATGGGCACAATCTCACCATTTGAGTGAAAGAATTAATGTTGCCTGCAACAAGCTGATAATTTGTCTTAGGTCTATGTTTTGCCATTATATGATAGTTTGGAAGAAATCAAATAGGATTTTTATATAAAGAGTGTGGGAATTATGTTCAAAATAGTTAATAGCCCCCAGGCCTTTTAATAATATATGTTTTACAGCACTCAAAAGTGTGCTAGGAAGTTCACATTACAAATAAGAAGGCCTGATGCCGGAGAGCTTCCAACCTAATTTCAGACATAAAGCAATGAAAAACACAACAAAATAATTCTGAGGGGCTGAAGGAAAGGGATTACAACAATAGGATTATGAGGTTACTCAGCAAAGGGTTGTGCACAGCATGGATGAATATAGAACTCCTTGGGGTTTGTTTGAGTATTTTGGACACATTGGGGTTCGTTGGAGTGCCATTCAAAATACGCAGTGCCACTAAGGCTGGGGGATACAAAAGGGGCTGTAAACCACCTTTGTGCTCTCCTAGTCCTGCTTCAGTTGGGCACTGAGCCAGCCCATCAGCATATATTACATCACCTGTCAAGAACCCCAAGCAGTTGTTACAGCTGCCAGGGATTGCCAGGACACCGAGAAGCCTTGATCACAACTCTGCTTCTTATTCATTTGTCCCTCCTACTTTGGCAACCAGAAGGAGCAGTGGTGCCCTAAGGGCCTTTTTGGAGGAGGATTTTACCTACATGGTGTTATCTTCCCATGGGTTATATATGTTGGGTGACCCCATTAAGGCCTCCCCCATTGATTTAACTGGAAGTTACGTACATAGAGGTTTTGCAGGATCAGGTCTATGACTTAGCTCTGTGCACACTGGCCAGCCAAACCATGTCAGAGGACAGTTTTAAGAGTTTCTTTGAATTGGTTTGAAACTCAGGCCCAGATTCTCCTCTGTTAAGGCTGCTTTGTGCCACAATGTCATTGCAAAGTAGCTCTAAAAGCCAACAGGTAAAAGCCTGGCCCAACTGAAGTCAATGATACTAAACCAGTTTCTTTGGAACTATGTCTTTATTCAGTTTAAACGTGGCTCCTAAATTTGAGTTGAAGATGGAGCACGTGATGAACTTGACATTCATGAATAAAGGCTTGAAGTGTTTCCTCATAGCCCTGATTAGTCTTATTTTGTATTGCTCTTCTCTAGTTTGAGGAAATGGAGACAGGTACAAATAAACCATATTTGTCCTCAGAAACAAGGAGAAAGAAATGAAACAATAAAAGAAAAAAATCCATTGAATATTTGTTTTTTCCAAACAGTATTAATCCCTGGGAACTTTTATGTTGTCATTTTTCAGGGTATTTAAACAGATCATGTAATTTTCCTGCTATGTTACAAACAATAAAACAAAAATGTGTGGTGAAATCCTGACGCCCATGGAAGTTAGTGGGAGTTCTGTCATTGATTTCAATGGGTCTAGGATTTCACCCCTAGACATTTACACATAACTAGATACCTGATATCTAGTGTATTGTCTTTCTAAAATCTGTTGCTGCTAGAGGTCTGAAAACATTCTGGAAGAGTCTATTTTAAATCAAGCACTATAACTTCCATGTCTGAGCCCTTCAAAAAGCTATTATGAGCCTATTTATTTTAATTATATACACATCTATTTATCAGCGAAAATACTTTGTAGTAGATTTAGTCTGATTAGGACCTGGCATTTTATTGATATCTGAAAAGTTCTTGAAATAAGTTTACATATTGTAAAGCAGCCCAATTATTGTGTGTTTCAGAGTAAAAAATGAATTATTTGAGGAGAAATGGATCAAGTGATAAGAAATGGATTTAAAAAAACTGGATATAAATAGAGCTGATGGGAAAATCTGTTTTCATCAAAATTTAAAATTTCCATGAAATTTTTGTATCTAAAGTTTGAAACTCAAAAATTTTCAACCCTCTTTTGATATAACTTTTCTAATAGCAATATGTATGCTAGCTGTAACTCAGATCCTATATGGCTTCAACTAATCTGCTCCCTTTTCTGGGATATCTGGCACCCTTTGTTTTAATACTATATAAGAAAATAACTTGCACTGTCAGCAATTCTATTTATTTTTAATTTACAAAACTGACAATAGAACTTGTGCTAAAAAAAGGGTGATGGGAGTAGTATTTGCAGTTATATATTTTCATGTATTTATAAAATGTTAATGAAATGATATTCATTTATTAGTAAAATAATTAAAATACATAATCATCTGAATGTCTTAAATGTGTATCATCTTTCATCTCAAACACTCCCAAAGTCCTGTACAAACTATAAGCAATATTCTGGCTTTGTGTAAGTGTGTGTTGCCATAGATGACTGTAGCTGAAGCCAGAATATGGTCCTATACTATCCACTAGATGATCATAATGGTCCCTTCTGATCTTAAAGTCTATATGATTCTATTTAGGAAAAACTTCCCCCATCTCTGAACTCGAATATACCTTCTGCTAATCTAGTCAATGAAAGATGAACATTCCATAGCTAAATATATAACCCTGCCTCTGGATATCCTACTCAATGAGTCAATACAGTAAATTCCATAAGCGTTCAGTTCTCTGACTCCTATTGAAATCAACAGTAGTTGTGGTGCATTTAACACTTCATGGGATTGGGATTTAAGAGAAGGTTCCAGACAGAATATTCTTTTACTAACAGAAAGCTGTCTCCTTTGTAGTACTTGGCCACATAATGAAAGTGCCTCTTGAAGTTGTAAAACAGTGCAAGAGACATGGGGCAATTACCAAAAGCAAAACATTTTCGCTTGATAAGTCAACCTGAGCTGTTTTTTTCTGCCAAATCAGCAATGTCTGACAACAAGAGAGACACACCAACCCCAGGAGACAGCCTGTCTGTCAAGTACTTTTCTAGGGGCTCGCTTAATTTGATTTAGCATGCACATAAAACTACCATGTGTCACAATTTAATATGCCACATAGCATGCTGCAGCAGCAGCACTGACATTTTCAGACTCATGACATCCCATATGTAAATTTTTGCATTTAAGGAAAGTCATTGTCTCCACCTCCCTGGTTATCACAACAATCACTTGAATGGGCAATAAGCCCACGTCTTGTCTTGAGTGTTTTGATAAGCTGTTGATAAACGAATGGGGCAGTGAGCTTGTGGTGTATATAAACCACAAGGCTTGTGTGTCTGAACACTGGCAAGGGACTTTACAACTCCATTTTTAGCAACTCAGGAGTCACACAAAGATGTTTCCTGCAGCACAGATGCTCTTTGCTCTGAGTAGCTTCCTAAGATTGACAATGGGTTTTGACATCGGATTATCCACTAAGTGTGTAGCAATACCTATGGAGATGGGCATGTGCCACAGCATTGGTTATTCTGAAATGAGGCTTCCCAACCTGATGGGACATACAAGCATGGCAGAGGTTATTCCAAAATCTGCTGAATGGCAGCACTTTGTGGAAACTGGCTGCCACCCTCATGCAAGGACATTCTTGTGCTCTCTGTTTGCACCAGTCTGCTTAGATACGTAAGTACCAGGTCATGTTCTAAAATCCTGCCTTGTGTACCTGAATAGATATCAATCTGAATGCATGTGGTTAATCTTAAAATGAAGATAATTCTCAGCCAAATTGTTTTTCTTTTGCTGAAGCATATTTATTAACTTTTCTTTTGCCTGCCTGTTCTAGGAAAAAATTCCACACAAGTGTTCTACTTAAACGTTGATCATGATGTAAAAGAAAAAAAAAAGAGAGAGAGCTGTGATCAAACAATGTTGGGGTTTATTTTGTTCGATTGTTGTGTTATTCATTTTAATAATGTAGGGTCCAATCCAACTACTGCTGAAATCAGTTATTGGACATAGAAGTAGGCCCTTATTGAATGACATACAGGCATTTTTCTTTAAACAATGCATGAATTCTAAAAGCCAGCCCAAGGCCCAGATACAGAACCTTCAGCAGCACCCTCTGTCTGGGTAGAATTGCATCATTGATGAAGACTGAGGATGTTAAACACTGACATATAAGAAAGACGTGCACAACTCTACTGAATTTACTGTAGGAATAATCACTATTGTCACTGACTTCCAATAAATTTAGCTGATTGGACCTGATTTTTATTTTTTCACAGCTTCATCCATCCTTGTAGGAGTATGTGTGTCGCTGTTCGTGACAGCTGTGCTCCTCTGCTCCTCTGCCATGGACTGTCTTGGCCTGACAGTTTGGACTGTGATCGTTTCCCTGCTGATGAGGACATGTGTCTAGCATCTCTTAGCAAAGAATACAAACATATTCATAAAGGTAGATGGAGTAGATGGGTGGGAGTGGCTGTGAGCTCTTTTAAAATCAAGTGTACAGAATCAATCAAATACAACTTGAGGGACAATTTTTGAGAACAGTCTCTTATAAATAGTCATTTCCATGGGTGCACATTTATTTATTCAGTTTGTGCATGCATGCAGATCCATTTTGCACCTGATCCTGTGAAGTGCTGAACACCAGTGTAAACTGGGCCAGATTTTAATTGGTATAGTCAGTATAACGCCACTGAAGTCAAGGAAGGCTGGTCAGAAGGCAGGAGGAAGGCTAATACAAACATGCATATATGCAGCATAATCACCACTGTATCAATAGAGGTCAATGTATTTTATTTATTTACTGATAGGCGTGTCTATGGCCCTCATCACCATGTATTTGAGTACTTCATATACACAATAAATTTGTCCTCACAAGAGCTCTGTGATGTAGGGAAGGATTCCCATTTTAGTTCTGGGAAACTGAGGCATGGAGAGATTAATGCCCAGATTTTAGCACCCAGCAGCTCCTATTAGTCACCTTTGAAAATCTGGCCATAAGTGACTTGCCCAAGCTCAGACACGAAGCCTGTGGCAGAACCAATACCATTTCCTGAGCCCTTGTCCAATGCCTTAACCACAAGATCTTCCTTCTAATGAATTTAGCATAGCATCACCAATAGAATTGTTCCAATACACATGCCATAAATGGTACAGATTGATACCGTTGTCACTCTTAGCAAGGACTGAAAGGGCATGGAAAATGAAACGCCTTTTCATCCATAGAAGGGGCCCATTTTCAGAGCACTGTCTGGAAGCTTGCCTATGTCACACCTGTTCTGTGGTTAAATGGCGAATGTCACTCTTCAGGCCTGTCACTCTGGCACCTTTCATTGGCACTAAATTCAGACAAAGGACAAAACAATAACGAGACTTTAATATTTCTTACCAGAATTGCCAAAGCCTATATGCCAGACCTGCCCAGCAGTGGAGGAATTCTTTACACAGAAAAGAGTACTAGATGTTTTCTGTGCCAACAACTTTGGTAAGTTCTTGTTAGTATATGTATGATTAGACACTATTATTTTGATTCCTGAATAGTGGACACACTTTGTCACTTCAGATGTATTCAAAAACTATCTCTAATATAACTAGTAGTTTGTAAGCGGACATCAAGGCCTAAATGCTGATCCCACTAAAGTCAATGAGAGTTTGGTCACCGATTTCAGGGTGGGTGTGTGTCAGGATTTAGCCCCAAATGAATATTTTCTGGAACTTTTTTCTCCTATAAACAATATACAAATAGGTCCCATGCTGATTTCTTTTGAATGATGAGGTTGCCTTATTGTCTATTTTATAACCAAGTGGCTTTTTTATTCTAGTCTAGTTTGCTGTACTTTATTGCAGTGTACTTTATGGATAACATCTGTGGCAAAGGAGTGAAGTGGCTTTTTTTGGCAGTTAAAACCAAAAGAAAGTGGAGGCACTTGGCTGTTTGACATTAAAAGAGGAAAGTTCCTTACTGATTGTGTACATGTGCATTATTCCTGTTCACCACACAAAGCAAGATTCAGTAAACAGCAACATTAAAAAAAGTCTTACCTGATGAGGGTTTGAAAGTTCTGGCTGCTGCCTCATTGGGGTTCCACTGACAATACTTTGAGATTACAGCTAGAAGCCTTTTCCAGAACCCACATAAGTCAATGCTAAGACTTTTACTGACTTCAGTTGACTTTGGATCAGGCCTTAGGAGAAGCGTGTGTGGAAATGCAATAATGCAGTTAAATGTGTGGGGAAAGAGCTGGATGGGAAGCTTTATTGAGAAAGGGAAGAACTAAAGAAGGGGGAGCAAAGAGCAGGCAGCAGTAGCCAGATATTTTGCGGGTTGATTCTGCTGAAAAATGGACAAAGTCACAATTTCAATAAGATTAGCTGGGATACTGGGCTGCCCTACAAAGCTGGAATACCAGTGTGCTGGAACATCTGGTCACCCTAGTAGTTGGACACATGCAGTATCACTAAAGAAATATGACAGTGATCTTTGTGAGGTTACATTTTCCTGGTTGTGTGATTCTGTGAAAAACTTCTCTTATCTATGTCCCTCTTTAAAAAAATACTGCCATAATCTCTGGCAATGACCCAAAACAAAGGTATGGCCTAATACTTATACTTTAGAATACACTATGGATCCCTCCACTGCTCATTAGGCAGGATTCCTTGCTACATTTAAATAGTTAAAGCAACTTAACGTGTTTTTTTTCCCCAGCGGTGAAGGTAAAGCTGTCCAAAAAGAGAACAGTTTCTGGTGATCAGGCGTATAATATTGAATGCCAGGTGGAATTCATCAACCAGGGTTTGCTCTTGCCTTATGATACTCGGAACATGATACAACAGTGGTTGCTTATGAATGAAAATTGTACTCAGAGGATGACCCAAACCTACCGCCCCATGGTGTATCTCATTGTGGGGAATATTGAGGAGGGTACCGTTTTAGTAAACCAAATTTACCGCTGGCAGAGGAGGGACTCCCAGCTGACTTTGGCCACACGGAAGTGGAAACACCATAAATGTTTATAAATATTTATCTTGTGATCCCTGATACATGTAAAAGGTGATTAACTCCTCATACCAATGCAATTTTGTAAATAGAAATGTATTATAAATGCAATGTAAAGTCTTAATGTAATTTTTTTTAAATATGTTATAACAGGTTGAATTCAACCTGGGTATAAGTGGACATAAGTTCTGTGTGGTAAATGGTGTTCCAGCCACTTTGGCCCCGCATGTATAAATGTGTATCCTCAGATTGTTGTGAAAAATCTTGCATAATATGTATAACACTGTCATAAAACACTTTCTTATGCAAATCATAACAATGAATGCTTCTAATGCTGTTTGAGGTGCTCAGCACCTCTGAAAAATCTGTCTGTCTACAGTTTCTTAAGTCTTCTTTATTGTTCATCACTGTAATATCTCAGTATTGACTTTTACATGGCTAACCTGCTTTGATAAAATTTGGCCTACAGCTACACTAATAATCTACTTAATTTCTTACACTGATGGAATGTTTTAAAAGAAGGTGGCCCTCTACTGGACATTTCTATATGGATAAAATGGTTTCCTTTTCTGTCAAATAGACATCAGTTTGAGTGCCTCAGGGCCAAAGGAACTCAGCCTCAGAATGACATGGTTGGATGGCTAGTTTTATTTAATAATGGGTAGCACTTACAATACCATAGTATTAATATTTTAAAGCATAAGACGAGTGCAGTTTTTGAAAAAGTAATTTATCGTGTGTGATCATTTTGAAAGTGTACACTCCTACTGGAACCTGAATCAGAACTCTACTGAATGTATCTAGTCTGTTTTCATTTTATTAATTAAAATAAAACATTCATTACTTTAAAAAATCAACACAGGTGCTTTACCAGCTGTCTTTGGGAATTACACGGGACTAAGACAACTGCAAAAGGCACTGATAATATTCAAGAAATGTAAAACATTATGCTGGCCAAATGATTGTAATTAGCATCGTCAGTTGTAGTATGCCTGTGCTGATCTTAAAAAACAGTGGTGATGGATGGGTCTCAGCTTAATTTCAAACACATAAGAACTAATTTCATAAAGATGTATAATCAGCACAAAAACATGTAATAGCTACTGGATAAATTATCAGCTACACCAGTAATATGCTTCCTGTTGTGTTTGTATATTTAAAAAGTTTTAAAAAAAATCTGGTATTTTAAAGCAAGGTCCTGTCTAAGATCCCAACTACACCTGCTAGCACATGATTCTCTACCATGCTCCAGGGCATCCTTATTAAAACTAAGCAAATAGTTTTTTAGTGATTCATTAATCTCCCTATTGTTCACTTACATACAAAAATTTAAAAATCTAGCTTACACTTAGCTAATATATACAACCTTGTGTTCCTATCATTGTTCCCCTGGCTTCTCTCCTCCCACCATTGTGTCCTATACTCATCTGTCACATATTGTCCTTAGTTAGACCCCAATCCTTTAATAAACGCTTTGATTGAGTCTACCGTGGCAGAGCTCATTGCGGACTGTAAGTTCTCTGGGGCAGGGACTGTCTTCTGTCCCATGTTGTTTAGTTCCCAGCACTATGGAGTCCCACTCTTTGCCTAAGGCCAATAGTAACAACATGGCTTCTTCTTACCAGTGAGGACAAGAAAATACAGGACTGAATCAGATCTTAATATATTTTTAGAGCTGTTTGCCTATCCATACTGGCAATAAAAAGTTGTATTTAAACTGTTATAACAGTATCCCCATTCATAACAGTTGTGTACAAGCATGTTTATTCAAGTAGTGCAGATAGGCCCCAATATGAATCTTTCATAATAATTAAAATCCATATGGCATAGAGGTTTCTGTATATATCGTGGAACTCTTGTTATGAATTGAGTACTGTTGTTACTGGGAAAAATCCCGTCCTTAGGTAGGTGTCCACAATTCCAAATACAATTGACATTCATTAAATGTAAATCATTTGCCAGAGGATGTTGTGAAGGCCAAGACTATAACAGGGTTAAAAAAACAAGATAAATTCATGGAGGGTAGGTCCATCAGTGGCTGTTAGCCAGGATGGGCAGAGATGGTATCCCTAGCCACTTTTTGCCAGAAGCTGGGAATGGGCAACAGGGAATGGATCTCTTGATGATTACATGTTCTGTTCATTCCCTTTGGGACATCTGGCATTGGCCACTTGCCGGAAGACAGGATACTTGGCTATATGGACCTTTGGTCTGACCCAGTATGGTCATTTTTATGTTCTTATATATATGCATCTGAACCAGAGGTAGCCCATAGTTTGCTATTATGGACTGGAAAACTAATACAGATTGAGAAATATCCAGAAGCTGAAACTTTAAAGCTCTGTTGTATAATGAAGCAACTGGTTAAAAAAGCATATTGTTCAAAAGCTCAGGTCATTCTGTCCTGTGGCTTGTGTGTCAATCTCTGGTGATACAATGGTAAATATTTAAAGAACTCTGTCAGTGCTTATACAAGTACCAACTCTCCCATAAAAGTTGCATAAAAAGGCTCTCTTCAATGTAACATTCATACCCAGCAGTGGGTGACCCATTTTAGAAGCACAATAGCTTTCAGAATGGTCAACAACATCACTAACCTGGTTTTGATCATACTAAAAGGTACATTTTGAGTATGATCCACAGGGAATTAGATTCATGGTTCTTTATAAAAAATAAAATGAGTTATTTCCTTAGTTTAGTTTTATTTACCTTTATATTGAGGGATTTAGTCAGGATTTAGGTTGAAGGGTTTTGTTGGATTATGCCAAAAGTTTAATAAAATACTCCTGTTTTAAACTGTCCCTGTCTGGGAGTGTAACAAACACATTCAAAACAATCCCTGACAAAAGGGCTGATACCAGTTTGCACTAATGATATGTTTACGCTACAGCGGCACACCTGCAGCGTGGCAACTATGCCACTGTAGTGCTGTAGCGTAGACACTTGCTACAGCGATGGAAGGGATTTTACCTTGAGAGGTGGTAGCTAGGTCCAAGCAAGAATTCTTCTATTGACTTACCAGTGTCTATACTGGGGTTTAGGTTCAGACTGTCTCTGAGGATGTGAATTTTTCACACCCCTGAGCGAAGTAGCTAGGTTTCAGGTGTAGACCAGGCCTAAGTCTATTTACACAGCTCTGATAGTGTAGAGGGGCCTCAGAATGGATATAACTTACATATTTACCCACCAGAAAACCTCTTTACACATGAGAGAGGTATAAAGTGGCCTTAGTGTAAGGAGAACCAGGCCCTCCAAGTTTCCTCAGTGAGGTGCACACACACACACACAGAGCGCCCATGGGTGGCAAGTTTGTAAAAATTTTGGTGGTGCCCAGAACCCGCCCCCCTACTCCGCCCCCACCTGCCTAAGGCTCTGGGAGGGGGCTCGGCGGGGGAGGTCTGGGGTGCAGATCCTGGGCTGGGGATTAGGGTGTAGGAGAGGTGCAGGGTGCAGGCTTTGGGATGGAGTTTGGGTGCTGGGTGCAGGCTCTGGGCTGGGGCAGGGGGTGGGTGTGCAGGAGGGGGTGAAGGGTGCAGGCTTTGGGACGGAGTTTGGGGTTGGAAAGGGGTGTGTGGGAAGGGGGAGGGAGTTTGGGGATAGGAGGGAGTGCAGGGTGAGGGCTGTGGGGCTGAGGATGAGGGGTTCATGCTGCGGGGGGGCTCAGGAATAGGGCAGAGGATTAGGGTGTGGGGGGATGAGGGTTGGGGCTGAGGATGAGGGTTTAAGGCTGCGGGGGGCTCAGGGTTGGGGCTGAGGATTAGGGTGCAGGGGGATGAGGGGTTCATGATGTGGGGGCGCTCAGGGCTGGGGCTGAGGATTAGGGTGCGGTGGGATGAGGGCTCTGGCTGGGGATGAGGGTTTGGGGCGTTGGAGAGGCTCAGGGTAAGGGCAGCCTGCCTTGCCATTAGTGAATGACAGGCACTAGGACCCTGGGGCAGCAGACAGCAGTTCTGCTGGGAGCCCTCCGGCAGCACAGAGCAGGCAGGGGAGAGGGGCGTGCTTATTTCTGTCAGGCAGGGACGCGACGCGGGGGGGGGGGGTGGCAGGCGGAGGCTGGGACCTGCTCCAGGCAGGGACGTGGCGTGGCGGGGCGGGGGGGGGGGGGAGGCCTGCGGGGGCCGGGGCCTGATCCAGGCAGGGCCGGGGGAGAGACCCAGCTCCAACTATTGCTGGAGCAGGGCACCTGGCCCTGAATATTCCTGGAGCCCGGGCACCGCACAAATATATAACCTGCCGCCTATGAGAGCGCCCTGCCCCTCACAGAGTGTCCTGCCACCCCTACCCCAACACATACACTGAGTGCCCTGCCAGTGCCGCCTCCCCCATGTGCCCTGCCACCCCTGCCCCCTCTCTCTCACACACACACAGTACCCTGCCCCTCACACACATACACAGAGTGCACGGCCACCCCTGCCCCAACACATACAGTGCCCTGCCAGTGCCACCTCCCCGCCAGTGCCCTGCCCCTCACAGACATAGTGTCCTGTCACTCCTGCCCCAACACATACACAGAGTGCCCTGCTGTGCCAATGCCTCCTCCTCTCCAGTGCCCTGCCCCCCCTGCCCCCCCACACAGTGTCCTGCCCCTCACACACACACACACACATAGTGTCCTGCCCCTCACACACACACATACACCATGCATCCGACGAAGTGGGTATCACCCACGAAAGCTCATGTTCCAAAACGTCTGTTAGTCTATAAGGTGCCACAGGACTCTTTGCTGCGTTTACAGATCCAGACTAACACGGCTACCCCTCTGATACATACACAGAGTGCACTGCCACCCCTGCCCCAATACACACACAGAGAGTGCCCGCTCTCTCTCTCTCTCTCTCTCACACACACACACACTATGCCCTACCATGTAACTCCTCCCTCAAAGATCGGTCACGTGAGCCACTTAAATGGGAAGGACGGATGAGTGAGGTGGAGCTGTTGGGGGGTTTCACTCCGGATTCATGGGCTGACAAAGGAAACAGGAAGAGAAGACAAAGGGGCCTCGCCGCAGCAGCAGCGGTACAAAGACAGCCCAGGTAGGGGACGCAAGGCCCCAGCTCAGAGCAAAGATACAGCCCCCCCCCCCTTCTCCTTCGCACCCACCCCGCCTTCCCCCGAGGGGCGGTAACCTGAAGCCCTTTACCACCCCCATCCCCCATCCCCAGGCACAGCCCGGGAAGAGAACGAGGAGTGCGCGGCCTCCCCTTCCCGCCACTTGCGCTGTTCTTTTATGCCCGCGCGCCCGCCGCGACGCGGTGGTTTCCTGTCTGCCTGCAGGACTGATGCATTCTCAGACCCGCTCCCCAACTTCTTTTTCTGTGTTTGCACTGCTGAGCCAGGGGGCCTCACGGCCTTTTGTGGGGTGCCACTGACCTCGGGGTATGTGTGGTGTGAGAGCGCTGGAGCTTCACTAGCACCCCAAGTGTTTGGACAACTTGCTCGTCGGTTTATCTTTACTGGTGGAGGGTGGGGGCGTGACTGGATGATTTGATCTTGCAGTTGGTCCTGCTGCAAACACGCGATCTATTTAACAATAGGGAACCCCCGTGTAATTTAGACGCTCTAAAGTAAACTGATACTAGACTGAACCGGAAAGCTGAGCTGATATGGGCAGTTCTAGGTTACATATTAACATCCCACTGACTGATCTCTGGTCCTTGCCTTTGATTACACCAGTTTATTGTTTTGCATTTGAATTTCCTTTTGTCACTTTGTATCCGTTTTTTAAATTAATTTCTTTTTATGTCCACAAAACCCATCCTTCTAAAAGTAAACCCTATAAAGGTTAACGTGATAAATTATTATAACTGTAATGGCTATGGTATAAATAATAACACTTTTTGGTTTCACCAATCTGAGGATTACCCAATACTTTACAAACATACATTCAGACCAGCCCTGACAGATAGGTATGTATTGCAATGTTACAGTTTGGATAACAGAGTCTAGTGGGCTAATGGTAACAATGTTGGCTTGCTGCCTATTCTGACAATTGCAGGGCACAAATGCACAAATGTATCTTGGGATGTCTGTTTTGTTTTGTTTTAGCAATGGCTTCCGGAACAGCGTTGATTTACGATGATGAAATGACAAGTTACAAACTACTTTGGGATGAGTAAGTCAGCTGCAGGTTTGCTGAATTTTCTATCAACAATCCGTTATTAGAGCGTTTTTAGAAATGCTCTATACAAGAGCTGATGGGTGGCCCTGATTTCCATTTCGTGAGCTGCATTTTCTTGGGACCCAGAGAGTATTTTGATTTTATGGCTTTTGATCAAAGCAGAATCCTGCTGTAAATCCCCTTTTTTTTTGCTGGCCTTGAACATTATTTATCTCTGATCCTCTTTTCATTTGAGTACTCTTGCCTTCTTTATTTTGGAGCTCTAGCTCTATTTTTTATTGATTTTTTTTTGGGGGGGGTGGCTTCGTTCTTTGTCGGTTGCACTCCTGATGTTTTTAAAGAGCCACGTAAAATTCCTTTTTACTTATGCATTTTTATAACCAAAAAATGTTTGTTGTTCCCACACCTCCCCAAGTCCACTAACTGGAAAGTTTTCAAATATCTTTTTTTCTTTCACCCTTGCAAGAAAAAGGAATCTTCTCACAATGAAATATTTAAGCCTAAGCATCCCTGAAGAGGATTTATAATAAGCCTTGTTGATATTGTATTGTAACAAGATAATTATTGTTTATTTGTAGCCCTGAGTGTGATATTGAAGTGCCGGAAAGATTGTTATCCTCCTATGAGCAACTTAAACATTATCATCTTGTGGAAAGATGTATCCATGTACCTGTCAGGGAAGGAACCGAAGAAGAGATCATGTTGGTTCACAGGTGTGATATCAAGTATAATGTTCATTTAATCACCTGGATCTTATTTGACCTTTACAAAAAACTGTTCATATATTTTGCTGCTATGAAAGGTCCTGACCCAAAGCTCATTGAAATCAATTGAAGGATTCCCGCTGATATCAGTGGGCAATGGATCAGGCCCAAAATGAAAGACTAGTCAGATCTAGGTGTGGTGGGGGCAGGTGCCGAACAAACTTCCCTGCACAAGTCTGTAATGCACCTAAATCCTGTCCGACAATTTTCTTGTTTTTCCTATTCTGGGCTTCTTTTGAGCAGAGATAGCGCTGTATACAATTGGCAAACTGCAAAAGCAGCAAAGAGTCCTGTGGCACCTTATAGACTAACAGACGTATTGGAGCATGAGCTTTTGTGGGTGAATACCCACTTTGTCGGATGCATGTGCTAACTGCATATAACTGAGACGCTGAACATGTAAAACTTTAGAAGTAAACTTTAAACAAAACTAGTCCAACTTTGCCAGAAAAAAGAACACAGGAAAAATGGGAATTTTTATAAATCAAATAGGAAGAGATGTTGAGGGGAAAAGAAGGGGAAATTATCCAAGATAAATTGAATCAAATAGAAAGGCATTGTATTTAATTCTGCAGAAGGCCCTAGGCCCAGAGGGACTGTGGTATATGTACTCAGAGATGGTGCCCCAGAGATGGGATTCCTGAACTCAGAAGGCCCTGGCTGTAGCCCTGGCCCAGACTTAATTGTGCCATGTTGTGCAGTGGTTTTTCAGTATGGGAAAATGTTGATGGTATATTAGGATGAAACCACCAAGCTCAATTTTACTTGTGATCTGAATGCATTTTCTTGGGACCCAGAGAGTATTTTGATTTTATTGCTTTGATCAAAGTAGAATCCTGCTGTGGGATTGACATTCTGAAGCTAGGTCTCACATACTACCATCAACCTCTCATATTATCACATACTCTTGTTTTCTTTTCACTTTAGTAAAGGGGGAGAGATAGCTCAGTGGTTTGAGTATTGGCCTGCCAAACCCAGGGTTGTGAGCTCAGTCCTTGAGGGAGCCATTTAGGGAACTGGGGTGAAAATCTGACTGGGGATTAGTCCTTCTTTGAGCAGGAGGTTGGACTAGATGACCTCCTGAGGTCCCTTCTGACCCTGATATTCTATGTTTAGTAGAGATTTTTCAGGCATATCTCAGTTAACCTGCTTTCTCTTTTTTTTTATTATTATTATTAAAGTTCAGAATACTTGGAAGTTGTAAAGAGCACCCAGACAATGAATGAAGAAGAACTCCAAAGAGTCTCAGAAAATTATGATGCTGTTTACTTTCATCCAGTATGTGGGCATGGCCATTTCCCTGTTGTGATTTTATATACTGTTGCATTAGAAGCCCATTTTTTATAGCTAGAATTAAAATAGCCAACTTGTTTGTTTGTTTAAATATACTAGTAGTTTTTTTCATGAGGTACTTACAAGTATCAGTGTAGTAATTTTAACTGACAAACATAACAGCTCCACAGCTTCTGCTCTCTAACCACACCACCTGATTGAAGTATAGCTCTGGATTTTATTTTAAACTAATAAAAATAAGGAGACTAAGAGTTAAGGCCAACTCTTTCCTCCCATAATTCTTCCCATTTTTGCCTCTGTATTGCTCATGCTTCAGAACAGTGCATGATATACACAAATATTTCTAGTAAAAGTCATACTTGAATTTCCATTGTTAAATTCTGCTCTCAGTTACCTCCCCAGTGAAGTTGGATGTAACACTTCAAATAATATGTTATAGTGATGCAAAACATGTCAGTTATGTTTAGTTTAAACCAGCTGGTGGGTGGCTGATGACAATAATTAGATTTCTTTTCTTAGAATACTTACCGCTGTGCTAAACTAGCAGTAGGAGCAACGTTGCAACTGGTGGACTCTGTGATGTCAGGAAAAGTGTGCAATGGAATGGCATTAGTAAGGTAATGAAGCACTTAAGAGTTCTGACCCTCACAGAGGTACCGGCAGCAGGGATAAACCATGGGACCCCTTGAGCTAAATGTATGAGCCTCTACTGCCTGAGCTAAAAGATATGTCTCTTAGCCCTGGCTGTAGCAGGCTCATCAATCTCTTGCTGGCCTAGCCACCACTAGAGGGGGAAAGGGTGCCACTCCAACCAAGCAGGGGTTACATTACTTTTCAACCAAAGTTCATTCTTGGTGAGTAACTGTGTCAAGCTTTGTTTCAGGCCTCCAGGTCATCACAGCCAGCGAAATGCAGCCAATGGATTCTGTGTGTTCAATAATGTTGCTATTGCAGCTCAATATGCGAAAAGAAGATATGGTCTTCAGAGGTTAGTGTATATTTGTCTCTGGGGTAGGTTTTCAAAGACACAAATGGCAGTTAGGTGCCTAACTTCCACTGAAAGTCCATAGGCTTTCGGCACCAAAGTGCCTTTAACAATCTTCTCCTCTATCTGTTACTTACTATCCTCTTGGTTTGGGTTGCTGTGGTGGTTCTAGTGAATATTTCCTTTTGATTCATGCAGAATTCTCATTGTTGACTGGGATGTGCACCATGGACAAGGGATTCAATATGTATTTGAAGAGGATCCCAGGTTTGTAATTTTCTTTTGCATGTCAGGTTCGTTTATTTTTGGTTGCCTCTCAGTGGAATAAAACCCTTCTTATTTTGAAAATAGAAATTCCTACAAAATGCCTCTCATTCTTCTAGGTACACCTCTACCCCGATATAACACTGTCCCTGGGAGCCAAAAAATCTTACTGCATTATAGGTGAAACCGCGTTATATCAAACTTGCTTTGTTTCCCCCCCCCCCCCCCGAGCACTGCTTTACCGTGTTATATCCAAATTCGTGTTATATCGGGTCGTGTTATATTGGGGTAGAAGTGTACTTCATTCTCTCTGAAACTGTATTTCTTTATTCTCATTTGTCAAACAAACCTTTAAACCTAATTAAAAGTAATTTGTAAGTCTACTCTAGAAAAATTGACACAACATGAGCCCGGTGGCTACCTTTGTTTGCTGATAGAAAGCTCTCTCCGCACCACTATCCAAATATTCAGTGAACAGCTGGTCTAAACAAATGTGTTCTATGCTGTTTTCTAAAAGCTACAAACTGTGAGCCCATCAGCAAGACCCTTCTTTCAAAAATTCCCTTTCTCTGGCTCTAGAGCAGTCTGTGCCAGAAACTTACAGCAAAAGTGCCCTGGTTGAATTTGACTGTTGTGCTAGACTATACAGAGCTTTTCAAGTAAGTGGGTGCCAGTTTGTTCAGCAATATTAGTGGAGAGAAAGATGGGGAATGTTTGCTACTTAAGGCCTATTTTCATGCTGTATGTGAAATGAGCCAGAGAGAGTCAGATGTGAAAAGATCCTTCATAACTTTTGTTTCATTTGGGTTTGTTTGTTCTTTCTTTCAGTGTTCTCTATTTCTCCTGGCATCGCTATGAACATCAGCGGTTCTGGCCCTTGCTCAGAGAATCTGATTATGATGCTGTTGGTCAGGGAAAAGGAAAAGGATTCAATTTAAATGTACCTTGGAATAAGGTAAATGTTGCTTGACAGCATAACAGTGCACATTCAATAGCTTTGTCTGTCATGCATTCAGAGCAATGTGTTAGCAATTTTAGAAGTAATACTTTTGATGAGAAATGTATTGACTTGATTACTTGGCAGAGGTCACACATTCCAGTGAATGGAATCTCTTCTGAGAAAATGACTTTCAGTGTGATGATTTAAACAATCTGTCACCAATTCAGACATTCCCTTTCCTTTACCTGTATGTTATTTAGTTAGGCCCCGATACAGCAAAGCATTTGAGCACATGATGAAATAGATCCCTCTTCAGCAAAGAACTTAAGCACATACTTAAGACCCATTGAAGTTGAATGCGTACATACTTTGCTGAATAGGGATGGATGGCTGTACCTGGGGCCTTAAAAGCTAAGGCTCCTGCTTTGTATTCTGTTCCTCCTGTTTAACTTTTGCACCCGGCTTTGAAGGAACTGAGATCTGGAACCACAAAGGGACTTAGGCATTGCAGTGCTCAACATTGCAATGCCTAACTTTTAGGCACCTTGAAAACCACAAAGGCTGAGTTAGGATGCTAGGCCCTCTGTACAGTACTTGGGGAGAGACAGGCACCTGAGAATGGGATCCATAAAAGCCAGCACTTTAGGCAGGGCAATGAGAGATGCTGACAAGAGCTGGATGTCCTAAGTCCCTCTGCTCTTAAAGAGTTAGGCACCTAAGTCCAGCCTGCAGAGAGATACCTGTCTCTGCTTGTGGAAACCCTTTGTCTGGAGTCAGGTGACTTAGGTGCCTAAACTATTTCTTATGGCCTGTCTCACTCCGCACAAGATGGCAGGGGAAGGGAAGAGGAGGAGAGCTCCCTAATAACCTTTAGCCCTGTGATTAGGGCTCTCAAAAGGTGGAGGGAATCCCTGTTCAAATCCCTTCTCTTCATCAGGTAGAGGGAGGAATTAAACCAGGGTTTTCCACATCCCAGGTGAGTGCTTGAACCACTAGGCTAAAGGCTATTGTCCTCGCTGCCTATTTTGTTAGTGTTAGGCGTGCTCTGAGCTTGTCTGCTGGATTAAAGTAAGAGATGGAGGTTTGCCTATATCTTCTCCTGGTTTGAGGATCAGGTTGGAGCTTAGCCATGAGATAGGCATCCAGATGCCTGTCTTAGGGAGCAATGTGCATGCTCGGAGGCAGAAACTTACCTGCCTAGGGGACTTTTGCAGCAAAAGTTTAGGTACTGAGCGAATTTAGGTAGCTGTGGGGTTAGGTGGCAGCCAGGTGAGGGTTTTGCAGATTGCAGTGGTGCCTAAAACTGGGACATAGGCACCTGTCATGGGGTTCAGGATGCAATCCAGACCAGTGAGCGGTTGTCACCATTTGCCCTGCTACCCTGAATGCCTTACAATGCTTTGCTGCTGTAGCTCCCAGCCTGGGATGTTCACAACCTACAAACATGCAGGTCACACCCTGAAGTGTCTGTGTGTTAGACAGTCCTAGTTCAGCAGCTCTGACCCCAGCAGCCTGTCTGTAGCCCCACTCTGTCTTCCACCAGCCTTGGTTACAACCAGCAAGGTGACCCCAACACACTCCCAATCCCAAATTTTCTGAAAGCCATGTGCTCTGTAATGTCCAGTCCTCACCTGGACAGTTCAGAGAAATCATAAGGTTCATTTGTTTCTCTAAAGACACACAAGCACATTACAGCTTATTAACTTAACTTGAATAAATGCAGCTTTCCCTTTAAACACAGCACTGAGTTGGTTTATAGTAAAAATAAAACAAATTAATTAACGACAAGACATCGGTTAAGTGATGCCAAGTAAAAGGAATACACTTAGAAAGGGCTACAAGCAAATAAAAGTGAAAAACACACATCTAACAGTCTAAAACCCAATCCTAGCAAGGTACAGTAACTCCTCACTTAGTCATCACAGTTAATGTTGTTTTGTTGTTATGTTGCTAATCAATTGGAGAACATGCTCATTTAAGGGAGCATTGTGCAACTTTATAACATTGTTTGGCAGCCGCCTGTTTTGTCCACTGCTTGCAGGAAGAGCAGCCCACTGGAGCTAGCTGGTGGACCGGCAGCCCTCCTATCAGCTCCCCACTCCCCTAAGTTCCCTGTGCGGCAGCTGCTCAGCAAGCTAGCAATTGCCGGGTAGTTCAGCTGTCCCTCCCCCCACTGCTATGTGCTGCTCCTGTGCCTTGGAGCTTCTCCCGGGAGCCTCCTGCTTGCTGCGTGGGGGGGAGGAGAGGAGCTAATGTCAGGGTACCCTCTTCCCCTCCACTCCTTTACCCCATCGTGCCATCTCCACAGAGCAGGGGGGGACATGACAGGGCTCAGGATGGAGGGAGCTTGCTGGCAGCAGCTGTTGTCTCAACTTGCTGATTTACTTAAAAAGGCGGTGTACTTAGAGTGGGGTCACTGTACTTAAAGAGGTTATACATGTCTCTCTCACACACAGCGTGTATCTCTGTCTTTCTCTGCCATGCTGTCTCCCCTCCCTCCATTCGTGCTGCCTTGTAGAGTGTGAGGCTACATTAACAACAACGTGTTAACCTTTGAGGGCTCAGCCAAGTGCTAGTTCATCATTTAGCATTAAGGCATTTCCTGGGAAATATCCTACCCTCTTCCACCCTCTGACTTCACCACCTCAACCAAACTTCACAATCATTGCTGTGTACAGTATTAAATTGTCTAAAATGTATAGTGTGTGTGTGTGTATATATATACAATATACACACACACAATGTCTTTTGTCTGGCGAAAAACATTTCCCTGGAACCTAACACTCCCCCCCCATTTAGATTAATTCTTACGGGGAAATAGGATTCACTTAACATCGTTTTGCTTAAAGTAGCATTTTTCAGGAACATAACTACAACGTTAAGCAAGGAGTTATTGTACAAGCTTTGTTCAAGATGGTTTCTCACATAGTTAGCAGAGACTTCAACCTCTCCTTTATTGAAGAACCCATCTTTCTCAGCTTGCATGAACTCTGTTCCCTTGTGTCTATCTAGTGATGGATGCCAAAGATGGCTTCTATCTTCCAAAGTTCAATGACTTTGTTTCAAGAGGCGGAATGATCTCATGCTGTTGTTCCCTTCCTGTGAGCTTCCCACCCCCCTGCTTGTAAATGAGCTTCCATTGTTTTGATTCCACCACGCTTAATTTACAGGAGATGGGTAAATAGTTGCATTTTATCATGTCTGGAAGGGAACCTGTTTCACTGTGTTTGGCCACAGACTTTAAAGAATACTATCATTTAAGTACCCATATTTCCTCATATAGTGTTGGTAAATACCTTTCACAATTATATTAATCACCAGTGTGTCATTAGCTTTCAGAAAAAACCTCTGTACACTGTATACAATACTACAGTATTATAAAAATCTGTTAATTCAGTTGCTTATCACTTGAGGTTCGCCACCCTGTGCTTATAGACCAGTAAACCTTTGAAATGGATTCTTCTGAGGGTACCCCTCAAAGTAAAGTTTATTCAAGCTGTGAGGAAAGCCACATGGAATCTGGTGATTGAAGGAAGCTCCATGCTCTCCCCCCCTCCCTCCACTTGTTAGTTTAATAGCTTTGTTACCTAATGTTTAAAAGTGGACCGTCATTGTCTTTAACTGAATACTGGGCTGGTCAGAGAATCAAATACACATCGCTTTGTGTAAGTCATTCCTGTTTACCAGCTCCACCGACATACCTTAGTCATCATTCCACCATATATCCATAACTCTTAATATACACCACATACATATATCACACAAGAATATAAATGGTCAGTGAATTATTAATTTTCAAATGATACCTCACAAGGCATATTTTGTACAAAGATTATTACAATAGTGTGCAGGGTGTGAATACAGGCATACTTAGGATCACAGCACCTAAACCCTTTTGTGGATCTGGCTCCTAGAAAATAAACACATTACTTTCTCAGAAAAAAGAGCTGCTTCATATCTCATCTATTGGTTTTGCAGGTTGGAATGGGGAATTCTGATTATCTAGCTGCATTTTTCCATGTGTTGCTTCCAGTGGCTTTTGAGGTAATGTTTTTGTTCTGATTTTTTTAATAAAAATAATAATAATAAAAAACCTTTTAAAGTGGTGGTTTTATAAATATCTGTAGGTATAGGAAAGCTGTGTGCATTTGAAATGCAGTCAGTCCATTGTTTCTACTGAAAGGAGTGTCTGAATGACTGATGCCTGAATAGTGAAATATTGACACGAATAGGAGTTATATTTTTACATATTCAATATAAAAGGCTCTAATGAAAACAATACAAAGGCTAAGTCATGCAGTTTTTACTCAGGAAAATTATTTATTCATGTGTGTAGTCCAGTTGACAGGACTGGGCCCAGGGATTGCAAAAATGCTATATAATATATCTTTGTTTTATTATAGTTTGTTCCAGAACTTATTCTGGTCTCTTCTGGATATGATTCAGGAATTGGTGACCCCGAGGTAAGCAATTATACAGGATTTTGCACCTTCTCTCATCCATTACTTTACTTTAAGAATAAAATGTATTTATATTTTAAATGTCGTAATTGTCCAGCTATCGATAAGTAGATTTCACTTTGACCAAGCATAAAACCTCATGTTTCAGGCCTTAAACTAATCTTGAACGTCTAGGGATTAGGCTGAGACATTTATGGGTTGTTGGGGGGAGGTACAGATTTTTCCACGTGTTGCACATTTGTCCGAAATACATGGTGCTGGAACCAGGATACTGGGCTACATGGACCGTGGGTGATCTACTATAGCAGTTCTTATGTTACCAGCTTTGTTGACTAAGGCTTCTGTTTCTTTCTAACATTTTCCTGGTTTTTAGGGTCAGATGAATGCTACTCCAGAGTGCTTTGCTCACCTTACACATTTCCTGATACAGTTAGCTAATGGAAGGCTGTGTGCAGTTCTAGAGGTAAAGCTTTAAACGTGTCATTTTTTTTTGTACATTTTGGAGGGGAGGGTCTTTGTATAAGAGCCTCACATCCCTAGCCTGGAACTAGACATAAAAAAGCTCAGCGAAATAAATTCTTTCCCTATGCATGTTAAGCTTTACTAGAATGTCTTTTTTGAGAACCAGGAATGCAAGAATGGTTAAGACTTTACAGTGCTCTTTTGTGAGTGTGTAGGAAAACTGCATCTCTTTTTAAACTGACATTTTGTAGTCTACACTTTTGAGGGAGAAAGAATTTATATGATGATTTTATATTCTGATTTAAAAAAATAAAGCTTTCCATGTGGGTTCATAGTGCTTGTGCGCAGCAACTGGAGTGCTACTCCGAACCATATCAGATCCATTAAGAACAAGGCTGCATTAGGGACATTTTTGCAAGTAAACCTTGTCCCACTAGAGCTTTTAAAGACATCTGCCTAAGTACATATTTACCCAGTAATGGCGTCCTTCTTGATTTCTCATTGTATTTATTAAAAAACCTCTACACGACCTACTGCTATTGAAAGCTTTCTTTTTAACTAAGAAAATATTTTATCTTTCTGAACATTTCATGGTGCATCCTTCAAACTCACGCTCTCGACAGCAGCCTCAAAGAACTGATGGCTCTTGTGGGCATGTTGAGTTTGTAGAGATATTACTACTCACTCAAGGCATCCAAGCCTGGTTTCTTTCCTAAGGCAAACCCATTTCTCACCCTCATTCTCCTTTTAAATAGCGACAAAGGGTCCTGTGGCACCTTATAGACTAACAGATGTATTGGAGCATGAGCTTTCGTGGCTGAATACCCACTTTGTCAGAAGCATGTAATGGAAATTTCCAGAGGCAGGTATAAATATGCAGGCAAGAATCAGTCTAGAGATAATGAGGTTAGTTCAGTCAGGGAGAATGAGGCCCTCTTCTAGCCGTTGAAGTGTGAACACCAAGGGAGGAGAAACTGCTTTTGTAGTTGGCTAGCCATTCACAGTCTTTCTTTAATCCTGAGCTGATGGTGTCAAATTTGCAAATGAACTGAAGCTCAGCAGTTTCTCTTTGGAGTCTGGTCCTGAAGTTTTTTGCCGCAGGATGGCTACCTTTAAATCTGGTAACCTGTAGGAGAACACTTCAACCTCCCTGGACACACAATAGCATATTGTATATTGGTCTTTTACCGTTCTATACCTGTCAATGGATGAATAGTGGATTTTAGTCTCCAGGGGTGTCAGTGCTGCAACTTTTGAGCACTAAGGTATATATCAGAATAGATACTCGCAGATGAAAATGAGTTTAATAGAGATAAAACATCAAGGGTAAGATCCTCACCCCCCACTCTGACCATTCTATATTGGGTAAGAGGGCAATATAAAGGGGTCCTAAAATTCCTTGTTCCAGCTGGGTGAGGAGTCCCCTTGCGAAAGCACTCTAGGATCCTGTGAGGTGGGAGGGTCCCAGAGCTCAGGCTGTAGCCCGAGCCCAAACATCTAAACTGCAGATAAACAGCCCCTGAGCCTGAGCCCTGTGAGCCCGAGGCAGGGGCCAGCTGTGGGTTTTTAATTGCAGTGTAGACATACCCTTAGTGGCTCAGTACAGAATTTCACCCCAAGTTTCCCAATTTTTTTTTTCTTTTTGTAAGCTCATAACTGATTTCCAGTAATGCATTCAAACCAGGTTCTGCTCATTGGTGTCATTTCACAATGATGTATTTTAATAAGTTCACAGAATCATAGTCTATCAGGGTTGGAAGGGACCTCAGGAGGTCATCTAGTCCAACCCCCTGCTCAAAGCAGGACCAATCCCCAACTAAATCATCCCAGTCAGAGCTTTGTCAAGCCTGACCTTAAAAATCTCTAAGGAAGGAGATCCCACCACCTCCCTAGGTAACCCATTCCAGTGCTTCACCACCCTCCTAGTGAAAATGTTTTTCCTAATATCCAACCTAAACCTCCCCCACTGCAACTTGAGACCATTACTCCTTGTTCTGTCATCTGCTACCACTGAGAACAGTCTAGATCCATCCTCTTTGGAACCCCCTTTCAGGTAGTTGAAAGCAGCTATCAAATCCCCCCTCATTCTTCTCTTCTGCAGACTAAACAATCCCAATTCCCTCAGCCTCTCCTCATAAGTCATGTGCTCCAGCCCCCTAATCATTTTTGTTGCCCTCCGCTGGACTCTCCAACTTTTCCACATCCTTCTTGTAGTGTGGGGCCCAAAACTGGACACAGTACTCCAAATGAGGCCTCACCAGTGCTGAATAGTGGGGACTGATCACGTCCCTCGATCTGTTAGCAATGCCCCTACTTATACAGCCCAAAATGCCATTAGCCTTCTTGGCAACAAGGGCACACTGTCAACATATATCCAGCTTCTCATCCATTGTAACTCCTAGGTCCTTTTCTGCAGAACTGCCGCCTAGCCATTCGGTCCCTAGTCTGTAGTAGTGCATGGGATTCTTGCATCCTAAGTGCAGGACTCTGCACTTGTCCTTGTTGAACCTCATCAGATTTCTTTTGGCCCAATCCTCTAATTTGTCTAGGTCCCTCTGTGTGCTATCCCTACCCTCCAGTGTATCTACCACTCCTCCCAGGTTAGTGTCATCTGCAAACTTGCTGAGGGTGCAGTCCACGCCATCCTCTAGACCATTAATGAAGATATTGAACAAAACCGGCCCCAGGACTGATCCTTGGGGCTCTCCGCTTGATACCGGCTGCCAACTAGACATGGAGCCATTGATCACTACCTGTTGAGCCCAATGATCTAGCCAGCTTTCTATCCACCTTATAGTCCATTCATCCAACCCATACTTCTTTAACTTGCTGTCGAGAATACTGTGGGAGACCGTATCAAAAGCTTTGCTAAAGTCAAGGAATAACATATCCACTGGTTTCCCCTCATCCACAGAGCCAGTTATTTCGTCATAGAAGGCAATTAGGTTAGTCAGGCATGACTTACCCTTGGTGAATCCATGTTGACTGTTCCTGATCATTTTCCTCTCCTCTAAGTGCTTCAGAATTGATTCCTTGAGGACCTGCTCCATGACATCTGACTAAGTGTTTTCAGACTGAAACAGAAACTGTAGCTGACTATTTCCATGGCAGTAGCCCTTAGATCCTACTTTCCATTTAGCTAACATGCAGGCATATTTCAAAAGGTGGATGTAGAATATTTTTAAATGAAAAAATATACTTTGTACAAGCATGCTTTACAGGTAGTTTATTTACTATGCATTTGTTCATTGCATTACACAAAACATACTTTAATTTTCCTAGGGTGGATACCATTTGAAATCATTGTCTGAATCAGTCTGCATGACTGTGAAAACTTTGCTTAGAGACCCTCTCCCCCCAATCTCTGGAGAAATGGCACCATGCTTAAGGTATGGATCAAGAGATATTTTGTTTCATGCCATATGTGTCTGTTCTTATTGTTTGTGGAAGACACTGATTGTACACTGAATTGGAGCTATTTGAGTGTGAGCTAGAAATCAAGTCATATGGGCATTCCATAATATTTTTTCTACTTTTATCATCAAGCCTAAAAGTGTGAAGAAAACTACCTTAAAACCTAAATGTGGGAAACAGAACATTTCATTAAAAATGCTACAATTTCCAGAAAATAATAAAAATTCTCATTCCTTACATTCTTAATCCTGATGCTCAAAAATATTAAACAATATGATGATAATATTGATAAATGCAAATTAAGAAGTTAGGCCCCAGTTCAGAAAGGTAGTTAAGCACATGCCTGGCCTTAAGCACGTGAATAGTTCCATCAATGAGATAGTTAAGCATGTGCTTATAATACCTATAATACCTTGCTGAATCAGGGCTTTAATATGCTGCTAGAATGCATAATTTTTCTGACTCTGATCACTCCCTCTTCAAATTGATCAATTTATTTCTGGTTTTGTTTTCCTTTTCTGGGATTATTTCCAATTAAGATTAAAATCTGAGTGAAATCAGATTTTTTTTACTAGCTCTATCCTTAAACCTCATTTCTCTATAGACATCCACCTCAGTCAAAGCTGAACTCATAATGCCATGAGTGGCAATATCAGATAACAGCAGCCAATGGGGTGAGCTATGAATGCACACAATATCTTGTCATGAATCTAGATTGTAATATCTTTGGGGCACCAACTGTCTCTTTACTTACTGTTTGTACGACACCCAGCTAAGGGTGCTGGAACAGGGGGGCCAGGGGCTGTGCCCTCCCACTTTTTACCGGCTGTCAGGGCAAGTGACGGGGGTGGGGGGAAGGGGGCAGAGAGAAGCGAGCGGGAGGTGGGACCTCGGGGGAAGAAGCGATATTGGGGAAGAGACAGTGAGAGGGCAGGGGGTCGGGGGGAAGGGGCGGAGCAAGGGCAGAGGCTTCGGGGGAAGGGGTGATGTGAAGGGGCGGGGCCATGGTTCAGGTGCTGGTGGGGCCCCCCCCCCACTTTTAGGGACCTTCCATCGCCCCTTCACCCGGCACTGCGAGGACCAGGGCTCTGGACGAGGCTCGTAAGTGCTTCTGTAATATTTAGCAATAATAATATGAAAAATGACCTAGTGCTTCCAACACAATGAAATAGCAAAGGGGATATCACTATTTTCTTAGGTCCCAAACCTGTGTTGCATCTGTTCCTTGTGCCTTCACAGAGCCCCACTGACTTCAAGAGGGCTCTACAAGTGTGTGCATGGATAGATGTGATTGCAGGATTGATGTCTTAATCTGCTGAAGCAATGGAAAGATGCAAGACAACAGGTGAAATCCTGGCCTCATTGAAGGCAGTGGCAGTTTTGCTACTTACATCTTGAGGGCCAGGATTTCACTGAACAGTGTATAAGTGTATGCACTTCCAAGGTACTGAAAGAGATGGAAAGCAATGTGTTTATAGCAACAAGAGTCCTGTGGCGCCTTATAGACTAACAGATGTATTGGAGCATAAGCTTTCATGGGTGAATACCCACTTCACCAGAAGCATGTAATGGAAATTTCCAGAGGCAGGTATAAATATGCAGGCAAGAATCAGTCTGGAGATACGAGGTTAGTTCAATCAGGGAGGATGAGCAGTTGAAGTGTGAACACCAAGGGAGGAGAAACTGCTTTTGTAGTTGGCGAGCCATTCATAGTCTTTGTTTAATCCTGAGCTGATGGTGTCAAATTTGCGTCTGATGAAGTGGGTATTCACCCATGAAAGCTTATGCTCCAATACATCTGTTAGTCTATAAGGTGTCACAGGACTCTTTGTTGCTTTTTACAGATCCAGATTAATAGGGCTACCCCTCTGATACTTGACAATGTGTTCATATAATTGAACACTAAACTGTATTATACTGTTCAGCCACTAGGTGGCACTGTCTGAGAAATATTTATTCAAGCTAACCTCAGCCGTACCTGCGGGCAGATCATTAAAGGATGGTATAGTGAACACATCTGGTGTGTCTCTTGCTCACAAGCAAGCTCTGTACTCAGTGGATAGCTGGTACAGGACCATAACACTACACATTCCCTTTCATTTTCTGTGACTGACACTTGCAAGTAATCCTTCCAAGTAACATGCGCTTCTCTTAGTTTTTTCTAGCCAAGACTTCAGAAACAGAGTCTTATGTTTAGCTTGGCAAGTAACTTTCCCTATATTTTCATCTGAACTGATGCTAATCACTTCTCTTTTGTAGTGCTATAGAGTCTATACAAAATGTGAGAGGTGCACATAAACCATACTGGAAATGTTTGATGTATGAAGGTAATTGCTCTTCTGTTTCTTTTTGCTAATGTGGTTGATAAATGTGATACATACTTGAACTCTAGAAAAGATTTATAATTAATATTCATAGGATCAAATAACCTACCTACTTCACAGAAGCATTGTGAGGGATCGTTATTCAGGGCCAGATTCTTTGCTGGTGTAATTTGGCATAGCTAATAAGAACATAGGAATGGCCACTTGGGGTCTATCTAGTTCAATATCCTGTCTTACAACAGTGGCCAATGCGAGATGCTTCAGTGGGAATGGACAGAACGGGGCTCCATCCCTTGTCATCCAGCCCCAGCATCTGGCAATCAGAAGCTTAGAGACGCCCTAAGCATGGAGTTGCTTGACCATCTTGGCTAATAGCCATTGATGGACCTATCCTTCATGAACGTATCTAATTCTTTTTTGAACCTTGTTATAGTTTTGGCCTTCATAACATCCTGTTTCACAGGTTGACTGTACGTTGTGTGAAAAAGTACTTTCATTTGTTTGTTTTAAACCTGATGCCTATTAATTTCATTGGGTGACCTCTTATTCTTGTGTTATGTGAAGGGGTAAATAACACTCCCTTGCTCACTTTGTCCACACCAGTTACGATTTTATAGACCTCTATCATATCCCCCACTTAGTTGTCTTTTTTCCAAGCTTAACAGTCCCAGTCTTATTAATCTCTCCTCATATGGATGCTGTTCCATACCCCTAATCATTTTTGTTTCCCTTCTCTGTACCTTTTCTCATTCCAATAGATCTTTTTTGAGATGGGGTGATCAGAACTGTATGCAGTATTCAAGGTGGGGCTGTACCTTGGATTTATATAGTGGCATTATGATATTTACTGTCTTATTAGTAAGGCTGCGAGTCTGTCATGGAAATCACGGATTCCATGACTTTCCGTGATCTCCGTGACTTCTGCAGTGGCCGGTGCTGGCTTAGGGGCTGCAGCCCTCTGGCCAGCAGCAGCAGTTTGGGTGTGTGAGAGGAGATTCAGGGCTAGGAGCAGGGGGTTGGGTGGTACGGGGGGTGCTTACCTCGGGGTGGGAGACTCTCTGGCTCCCACTGACATGCTCCTAGGCAGCGGAAGGACCAGGGGGCTCCGTGTGCTTCCCGCGTCCATAGGCCCTGCCCCCGCAACTCCCATTGGCTGCAGTTCCCAGCCAATGGGAGCTGCACAGCTGGCGCATGTGGCAGGAGCAGCACGCGAAGCCCCCTGGCTCGTCGCCCACTTAGGAGTTGCAGGGACACGCAGAGCCGGATAGTGAGCCCCTGCCAACCCTCCCCCAGCACCAGCAGTGTCCTGGGCCACCTCGCTCAGCACCCGTGGTGCCCCAGACCACCCTCCCACCCCTTAGCACCTGTGGCCCCCTGCCCAAATTTTAGTTTGGGGTATATAGTAAAAGTCATGCACAGGTCATGGGCCGTAAATTTTTGTTTACTGCCAGTGACCTGTCCATGACTTTTACTAAAAATACCCATGACTAAAACATAGCCTTACTTATTAGCTATCCCTTTCCTATTGGTTCCTAACATTCTGTTAGCCTTTTTGACTGCTGATGCACATTGAGTGGATGTTTTCAGAGAACTATCCATAATGACTCCAAGAGCTCTTTCTTGAGTGGTAACAGCTAATTTAGACTCCATTATGTTGTATGTATAGATGGGATTATATTTTCCAATGTGCATTCCTTTGCATTTATCACTAATACAAGTGATACATTTATCAACACTGAATTTCGTCTTGGTTGGAAGTGCTAATATATATGATGGGATGCACAATCAGTATCTGGTCCCAGTGAGCAAAGGCTTAATCTTTGCTCAGCTTCCTCCTCCCTTTGTATGCTTTTGTGTGGGTTTGGCACTAGTGTCATAAGTCTGGGATAAATATCATGCTGAGGAGTATTGTGTGTTCTTTTTCTGTTTGTTGTTTTGCTTTCTTCTTACAACTACTAGTGATACTCCTTGATACAAAAACCATGCTAACTACAACTGGTTTTCTTTCTGCCGAATCATTCCACCAATTGAGAATATAAAAGCTGTACGTGTTCTGAAAAATATTCCTTCCATGTTGTTTATTTCGTGCCTTCTACTGTGGTCCATCCCAGCTAATGGTATACATTGTAGGCTTTTTTTAGTTGAGGTTGGTGGATAAAAGCTTCATATTTAGGATTCTAATCTCTTGAGATTTACAGAGATATTCCCAGTAATGTTTATGGCTTTTATTCAAATAGTGGTACCTGAAGGGTGAGTATACCTTTAGGCCCCAATTCTGCAAACACTTACACAGATGCGTAACTTTATGTACATGAGTTGTTCGGATGAATTCAGTGCAATTAACTCAGTTAAGCACATGTAGGATTGGGCCCTCAAAGAATACGGAACAATTTATTTTACTCTGTAAATAAAAACTTTTAGAAACAGCTTTATTTGCTCATCTTTCATATTAACCAAAGGAAGCTTGAAGCCATATTTTTATGAAAATGAACACAGTAATGCCGAATATCACTTCTGAAAATTACATATTTCTTTGTAGCATAAATATATTTTAAATCAGCACCTGAAAATACATATTTGCACCAGCCAGGCAAATGCACCCCTCTATGGTAAATAAATACAATTACTGTACATGTTAATAAGTAACATTTTTAGTGCCCAGGGATTACGTGTGTGTTTTATGGTACTTGTGAAACCAAAAAATACATATATATTTTTTTTTCTAGAAGCAACTCCTTTACATGATCTCAGCACCAAATCACAACAGATGATGGAGGCTGAGCTAATTCAAACTAGTACACATCCCACAGCAGAGCAAGCAGTTGGGACAACTAAGAGTGATGAAGCCATCAAAACAGACAGGTTTTTGGAATCACACATGAAGAAAATTCTCTCTCCAGTGCCTCCTGTTAAAACAGCAGCAGCAATTGTCTCTAAAGCTGATGCACATTTGCTACCAGTATCTGTTCAAGTGGAGATGGAAATGAATGCACAAGAACTGAAAACTGTTGTCAGGTTGGCCTTATTTACGTGGCTGTCAACTTAATGTTGAGGAGAGGGCATGGTATAGTGATTTGACCAAAGGACTGGAAACCAGTGACTCTTGTCTTCTAATCCTAGTTCTCTGATACTAACTTTCTCTTTGGCATTGGCCTTCCTTAACCTCAGCCTCAGTTTCTCTATCTGCAAAATGGGGTAAATGATATTTGCCTCCCATGTCAGCAAAGCTCTTTGTAGAACTTCTCAGAACATTTGTGACTAAAAGTAATTTAATCAAATGTGCTGTTTTGTTTTTTTTCAAAACTGAAACATTTTGCAGAAACAGATCGATTTCAATTACGTTTGCAGTAGGAAGTTTTCTGAGGGCCAGGGCTCTCTGGTCACTTCTGACCAGAGATTGATAGAAGGAGATCTGAATTGAAAACCTGAGCTTTTCAATCCATAAACAACTGTTTTGACACAATTCTGTTTTGGAAAGTGTCCCAAAGGGTTTTGTGGCATGAAAACAAAGTTCAAGATCTCAAATTGTCATGAAACAAAATTATCATCCTCTGACCACCTCTAGTTCTTTGAGGATGAATGTGTAGCACCTACATAATGCTTTAGAAACATTTAGTAATTAACATTATTACTGAAAAGCAACCTATAACTGTACTATTCAGAATATAACAGATTATTATTCATAACCCAATTTTTAATTAGTTTTAAAAAACTTATTTTACAGTGCATTTGATGCAGAACTTGTGAAGGAAGAGAAAGCTTTACTCTCTCTTCAGAATGTGTTGGCTGTCCTAGATAAAATACTAAAGAAGAAGGTAATATTAACTACCTTGATTGTTTTCTGTTTCTTCTGCTCTTTGATTGTTCTTCAGTGTTAGCTCAATATTAGTTATGTCTTTTCCTATCCTGCTAGTCTCCGCCAGATTGTAGCTATGTTAAAATTGTGTCTACTTACTAAAGTAAATGTGAAAGATGAGAAAATATATATGAACAGCAGCTTACTTCAGTAATTTTTTTGATTGTGTTTGATTGTGCCCTGCCTTTATGTGAGCAGGGGTATATGAGGGAGCAAAAATCCCCCTTGTGCATTAGGCCTACCCAGATCATTGCTCTGACTCTTAAGGGAGTGTAGAGGGCTGTGCGCTGGATGCTTCATGCAAAACTGGGAGGGGAGAAGGTAGAGCCATGGCTGTGCAAATAGAGTATGTTGCATCCCATAAAGGAGCGTCACAAATTATTCCTTTCCCAGTGCACATTGGGAGTAATTTTGCCTTTTGGTCCTACCATTAGGGCAGTGCAGTTACACATCATCCCTTATTATGGGTTGCATGTTAAATGCGCAGTTTAGCCCTTTTATTATTATTTTTTTTGTTGATGTCTGAGTAACAGTTTACTCAGAACTAAAATTTTCTCTATGTTTAACTCTCCAGTGAAGCAATAATCCTCTTTGTTTTGTTTAAAACATCGCAATATATTGCCACAAAAGTGTATGTGATAGCCCAAATTCAGTGTGATGATTTCACTGCAGGATCAGGAACTAAGGAAAGATCATATTTAAAGACAAATATCGTCAACAATTAGCAAGTGTGACCTGAAGAATTACAAATAACAAGCAAAACATAACTGAGTTTGTATTTTGTCATTGTACAATTGCAAACTTTCTCTTTGGATGAATGGCTCATTCTACAGTACAGTACTGGTCAGAAAAGCAACTATGTCAAAATGACCCCTTCGTACTCAACAGCTCTGCTTCCTGCTGTTAATATTTAGTCATATTTGCAGACGTTGGTGGCAAAAGCAAGTTTTTTATGTCTGCTAACATTACAAACCCCACACAGCTCTGGGAGAGGGAGCTGGGTTCTACAACAGTCAAGAGAACAAATAACTAAATTGCAGGTGGAGAACCTTTATTGTTCAAAATCCAGAGTTCCCATTTTGACTTTCAGATTCTAGGCTGAGCTTCCCATGCTGGAAATTGGGAAAATCTTGTTTTACTCCGTATTTATGTAGCAGCTGAATACATGACACAGACGTTAGTGAATTAATCCTTGCAGGGGGTAGGTATTGTACAGATAGGGGGACAGGAAGGTGAAGTGACTTGGCCAAAAATCACAATAACAGTGACAGTTAGAACTCAGGACAGCCTGAGTCCCAGACCAGTGTTTGTTCCTCCTGAGCAATGCCTACTTGTAAACTGAGCAAATTTGATCTGAAAGTCATTGAGAGACAATAAACGTGGAACCCCATGGTGCCGTTTTTACAGAGTCACTTTTCAGCATAGAACAACCCTTCTAAATAAGTTGCCAAACAGAGCAACTATGTAGCATAACAACCAAACACATCCTCTTTGCAGGTAGTGGGCCACGAGGACTTTTACCAATCTTGTTAGGCTACATCAATGTTCCTTTAACACAGCTGTAGCTTTGTTTCCATTTATATATAATATATAGACAAAAACAGGTTCAATTGGTACAAATTGGAAAAAATGGTATGGTACAGGATTTATTATGATTTATTAATACAAATTTTTATTTTTAGGTGTGCAATGGAATTGCAGAATCATCTGTGGCTTCTGTTTCTACTACCTTTGCACTAAAGCACTGCTTTGATTTTGGATTACAAAGGTGAACTATGCTCATTGCATATGGTGCTCTCTCATAAAATTAGAAAATGTGATTCAAGTTCATAAACTAGAATGGGCTGCCTTAAAAACGTTTCATTTGCCTCTGTAATGAAACAATATCACCTCGATATGTGTAGCATTGCCTATACTAAATATAGGCAACCCTGTAAATGTGACCATAAAGCTATCTAATTATCAAAGGCAAAACTCAAAATTTTAAGGGTGAATGTTAAATAAGCTTTTCTAACTCTGTTTTTGGACTGCCTAAGTCCCCATTATTTTTATCAGCCTGTTTTCTTTGTTTTTTGTCCTGAACCACCATATCCCACTGTTTTTATATTGCTAATAGGTCAAATTCAGAGCAGACTCACAGTCGTTTATTATTTTTTCTGGATTGAATTCTCTTCCACACATGTAAACCCCTTAGCCAAATGGCCACATTTTCTCTTGTACTGATTACTTAATTGCACTGCATGTTTTTAAAAGTTAGACACTTATAAATGTAAGTTTTATGTATATGTGTGTGTGTGTGTGTGTACATATGTAAGTGTGTGTGCGCATGCGTGCACACACACATGCATGATTATTCTTTGTGTTCTGTAGAGTGCTCTGCATAGTTGTTGGAGACATGGATCTTGAACTCAACTTAGATGATGGGTAAGGTTTTCCATTATTAAATCCCAGGTGATCATTTATAAATGATTCTAGCTGCACATATGTCTGAGGAAACTTGCATTAAATGACTTCCCAAGCCCCCAACAAACATTAGTTGTTTAATGGAGTTGATCACCTAATAAAGTTGGGGCAGAATTGTACTCAGTATGTTTAGGGATATTTTGGGATGGTCTCTAAAGACAGAAGGTTGCCTTATAAGGCTTGTCTCACATAGGTTTTGCTGTAGGTTTAAAGTATAATCCTTTTTGATATTATTGAAAATTGAGATTGAAATGACAGGCTATTTTAAAAAAGGGTCTAAAAAAGAGCAATATGTGATAAAAGGTATAGCTGTTAATCACAGGTGTTTTATTTAAGTCACTAAGAGCCCAGCACAGGTGAATGTGATGGTGGGGAGAGGGCACAAAATATCGTCTGTGTTCCCAATCATGTGCCCCTGCACAGGGGCCAGATACGTTTCCAGTCCTTGTCTAAGGTAATGCCAGCTCCATGCTGGAACAACAGTGAAACTAGCACCAACAAAGGGTCAGACCATAGTCATGCCCTCTTGAACAGCCAATAGAACTGGCACCATGATTAGGAACTATATGATGCATGCTGTAAAAGAGGTAGCAGGGGTTGTCTTGCCCATGCTCATCTAGAGCCCCAGACTCAATGGGTCTCTATGCTGTTCTCTAGATCTGCATGGGGAGAGGAAGTATTTGTTTAGGTGTTGGGCTAGGGCTAGATAATCTTTAATCTCCACCCCATCCTCAGTGCTTAGCGGTCTCACTTCTACTTTCCTTCTTTTCTTCTTATTTATATGGCTATAGAACCTTTTACTGTTGGTTTTAATTCCCTTTGCAAGGTCCAACTCTGCTTGGCTTCTGGGAGTTCTCACTTTATCCCTACACTTTCTTACCTCCAAGAGGCTAGCTTTCCTTGCTGATCCCTCCCTCTTCCATTCCTTGTAGGCTTTTCCGCTTTCTCTTAATCACCTGTTTGAGATGCTTGCTCATCCAGCCTGGTCTCCCACTCTTCCCTACAAATGTTTTCCCCTTGCTAGGGATGCAGGCTTCAGATAGTTTCTGCAACTATGACTTAAAGTAATTCCAAGCCTCCTTCATCTTCAAATCCTTGAGTTCTTCAGTCCACTTTCTTAGCACACTCTCACCTTAATTGTTTAAAGTTAGTTCTTGAAATCAAGGGCCCTTGTTGCAGATCTATGTTTGTTTCTCCTTGCATTTAAACAGAATTAGCTCATGATCATTCAAACCAAGGTTGTTCTCTACAACCAGCTCTTCTATGAGGTCCTCACTACTCACTAATATCAAATCTAAAATGGCATCACCTCTTGTTGCTTCAGCAACTAGTTGGTGAAGAAATCAGTGAACTATCACATCCAGGAAAATCTGGCCCTACTATTATTGGTATTACTTGTCCTCCAATCTATATGTGGGAAGTTAAAGTATCTTATAATCACACAATTTCCAGTACTATTTATTTCATTAAAGAGGTCTCTAGCCATATCCAAATTGTATCCTGGTGGTCTGTTGTACACCCCAAGCACTAACCCAGGGGAACTTCTAGAAGCTTTCTTCCCCAAAGTGATTTTGGCACAAACAGACTCTATCTTATCTATTCCATCACTTCTAATGTCTTTACAGTCTGTCTTATCATTTAATATACAATGCTACTCCACCACCTTTGCCTTTATTTGTCTTTCCTGAACAGCACATACTCTTCAATACCTGTACTCCAGTCATGTCTACAATTCCACCATGTTTCTGTTATCCCTATAATATCTGATTTCACTTCCTGCACCAATAATTCTAGTTCCTCCATTTTGTTACCCGGGCTCCCTGCATTGGTATACAAACATCTTAATTGTTGCTGCTTGGCTTCCCCCACATTCCTCGCCCGATTGGGTATGGTCATTCTACTGCCAGTATCACCTATCTGACTGGTATCAGCATTGTTCTTCCTGTTAATGTACATTGTCGTACCCACCGCTGTTCCTTTTTCCATTCCTGTATCCTTTCTTATTTGATTTTCCTCCCTCTCAATGTTAAACATGCGCATCTTCCCTAAGTTCCTGGTTTAAAGCTCTTTTAATGAGTTGTGCCAACCTCCATCCTAGAAGTCTATTTTCCTCCCTACTCAGGTGGAGTCCATCCCATGAGAACAGTCCTCTGTCCATGAATGCCTCCCAGTGGTCAAACATCCCAAAGTCCCACTTATAGCACCACTGCCTGAGCCATCTGTTGATCATCATAATCTTATCTTGCCTTCGTTCTCCTCCTCTAGTGATAGGCAGAATCCCACTGAAGATCATCTGAGCCTTCATTTCCTTAAGCATCTTTCCCAACCTGACATAGTCTCCCAGTTTTGCTACTGTGAAAGTAGTTATTTCTTTATTGCATACTATGAAAATGTGCTTGCTAATCATATGTGGGGTGCGGGGAAGAAGAGTCAAATGGACAATTCTTTATTGAAGGCCAACTTTACATATCAATATCCTTCTTCTCCAGATCCTCTTTCCACTAAAAGTGGCTAGATCGTTATTTTCTTAGAAACTTTAATACAAAAAATTTGAGATTTCAGTTTTAACTGGTATTGACCTTTTTTAATCTTACTTTTCATAATTTAAACAAGGGATTACAATGATTCAGAAGTGTTTGCTGCTGAGATAAATTTCTATAAGGGGCCACGAATATCATCCAAAGAATAATTTTAATATCCACTTTCACTAATTTTGGTAGTAGTCTTTATTATCTCATTAGATGTTGTTGATGAAATAGCAAAATGTATTTTTTATCTACAGAAGAATACTTTTGATGAACATTTGCCAGAAACAACAAACTGAAAAGATTAACTCCAAATACTATATTTCTCTGAACTGGAAAGAGGTACATTAAAAAATTCTGGAAACCAAATAAGATAAAGGACATTTTTTTTTCTTTTTTAACTAAGTTAGGATAGAATCAAGTATATTTACTAGTTCGTAAAACTGACAGTAGTGTCTAAGATTATCAGTTTGATTCAAGTTTTTACTAATGAAATTGGGGGGGAAATTTCAAAGATACAAATGGGAGTTAGACATCTAACTGCCATTGGGCTTTTAAAAATCTCCCCTTTTTATCTTTTTTTCTCCATTTGTGAACAGTGCATCTTAGGCACCAAAGTTGTGACAGCTTGAAGAAGGTTAAAATAGCCTCTGACACTAGGCCCGGAGGGGGGGAATTGTAATTAAAGGGGAGATGAATAATACATGCTGCGTAATTAATACAATGTATGATTCATATGAAAATAGGAACACTACATGGGATCAGACATGTATCTTGTTTCCAACAGTGGTCTATTCTAGAAGTTTTTTATAGTTCTTCTCCTTTATTTCTGTGTTTTTTTGTTTTTGTTTTTTTTATAAAATCTCTGTTATTTTGGTACATACAGGGATTTTTGGAGTCTCACATAAATGTTAAACTGTTTTCTGTTTCTTGTTAAAGGATGCTGAAAGAAACAATTTCTTTTGTGCTGTACTTGGATTCATTCTTCCTGTAGCATACAGCTATCAACCTGACTTAATGATAATAGTCATTGGACCAAACAGGAGCCTTGGTGTAAATGGGATTTCTCTGCTTACTTGTTTACTGCAAGGATTAGCCGAGTCTCGAATTCTTGTGGTAATACAGGTAAGAAGTGGTGCTAATCTTGATTATCCTAAAATCCTTTTAGCTGACAAAAAAGAAACTATTCTATTAAGCACCATTGTCTTGAGTAGAAGTAACAGTAGGCTATCATCCTCATTATCAGAGCCTCACCAGAATACATTGTGCTGGGAGATATTCAATTTTATTTAGCCAATTCCCTTTAAAATAACTAAAACAAAACATAGCAATATTTAAAAAAAAAAAAACCTATATAAAAGAAGGCTATATAATGGTAGGAGCGAGTGTGTGTGGCCTAGTCCAAGTCACTAAAGATCAGATTTGTAAAGGTAGTTAGATGCCTAAAGATGCAGATAGGTGCCTGCTGGAATTTTCAAAATCCTCTGTGCACTAAATCATTGAGGGTTATATTTTTGAAAATCTCGCTAGGCACCTGGTCTGTAAGCATCCAAATACCTTTACAATGGTGGCTCTTACTCTTTCTGTTCCACATATGTAAAACTGGAATAATACAGCTTTACTTACCAC
Organism: Mauremys mutica; assembly: GCF_020497125.1. Taxonomy (NCBI): domain Eukaryota; kingdom Metazoa; phylum Chordata; order Testudines; family Geoemydidae; genus Mauremys; species Mauremys mutica. The sequence goes on along the minus strand of NC_059072.1, from coordinate 39,607,809 downwards.
AAAGGTGTTATGCACTTTAACTCTTTTTAAGATAATTGCATAGTAGGTGCTATTATAAGTACAAAATAGTAGCAGAATTATATAGCAGGAAAGAAGCAAAGTGAACAAAAAGAAAAAGTGGAAAATGTAAGTTACCATGAATCCATTTACAGACTTACTGACAAGTACTTACGTGGGGTAAATGTACCATTTATTTATTGTTTTAATGTAGTGAAATACATAAAATGGAATCTCTTTCTTGGAAACAGCCCCAGTTAGGGACATGTTATTTCTCAAGATGTCTATTAAGTGATCTTACCATACTTTATTGTACATTTCTCTAGAATTTTCTTTGAATGTACTGTGCTATGATATTTAAATTTTGTGAACTAAAATAATCTGTACATTGATATACAGTATACTGAAACATAGTATATTTGTGCACACTGATTAGGAGCATGCAGCTGGGAAGAATTATTGAGAGTCTGAAGGATAGGCTGAGAGATGAAAGAGGAATTTAGATGGACATGTGAGCCTCTAATGAATGACTGAAACAAACAGATTTATATTAACCCTTAGCAGGTAGTTCCTATAATAAAAATGTGGAGATTTGATATAGTGTGCTTGACTTAGAAGAACTAAAATCCATGTTATCCCTTTTCAGTTAAATTCAGTAACATTATTGAAGAATGAAAATAATTGGCATGCTCTTCACCATTAATCATGAGCACAGAAAATGTTTTCAGTGACTTTAGAACATTGATTTAAACTGTTAAAAGATTCCAGAAATTTTTTATAATGTCATGACTGGTCAAAGCAAAATAAATCACTATTTATCAGTGATGGAAAATACAGTGATCTATGAAGTAAATAAGACCTATTTTTCTCCATTTTTTCCATCTTTAATTCTGTGCTATTTCTTTTGTCTCATAAAAGAGTAACTGAGAGGCCATTTGTATTTGAGATAAATTAGTTTTTTAGGAGTTCACAGTATGAATTCCTTCATTATCTGCTTCAACTCCTCCATTGGTAGTACTTTCAGACTTGAAAACTGAAAGTTACTCATTGTTACTACTGATACTGTCAACTTCATTACAATATTGCATTTTGTTGTTGGAAACAAATAGAAGTTTGCTTCACCACAATATTATTTTTTTTAAAATAGGACACAGAAATAAAACTAGTGCAAAGTGTGGCCAAAGCCTTATCGGGTGTTTCTACACCTGACTTTGGAGCCTACGCACCTGCTTCCCAAGAAAATGTACTTGAAATAAAACGATTAAGAGACCAACTTCAACAGGAATGGAAAATGCTTCGATGTTCAGGTAAGTAATCTCTTTGTAGTTCCGCTTCTTGGTACAGTTAGCATGTTTCCGAATAGGTTATAAACTTACTAAGGGTTCAGTTGTGTACCATTAAAGTCAATGGGAGTTTTCACTTGAATGGGAGCAGGATCAAGACCTTAAATGCCTGATGAGATCTGTCTTTCTGGTGTTTGCATCACTGAAGTAAGAAAGCACTAAATTCAGTACCACAGTGGCTGCATGGAACATGGAATGCAGCCACTTCAAGTATTTAATGTTAAGCACTCACATTGAAAAGTAGTTTTCATATAAAATATAGTATATTCAGTGAACAATTAAGAGACACACAGGCTCTGAATCTGTTAATCTTTTTCAGAATATGGCTCAGAGTCTTCTATCACTTATTCACCTGTTTACCTATTCTCACATGAGTAGTCCCATTAAACTTCATAGAGTCTACTCATGTACTCAGAGTTAAGCACATATATAAGTATTTGCAGAATCAGGGTCCGGGTTGGTACAGGACTCTGACTTTTAGCAGGGAAATATGTTTTCAAATTTCTAGATCCAGAAAGCTTCCTCTTAGCCAATACATGTATGTTAGGGAAAGGGCACACCATAATACCGTGTTTTATCCAGCAAGTGGGCGGTTATGTTAACGCTTTTGCTTATTTATGTCAAGACAGAGAGATCCCACAATCATCTGCAAAGCAAAATGTAGCTTTTGGCAGTAGTGAATATAAAACCTGCCAAAAGCAAGATACATAAATATTTGTCTTGGGTACAAGCTTAGGAAGAGCCTTCCCACCTGTTGGTACCTGGAATGTGGTAAACCAGAGATAAGGAAAGGTACAGAACAAGAAGTTACGAAACTGGTATGAACTGGTGGGTTGGGTCTTAGGTAACATATAAAGTGCTTTAACTTATAAAAGCCATGACATAAAAGTAGTTTTGGGGAAATATCTTTTGAAGTGCACTTACTGAGCAAGGTGAATATGCTGTGAGATAAAAATTGCTTCCCGAAATGTCTCTTTTGCATATTATACAATCTTGCTTTAGGCAGTAAACTGGCTGAGCTTGGTTATTTGGTCTCTTGAATACTTTTAATATGGAACCAGAACTGTAGTCAATCAGTTGGCTATATACTTTAAACACTCTCTACTAAATAACTTTTTGTTTTGGAAGGGAGGGGAAAGGGAACAAGTTTAGACAAACAAAATTAAAAATGGGGATGCAAACACCCTCTTCCCCCTCCCCCCCCCAAAAAATAAACCAAACCAAACCAAACCAACAACCCTGCAGCTGTTTGTGGAAGTGGTTGAGATCATCTGACCAGCTCCTATAGACAGTAAAATGTAATCTGGATTTTTGGGATTCTGCTGTGTAGGTTCATTAATAATTGCGCTTTTGTTTTTTCTCTTTGTAGTAAGGGACTGGATTTCTGGAAGCTGAGGTCACTTGACTACCTTTGGGCTCTATCATTTAACACATTTCATCATGACAGAAGGAAAAAGTGTGTCACTTTTGGTTGTTTTCTTTTAAATCAATGAACAAAGAGATTATCAAGATATGGCCACAGCAAGAGCCATTCACAATTGTTTTATGACTTTTTTATTAAATATTTTTGTTTAAAAAGGCCACATTTTCAAGGAGAAAGGAGCCTAACAGCCCCCAGAGATCTGGCTCCAGCTGTGTTCTATAGAAGTTTTGTCAAATCTGCAAAACGTTTTGGTCCAGTGACTCAGCCTTTACTGAAAATTTCTGACTAGCTCTACTCTTAAGTTAGTTAGGCACCTGAGATTTCTAAGTGACTTTAGATGCTTTTGAAAATTTTACCGAAAGTGATTACTTGCATGCTTAAAATGTAAGCATATGCATGTGTTTGCAAGATTGGGGCCCATATGGGGATCTATCACATAACAGTACTTATGTCCTAAACAATCTGAATATCACAACTTTAAATTGTAGTGGTATTTTGTTAAGATGGGTCTTACATGGCTATTCGTATTTTGGATTTTCTAGCTCATACTGACTTTTGACTTGAGATGGGCAGGAAAAGGTTTTCCCCTTCTGCGAGAGTTTTTGAGATTTTGAAAACTTTTACTGTCCCAAATTGGGATGAAATGTCAACATCTCAAATTCTCATGAACCAAAACATTCAAATCAGGTCAATCGAAACATTTCATTTTGATTTTTTTAAACTATATATTAACTTAAATTTCTAAACAAAAATTTGTTTTAAATTGGAAAATTGAACTTTTTTTTTTACACAAAAAGTCAAAATGGGACATTTTAACCATTTCAAAACTAATTTTACCATTTCTAAAAATTGAATTTGTCTAAACCCACCCTTTCCTGCAAAATGTTTGTATCAAATGATCAGCATTTTCTGATGAAAAAACATTTTGTTGAAAAATTCTCAACAAGTTCTACTTTTGACCTGCCTTCATTAAATTGTAATATTCTATAGCCAATGCTTGAATGACACGAAGATTGTAGTATTTTTAATATAAATAATGAGGTTCTTGAGCTCTTGATCAAATTAAGTAGAAGATTTTCAAGTATATTTTTTCAGTAGGATTACTTTGCAGGTAATGTCAGAAGATTGTTTCTAAGGTTGATATGTATTAGAAAGCCAACTATTATAATATACAATAAAATGATGGCATTCTTTGCTATAACTTTGTCTACACAAAAATATATTGGAAGTGTAAATGCTAAAAAGTGTGATGCAACAACAGCAATCAGCCTAAAAATAAACCACCAGCCTTAGTTTGAAAGGAAAATCCAATTTAAGGTATTGGTTTCAAATTATCAATAAGGTGAACCAAAACAACATACAGAGTTCTTCAAAGCACTTTGCAGTAACCAGCAGTGGATATGAGAGGGGCACCTAAAACAAGGCAGCATAGTCTAAGGCAGGGGTTCTCGGCCTTTTTCTTTCTGAAGACCCTCAACAAAGTATTAAAAACTCCACTGCCCACTTGTGCCACAATAACTGTTTTTCTGCATATAAAAACCAGGGCCAGAGTTAGGGGGTAGCAAGGAGGGCAACTGACCAGCGCCCCACACCATAGGGGGCAAGGTGAAAGCTAAAATTGCTCAGGCTTTGGCTTTGGTCCCAGGTGGTGGGGCTTGAGGCCCTAGACTGCAGTCCCATGTGGCAGGATTTTGGCTTTCTGTCCTGGGCCCTAGCGAGTCTAATGGTAGCCATGTTTGGCGGACCCCCTGGAACTGCTTGCAGTTCCCCAGGAGGCCCTATGCCCCTGGTTCAGAACCACTGGTCTAATTGATGAGCCTACTTCTGGGGGAATTCTGAAACAAAAAATTAAAAATTCTGCAACAAAAAAATTAAAATTCTCCGCACAATGCTTTCAAATTCTGCATATTTTATTTGTCAAAAACACAATATAATCACACCAGTTTCCATTATTTTTGGTCATTTATTTCAAAATACCTGTCAGCAGGTATGTCTGTAGCAATACAGACAACAGAAAAGATTCAATATTTTTTTTGACAAATAGATTCCTTACTAGGCATATTAATACAGAACTCTGAGTAATAATTCATTTAAACTATAATGCAGAACCATATTTCCCGCACCCCCGTGAAGCAGTGCAAAGGCTGGGGGGAATCAGGGGTAACGGAAGAGCAAAACTTGGAGGGTTGTTGGGTGTGGATGGGAAAGGTATGGAACAGGGTTTTTGGGGGGTGGGGTGAGACTGTTAGGGAGCTTCCCCATGCCTCTCCCATTCAGTCAGGCACGTGTCCCTCCACCTCCACTCAGAAACCCATTCCTCCCATCCTCATGTGGCGCTGCACCCCCTCCCTATCCTCATGTGTGTCTGTGCCCCTACTCAGACACCTTCTGTCCCCCATCACCATGTGGCCCTGCACCTCCCTCCCCACTATGTCCCTATGCCTCCACTCCAATTCAGCAATGGCCCCAGTCTGTCTTCCCCTACTAGACCTTATGAGCCCCAGTCTGACCCGCCCCCCCAGCCCTCCACACTGTCCCCCCATAACCCCTGTCTCCTGACCTGGCCCACTGGTAGAAGGCTCTGCAGGCTCTTTCTCTTCCCTAGCTTGCTGGGAGCTGCTGCTGTGTTCTATTGCCAAAGCGCCCTCTGGTGGGCAAAAGGCTACACTGCAGAAGTTATTTTCTGCTGGGAGTCGCTGCTGTGTTCTGACACTACAGCGCCCTCTGGTGGGGAAAAAGGTGGAACTGCAGCAATTTTTCAGCAGAAGCTTTTTTTCTGCACAAAAGTTAAAAATATGCATGGCTAATGAATTATGCACGTGTGCAGTGGCACAGAATTCCCTCAGGAGTGAAAAGGACTAGGTGCCAAAACTCATAAATTCTATTCCAAAGTGCTACACTCTGTTGCCTTAATACTACTTAACATATACAGCATGTCTCATCCAAGAATTTAAAACTATTTTACAAATATTCTTTATGCCTTGTATTCCCTGTACCATGATTTAAATAAGTATCACTGTTCCCATTGTTCAGGTCGCAAAATTTGAAGCTCTGAGAGATTTAAGTGTCTTGCCAGAAGCTACAAAGTGAGGGAGTGGTAACACTATCATTAGAACTCAAGTTGCCTGACTGTGTCCCATATCTCATCGAGAGACTTAAACTGTGTCCCATGCAACCCACTTATTTCCATTATTCCTGTTTGTGTGTATATAAAATAGGGATAACTTATTTATCTTGTGCTTTGAAAACATAAGGCAATGTAAAATTATTATTGTTACTAGGGGCAGATCCAAGAGCAGCACTACAAATAGACAAGTAAACATTGCCCCCTTCATCTTAGCTCTGCTGTCTCCAAAAGCCAGCAAAATCTTAGTTTGGCAGATCCAGACCAAACAGAGCAGGAGAAGCTTGTTAACGATAATGCTTAATTCAGTTTTTAGTGGACCAAAATATGGCAACCCTTGAACTACTGGATAGTGTGATACATGGAAGCAAATGATGTACATGAATGTGTCCCAGACAAAAAATGTTGAGCTGGAGTTAGTACAATGTACCTGAAACTGAAGAGGAAAATACCTTTGAGAATTAAGCATCTTTGGGGCTAAATCACTGTTATGAAAATGTTTAGAAAGATCATGTATACAGGTAGCACAAGGTATCATTTTAATGTACATGCTAATTTTGTAGCTTAGAAATCAAGTAACACATATACCTTGTTATAACTTGACACTTTTTTCACTAACAAATACACATAACAAAATGATTATTAAAGATACAAGTCTTCTGTAGCACTTCTTTCACATATTTTTAGTAAAAGCCCACCAGAATAAAATAAAAGAATTCACTAAGATTGTATTCTTTTATTTCGGTTTCTAACATAACATTTGGCTTCACATTACTGAAAGAAACAGGAAACTCACACAAAATGGCTTATCTTTTATTTCTGGTGTTTCAATGTCTGAAAGCCAGTAAATTCAAAACCTGAGGTTACACTTTTTTTTTTTAAAGGCATGGAAATGCAGAATGGAGGTACCCATTCTTCTGCCCTAAATCAAGACAATCATCTGTTTGCAGGTCAAGCAGTTTCAAAACTGTTCCACTGATCTACCCTGACTACTGACAGAGGGAAGAGAGGAGTTTAAATAGTACTCGTGGGGGAATTCTGCACCACTATGTGCATGCAGAATTCATGTCCCCCACAGATTTATTTAATTTCCTGCAAAAAAATGACTTTCTGACAGGGAAGCAAATGGAAACTGCAAGAGTGGTCAGGCGCCCCTTTTCAGCAGCATGGGCGCATCATTTCAGGCACCCAGAACAGCCAGCAGAGACGTAAATCACTGCGGCGGGGAGAGGAGGGGGATGCCCCAGCTGGTGGCTCCTACCCTGTACTGGGCTTAGCTGCTATTCCCAGCTGGGCTGGTGAGGACAAGACTTACTCTTCCCCTGCAAGGAGTGATGGGGTTTGGGTCAGACCCACCCCCAGAAACCATCCCTGGCTGCAGGAAGCTCTTCCCCCTTCTTGCCCCTCTCACTCCTAAGCCATGGGAGGAGGGGTCACTGAGGATGGGGAGTTACTCCCCCATCCACCCAACCCCCGTGCATCTGGACCCCCCCATGTCCAGGCCCACCTGTCAAGCCTCACCTTCCCCAGAACTCCCCGCATCCAGACTCCCACCCTGCCATGCCTCACCCTCTGCATCCGGAGCCCCTCTGCACCCCGACCCTTCCTGCCGAGCCACAAACCCCCACACCCAGGCCCCTATGTGCTGAGCCCCATCCCCCCACATCCATCCCCCCGATGAGCCCCAACCACCTTCACCTGGACCCCGCTGCAGCATCCCATTGCTCCTGTGCCCAGAACCCCACAATGAGCCCGCGTGCATCTAGCTCCTCCCTGCACTTGGGAGCTGGAGTGTTGCCAACTGTTTAATTGCACAAACCCAAACAGCCTTACCCTGCCCCCTGCCATTACCCTGCCCCCTTACCCTGCTCCCTGCCATGCCCCTTCCCTGAGGCCACGGCCCTGCCCCATTCCTTCTCCAAGGCCCTGCCACCCACTCACTCCATCACATCACTCGCTGTCCCCCACCCACACTCCCTTTCACCGGGCAGGGGGTTGGGTGCGGAAGGGGGTGTGGGCTCTGGCCTGGGGCTGAGGGGTTCAGCGTGTGGGAGGGGACTCCAGGCTGAGCCTGGGGCAGAGTGTTGGGGTGCAGGATGGGGTGTGGGCTCTGGGAAGGAGTTTGGAGGTGGGAGGGGGCTTAGGGGTGAGCAGGGGGTTGGGGTGCAGGAGGGAGTGAGAGGTGCGGGCTCCGTCTCGGCGACGCTTACCTCAGGCAGCTCCTGGAAGCGACTGGCATGTCCGGCACCTAGACTCAGGGGCGGCTAGAGGGCTCTGTGCGCTGCCCCTGCCTGCAGGCACCGCCCCCGTAGCTCCCATTGGCTGGGGTTCCTGGACAATGGGAGCTGCGGAGTTGCTGCTCGGGGCAGAGGCAGCACACAGAGACCCCCTGGCCACCTTTGTGTCTAGGAGGCGGAAGGACATGCCGGTCGCTTCTGGGAGCCATGCGGAGCCAGGGTAGGTAAGGAGCCTGGCTTAGTCCCGCTGTGCTTAGGATTGGACTTTTAGTGGCCTATTAAAATCTCCCAGATTGGTTTCAGTAGCCACCAGGAGATCGATTCTGATTGTGGGAGGCTCCTGGCCAATCTGGGAGAGTTGGCAACCCTACTGAGCTGCCTGCATCGATTGCCCCATACAGAACCCTCTCCCCCACACCTGGAAGCCCCCACACTTGGATCCTGCCAGGCTGAGCCTGTCTACCCACACCTGGTGCAGAGGGGCAGGACCCTGCGGTGTTTCTGGGGCAAGCCCGGCACTGGCACTGTCAGGGTTGGGTGTAGCCTCTGTGTCTGTGGGTGGTGCTGCAGGGTAATCTCCGTGCAGCCAGTGGCCTGTACTCCCCACTGCCATGCTAGAGTAGCGTTGCCTGGTGTACAGTTTTCGACAGGAAAGTCTGGTCGAATGTCTGGTTAGCACTGCTGACTGGACACTAAGTTCGGTTATCTGCACTAACCAGCCTCTGCCATGTGGGGCAGGGGAAGAGCAGCAGCTGCTGGAGTCTGGGGGAGCACTCAGGAACGGCTCCCTCCAGTGGGGAGAGGTACCGGCAGCTCCCCCTCCTCTACCCTTCCCCACTCACCCCTCCGCCCCTGGAGAACGCCTGCCCCCCCACCCCCGTTCTGCACCAGTCACCCATCTACCCCTGCAGCCCTGATCACCTGGTGGGAGGTGGAGAGCAGTGAGTGGGGGAGGGGCAGGGCCTCACGAGAAAGAGGTGGAGCAAGGGGAGATTCTGGTGCTCAGTGCCTGGTTTTCACACCTTAGAAAGTTGGCCACCCTGTGCTAGAGCCACCACATTTATTCATTGACAAATAAAATTTGCAGAATCCTGCAGAATTTTAAAATAGCGTGTGCAATTGTTTATTTATTTATTTGGGTGCAGAATTCCCTCTGGAGTAGGGTGACCAGATAGCAACTGTGAAAAAAGGGTATAGGGGTGGGGAGTGGGGGTAATAGGCACCTATATAAGAAAAAATCCCCAAAAATGGGTCTGTCCCTATAAAAACAGGACCTTTGTTCACCCTACTCTGGAGCAAACAACAGGTTGATCTGGAGCATCCCTGTCGATGCAAAACCATCCCACCTTTCACAGCGACCTTAAATACGCCCCACAGTTACCAGCAAAAAGAAACAACCCAAGGCCAACACGTGGCTTTACACCCCGCTTCCCACGCTGCCCTTTAACCTGCCCCAGTACACCGGCCATGGGAGCCCCTCCCGCCCTGCCATCCCCACCCCGTGAGCCCCGCCCCCTTCTGTGAGCCCCGCCCCAGGACACCCGCCATGGGAGCCCCTCCCCCTCTGCCATCCCCTCCCCGTGAGCCCCGCCCCCTTCTGTGAGCCCCGCCCCAGGACACCCGCCATGGGAGCCCCTCCCCTTCTGCCGTCCCCTCCCCGTGAGCCCCGCCCCCTTCTGTGAGCCCCGCCCCAGGACACCGGCTATGGGAGCCCCTCCCCCTCTGCCGTCCCCACCGCGTGAGCCCCGCCCAATTCTGAGACTTCTCCCGCCCCACAGCAGCCCCAGGCCCCGCCCTGTTCCCCCGCCCGCGAGCTGAGTCCCCCGCTCCCTCCTTCCCCCGCCCCTGGCTGCCGGGCCCCGTCGCTCTCCCGTGACGTGCCAATGGCGCCGCCGCCGCGCTCTGGGGCCGGAGAGCGGGACGCGGGGCCGGTGGCTGCTCTCGGGCTGGAGCGGCCGGTGGCCCGCGGGAGCGAGCGGCCCTGAGAGGCGCCTGGGCTGCTCCGCGCGGGGTGGGGGCTGGGGATCTTCCCCTGGGCACTGGGACGGGCTGCCCCAGGCCTGGCGGGGGAGGCTGGGGGCTGCCCCGGGACTAGCCCCACTACTGGGGGGGCTGGGAGCTGCCGGCTGCCTCGGGTCACCCAGTCACGGGGTGAGTGTGGCCTTGCTCGCCCGGGCCAGGTTACAGTCACTGCATGGTTTGAAGGGGGCTGGACTGGTGCGCCGCGTTTGGTGGGAGCAGTGGGGACAGGGTGGACTAGGCAGGGACAGGGATGGTTTTACCTGTGTGTGTGCGCCCCTGGGGACAGGGTGGATTAGGCACTGCCCCGACTTTTAGCAGCTCTTGACTACGTTCCCTGGCTACGCTAGCACTCAAACCGTTACTATCACCAGAATAATTTTGATCTCACACCGTTTTTAGTATAAATATAGCTGAAAGTTATTTTTGTTAATCAAGTTGTTAGTGGGAAATATCCTGAAAAAAGTTAGTATTGACAAGACACTTGGATGTGTTAGTGCTTGACAGCGAAACACTCCTCTCCCTTGGTAACCTGTGTTCATTCAGGTACCACGTAACCTGTGTTCATTCATGTACCACGGCAGGCTTTTTCTCTGTGGTGTAACCTGTCCTCTTAAAAAAAGTGTGAGATCAAAATTAGGGTGTTTATATAAATGAAACAGAGGTTATGATGTAGCAGTTTGGTTTGGTTTCATCTGTAACACTGCACATATTGGGCTAACTGTATTTTAAATTTAAGTACATCAACACATACTTACAGAGGTTCTACGTGTGTAATTAGTCACTAATGTCTCTTTTTTTTCTTTGTATTTTCCAGGTCTTGAAATGGAATCAAAGATCAAACATACAGTTGTTTTTGCAATGAATTGACTTTACCACTCACTTGTGTTGAAATGGAGAGTATTACACAGCTGTTTAGTGACTTGTGTGAAGCACACATGACAGGTTTGTCATGGAAGGTCCACCTGGGCAGACAGAAGATCAGCAAGAAAAGGGCTAAGCAAAATCTAAAAAGGGTTGCATATAATGCCCTGTTCATGAATCTTTTTCAAGAGGAGGCACGTAAAGTGCAGTCAAACATTTCCAGACTTCCAGTGAAAAACAAAATTTTAATGCTGTCTTTCAACTTGAGAGTTGGTGGAATGGGCGCTCAAGCAGATAGACTGGAGAAACTCGTGGAGGAACTGGAAACATCTGATTGCTTACCATTTACGGAAATTAATTCTATTCTGGATCTTCTAGTACAGCTTGTAGGAACTGGTCCTCCTCAACTTCTTCCACAAAAAAAGGACTATTTTCTGAACAACAAGTATGTTGGGAGAAGTGTTAAATATCAGGGTTATGATTATTATGATGTGAGTGTATTTGAAGCTGATATACAGACTTTAATTACAAATGAAGAGTATCAGTTTAATGACACAATTCAAAAGACAGTTCAGATAATGGAAGCTGCACCTGGTACAGGTCTTCCTGCCATCGGATTATTTTCACAGAACTACCCTGTTGGTGACAAGTTTGAGAAGGAAACACGTGTCTCACTCTTTGGTGCTCTTGTCCATAGCCGTACGTATGACATGGACATCAGGTTGGATCTGCCACCAGTACCTGACAGTGCGGATTTGTCTGGACTTGCGATTAAAGTATGATGTCTTTATTTACACTGTACTTATTATTTTACTTCAGAGTATATACATACTTCCAATATGCCTTTTTGAAACTTTTTTTTTTAATAAACAGCCATTTCTTGTAGTAGTATCAACATTACAAAGATGTGGATTAAAACATTTGCATACATCTTTCCCTGCTCATAATATTTAATTTACACATGAGCATCCCTCTGTACATATCTGTTCTAGTGTCCAGTTTATGATCATTTTGCTGTCAAAGTCTACTTGTATATAAAATAAGTAATTTATGCTTTTTTTAATTGGAGCTCTTCTTGAGATGGATTGATGCAGTCCCCGTCCCCGCCCCACACACACACTAAGCATAGTTTCTCTTTTTTGCTATTGTTTTTCTTTGTCCTGTATTGTTATATAGCACTGATAGGCACTGCAGAAGAAGTTAGATTAACAGATTTGTTCGGTTTTTTTTTTCTCTCTCTGTGGATGAATATCTTTTGCTTTTTCTGTTTTTAATCTTTCTTTTTTCCTCTTGTTTTATTGTTGCCCCTGTAATTTTCCCATTTAACAGAGAAGGCTACGTGCTACTTAGGGTGAAGTTGGTCCAGTAGCAGTTTCTTTTGCCTAGGCAGTGTATGCTTTTGCTACTGAGCTAAGTTTGCTGGGAGCAGAGGCATGGGCTTGCACAGTGGAGGGAGCTGCGGGAAGTGGCGTGGGCCGCTGGGACGTGCTGGCTGCCGCTTCCCGCAGCTCCCATTGGTCGAGAACAGCGAACTGCGGGCACTGGGAGCTGCGGGCAGCCGTGCAAATGTAAACAAACTGCCTCGTGGCCCATCAGTGGATTACCCTGAAGGGACCACAGGTTGCACACCACTGGGCTAGCAGGTTGCTGGCTGAATCTGCAGCCCTATACACAGGAATTTCAGATTCAGTTTTCATTAGGGTTTATGACGGGAACATGGAAAGAAAGCTGGTATGCTTAAAGGAGCTGCATGCCACTTTACCTGTAGCTGTGGGTGCACATTGTAGTTGAAGAGGTGAGTCAGATCCTGGGTCAAGGAAGCAACTCCTTTTTCTTTACATGCCTGTACCCCTTCTCTCAGCTTGGAAAACACTGTATTAAATGTTCTTAGGAGCAACTTGCATCCAATCAATTTGACCTATTACACAGACTTGAGGTATTACACTGCACACCAAGCTCCCAACAAAGTCAGTGGGAGTTCCATGATTGGGATGTTTAGAGGCCTTGATCCTGCAAACACGTGCCTGGTTTTATGCACATGAGTAGTCCCAGTGAAAACAATGGAACTGGTCATGGACATGTTAATCACATGCGTAAGAATTTGTGGGATCAGGGCCTAAGTCACTTATTTTGTGAAAAAGAAAAACTAAACAGATTTATTGTTCTGGAGCATTATGTATTATTTGACATCTAGTTTCTGAACTGACGTTATATACAGAGTAAAATATTTCCACTTCTGGTACTAACAAATTGTTAATATCTTAGTTTGATTATTCCATTGGCTACCCAAAAAAAAAAAAAAAGGCTTGTCAGAAATTGAAGTGGATTTTATTGTTTTTGTTACAAATAACAAAGTTTCAGTTTGTATAAATAATAAAGTCCAAGTGCTCAAAATGAGCATCTTTGATTAATTGTTAAATTGAGGCCAACAATTAAATGGGATTAGCATAATTTTCTTCAATAAATGCTGCTTGTATGTGTAAAGTTTGAACTCTCATGGTTATTTACAGGTTCCTCAAAGTATAGATCAATCAGAAGATGAGGGATTCCAATCAGCATCCAATCTGACTCCTGATTCTCAATCGGAACCCAGCATGACTCCAGACATAGACCTCTGGGATGCCGTACTTACTTATGGACCCAGCAAACGAAGATGCTGGGAAAGAATTGGATGGTATGTGTCTGATGTTAAGATGCAAAATAATTGCATGCTTTATGTGTGGTTTGTATGTATTTTAGTTGGAAGTGACCTTACTTAGAACAAACAAACAAAGGAATATACCATCTGATTTGGAACATGGAGTTAAATATCTTGAGGCTCAGAAGCTTATTTCTTTTCCCACCGAGCTATGTTTTTGCTGGTTGACAGTGTAGTGCTCTATGGCATTTTTCAAGGGGTGTGACAGTTTTCCTTGCTGCCATTTAGATTTTGAGTTTTTAGAGGCACGGCCTGTGTGTGAGACAGAGACTAGCACGTAGTGGGTGCTACCATAATAGAAATCAATAACACTTTAGGTAGAGGGAGTATTTCTCATTTTATGATCAGCTATTCTTGTTCTAAGGGGGGGAGGGGATTTGCATATGTTAATACAAGTACTTGGAGCTTATAGGATCCCTTTTCCTCTTCAAAGCAATTAACAAACATCAACCACAAGTTAAATAAATATTGTCCTCATTTTGCTGATGGGGGAAACTGACAACAGTTCATCTTAATTAATTAGCCTCTTAGAGTTGGTTGGGCAACTCCCACCTTTTCATGTTCTCTGTATGTATATATATCTCCTCACTATATGTTCCATTCTATGCGTCCGATGAAGTGGGCTGTAGCCCACGAAAGCTTATGCTCAAATAAATTTGTTAGTCTCTAAGGTGCCACAAGTACTCCTGTTCTTTTTATAATTAAGTTTTTACTGGAAGCTGTGTGTAATATATGAACAGTATTTTTTGTATGTTTTGGTTCTGTGTTTAGATTTCAGGTTCTTTTATGCAGGTTCTTTTATGCCTTTCTGTTTGTTCTGTAAATTCTCTAGAACACATCTGGTGCTGTAAAAATTATCAAAATTAAGAATGAGTTGGTAGTGGGGAGATTTTTAGGTTGTAGTTCAGAACTGGCTCTTGGCAGTTGCCTTGCGTTTTTAACACTTGTGCTGCAGAACTTCACTTACAATTATGTTTGTTAAAATAGTAACTTTAGCAGTTAATTTGTATAGGTAATTTTGTGTAAGCAGTGGTAGTCTCCTTCCCTTCCTCTTTGGGAACCCAACCTGGTCTTTTCACTCTTCCTGTCAGGAGCTGGTGCAGACAGGATCTTGAGGTCAAATACATCTATCACTTTCTTCAAGAATGCTATTTCCTGCATGCTTTTGACAGTTGTCCACACAGCCTCCTTATGCAAATGTTGCATTGCAGATAATCCACTGGGGTAAAATATTTTAATGACTGTGTAAAGTTCTGAAATGTCTTTATTTTAAAGGAAAGCAGTTGATTTATTCTTGGCTTCTATTGTTTTTATATTTTTTCTGACACAGCCCACCTGGTAAAAAAGAGGAACCATATCTTACTGAAGCTGGAAGAGAGGCTTTTGACAAATTTTATAGGCTTCGAGAAGGGGAATTAGAACTATTTAGTAATACCATTCTCCAGCTTCCACAGCTTGTGCTAATGAAAGAATTTGAACTGGTTAAAGATGTTTTGAATGTCCTTATTGGTGTGGTATCGGCTACATTTTCTCTTAATCAGGTATGAAAAACTTTCTAAGAATGATCATGTTCAGTCATCAGATTTCATGATTTTTGGTAGAGATTTTTGCAAGAGAAATAATTTTTTTTTTTTGCATTTGAAGTTTTGTGACTCCTATTAGTATAACTTAAAATAATCAGATACCTCTTTTTTACTGCAGTTTAAATGTCCAAAAAAAGTCTTCAGAGATCTGCACAAGAAAATGTGTGAGGAAGTAAATTAATGGATTCCATGAATGCATTAAAGTGATGAAAATAATGTACAGAGAACTGTTTGGTTAAAAGATTAAGTAACAAGAATTTTTATATACACTTTAAAATAATTATAATTTAATTTTCCTTCTAAAATTGTGCTACCTTTTTATATCTGTTTATCTTTTTGTCTTAGGTATTTAACTCCAGTCACCATAATATTTAAACTGTAAATCTGTGTGCCTTTGTTTTATGAGGGGGTTTGTTTTCAGGCAGTTGGGGGTGAGGTTGTGTAATTACATTGCACTGAATATATAGTTCTGAAATAACTAAGTGGTACTCTCTCCCTTTCTGCACTATTCCAGGCTGCTCAGACATTTGTGATAAAGCAGGGGATATATGTATCTGGAACATCACCTGAGAGCATGAACAATCTCCTGTCAGAAGTTGCTGAATATGGAACATATTACACACGATTGAGTCGCTTCTCTCTTCAGCCAGTCTTAGACTCCTTGTACAACAAAGGACTTGTATTTCAGGTAATATACTTGAATGGTGCTAGACTGCTCAATAGTGTGTTTATTCTTCCTGTAGAGGAATGATCTTGACATGCTGTTTTATTGGGAAGTAAAGGGTGACTGTTTCTCAGGTTCTGCAGTATTGCTAAATATTTGTATAGTAAATATATTAAAAATATAGCTCTTTTTTGTAAGTGTAAATGCACTTCACAATGTCAAAAAAATAAAATGAGTGAAACAGTCCACTTTAATACCTTTTATTAGATTGTCAGTTTGAAGTGGCTTACTGCTTCCTTGTAGATATTAGTTGTCCAAATGTGACTTGGATTAAGCAATGTGCTGAATTTTCTGTGCATGGTGAAGTGTAATTAATTTTGTTGCTGTCAAATAAGTATTATTTTTTAACCAGAAGGTCAAAGGAAATCATCTTTGTTTGTAATACCCTATTACAACTATGAAAATAAAAATGACCTAATTTTGATACACTGAGTATTTAAAAAGAGAATGTAATTTACTTGTACATATGCACGAAAAGGAAAAAATTCTATTATCTTTCAAATACACATCTTTTCTTGTCTTGCCATTGAAACTGGACTTTTTTTTTTTTAAGATAACATACCCAAATTAGAATGCAGGAAATGTGTTTTCATGTTGATGTACTGTAATCAGTGTGAATGTAAACTGAGCACTAACAGTTTTAACAGCAGGGTGTTGTCAATGTTTTTTCTTCTATTAGGCATTCACAAGTGGACTGAGGAAGTACCTTCAGTATTATCGAGCATGTGTTTTGTCAACACCTCCCACTTTAAGCCTTCTAACAATCAGTTTTCTCTTCAGAAAATTAGGACGACAGTTAAGGTAATATTATTATAATAAAGCATTGTAGGACTGAAAAAATGAAATCCAGTCCCTTCTTTATGAACACTAAAAATACACTACTAGAGAAGCCTTCTTATTCAGTCTTTGGTGTTCACTTCGTAATATTTTCACAGAAAAATTTTTTAATTTCCAGCGGCTGGTGATAGTAATAATACTACGTAGCTCTTATAGAGTCTTTTTCATCAGTAGATCTCAAAGCACTTTACAGATAAGCTCCTGTTATATATCCCCACTTTTTACAGATGGGGAAATTGTGGCACAAGCAGGTGAAGTGAGTAAGCATATACAAGGACTGATAAACTAGATAACGTTAGTATAAATAGACCTAGAGTCCTGGCCAAATTCCAACGAGAGTCACAGTCTGCTTATCTAAATATTTTCTATAGCTTGAATTGGAGAAATGTTCTCCAACTCCCCTCCCTACACCTGTTATAGTTTGATGCTGCAGAATGATAGCCTCATGCCACCCAAGTGTGGCACATTTCATTGATCACTGTAAATGCCCTGGGATACTTCTGTCTGAAAGATGCTTCATAAATGTAATTTTTTTGTTTAGGTATTTAGCTGAGCTCTGTGGCATAGGAACAACTGTATTGGGGATCAGCAGAGGTGCTGGTGCTTCATTTCCTACGGTGATTATTGATCTTTTTTTGGAAACCTATTGTTTCAGTGTTAATATCAATATATCAGCTTCAAATACAATTGAGCAGGTTTTTTTAAATGCTCAGTGTTGACCTCTGCTCCCAATGAAGTCAATGGGAGTTTTAGCAAAGAACACTATAAGATCAGTGCTGAATGCTTTTGAAAATTCCACGTAAGTGTTGCATTAAATGAGAGAAAGAGAATTCATATACTGATTATAAATTGTTAAATTAATGTTGGATGCCCGTCACTGTTCTGTAAGTGGGTATACAATAAAAGCACTTTTATAATATAACATATACAATTTTAAATATTTTTCTATTGTATTAACAAAATAATCCAAGCATTAAAAGCAATGCTCAACAGAAGACAGCCTGCTACAATCCTTCCTATTTAGTTTTGCCCCTCTGAAAAGCTTCAGTGAATAGATAAAACCTGAAGGTGAACATACAGGCTCAGTGAGACCAAAGAGGAAATGTGAACTTCAGCGTCTGTGGCTTTCCAATGAGAATGCCCTAGTGATTTCAATGGATGAGGTAAAGCTCAAAAAACATGGACCCTCAGATATTCAGGACCCAAATTAAAGCCTTTTGTTAGAGTTCAAAATCAACCCCTTGAATTGTCCCTGGATACTGGTTGGAGGGTAGTGCAGTCTATCGAGCACTGGTGTAACATGCTCTATGCTTGAAACTCTGCTATGTACGTGGGCTGTTTACACTATCGAAGTTTCTATGGTAAAGATGTACATAGAGTATTGCCGAAATTCAGTATATAGAGGTGGTAAATGCAGGGACAGTGGTGGTAAGGTGTACATCTAGTAGGTAAGATAACAATCTCGTGTTCAAGTAAAGATGAGAAAAGTACTCCATGGCTACAGTTGTTATCTGGGTATCCAGAAGCAATCCAGGATCCAGAAAGAATCCTGAAGATTCCAATAAAGCTTTGTCAGTTGAAGGGGCATATGTCATCTCTACCATTTCCTCTGGTTGTTATTGACCCATCCCACCAATATCATTTCAGTTTTATCCAGACTGAGCCATGACCAAATTGTCTCTGTCTAATAAATGGATGTGTATATTATTAATCTTTTTTTTTAGTAATAGTACAATGGATTTTACTGTTTTGAAATTTAGTTGTTGTTTATCATTTCAGGGAGTAAGATTGCTTTCATACCTATACAAAGAGGCTCTCAATAACTGTAGTAATGAACATTACCCAGTTCTTCTGTCATTGTTAAAAACCAGCTGTGAACCATATACCAGGTGGGTTGCAGACTGTTTGTTTTATAATTGTGCTTTGCAGTGGCTCTGTAATAATAACCTACTGGTTTTCCATTTGGACATTTTTAATGTAATAACCACTCTGAAAAAGTGGATAACTAGACTGGTTTAGTTTATATAGGGCAGACCATTAGCTTGAAGATTTTCAGAGTGGATGTGAATTATTTTTAATGATTTAAGGTGTGGTTCAGCTCTAAAATGTGACTGCAAGAATGGCATTGTGTGGTTCCATATTTGCTTCCCAGTGACTTTGTATCAAAACTTTTTTTTTTTTTTTAAACAAATAAAAGGATATTTTTTTCCTAACTGCCAACCCAGCAAATTCACTCAGGGATCTGAGACTCAACCAGGGTTCAGTTTCCTTCCTTCTCGTACATCACCACCACCAGTAATAAAGATCCTGCAGCTGATATTTAATTACACTCACAACCAGGAGAGATCCCACCTCACTTTCATGGCTCTTCAGTGTTAATAGGAGTTCAAAAGTAGTAAAAACATCTTTTATATCACTAACATAAGCATAGCTGTTGAGTAAGAAGATGTTATCTTTAATAGAGTCCCTTGGATGTAATCAATATCCACACAACTTTGGAAATTGCTTATCCACTTCTATAGAGATGCTAAGGAATATATAAAATATTAGACATTTTTAGGAACTACAATAGTAATTTAAAAAATAATAATAATGTGGTAAAATTAAACAGGATAAAACAAACCCATCAAGATATTCTGAACTGAAGACTCCTCCCACTGCCACCCTTTCCGTATGTTCAGTTTCCCAGTCAAAGTTTGGCCCTCAGACCTTCTCAGCTGTAAACCTGTTGAAATACTTAATTATGGCTTCAGTTCTGCAACTTATACATTGGCAGACTGATGGATCTTCATTGAGTTTATTGCAGGATTTGGACAGTAAAGTTATAATACATGCATAAAAATTTGCAGGATTAAGGCCTAAATGTGTTTGTAACAAGTCACTATGAGAACATCAATTGTTTAAGCAATAATGGTTGCCATAGAGGTCATTTCCTGCCAGCTAATGGCTGTCTTGAGGATGTTAACCCAGTCATTAATTCATTAACTTCCAGGAAATGTACAACCTGGAAGTTGTTGCTGTTATAAATCATAAAAATATAAGGATATTAATACACAAAAGGCCTTATTTTTAATTAGGTTAAAGTTGAACTGTGGTTGCTATGGATACATTTTTCTGTTTACAGTACCAGTCTGTTCCTAGGCATTAGACCTCTACAGTAACCAATAGAAAAGGAGGACTGTGCTGATGCTGCTATGGGACCCTGAGTCTCAGTATCTGTAACTTACAATAATTTTGTTTCCTCTGTACATACTGGGAGGGTAACTTTTGCATCACACTGGGGTCAAGAGAGTGTTATCATAAATATATGAAAAAAAGGAATATTTTATCCCAAAATAATAGTTCACGTTTCTCCAGATGTATCAAAAGCTGCTCAAGCTCAAAGGAAAAATTGTCTGAATTTGTGTCCTAAAGTTCTATAGCCTCTCTTCTCCTTCTAAACAAGTTGCATCTAATTAAAATTCTTTCTTCCTACCCACTTCCCCATAAAATGTATTCTATCATTATGAGAGTGCAAAGGTTTTTATATATGTCCAGATCAGTAAAAAAAAGATTGTTACTCGAATTAGAATGATTTTAAAGTAAATGTTTGCAGTTAAGATTCTCTGAAAAAGGTGCTTGTTATGCCAAAATGAGGTTTTATATTTTTGGGGAGTTAACTATTGATGTGATTATGCTTAACTTTTATATTTATCCTCAACATGACTTAAAGATTTACCTTTTTGTCATCACTTATTGACAAACCGCAAATATTAAATCAGCAACAGATATGTGCTTGCACGCACACATGTGCATACATACAGATTGAGATATATATGTCAAAGAAAATCATCTGTTGTGTGTATTGGTTCAAAATAAATAATTTTAAAAAGGAAAGAGGGACTTAACTCTGTTGTATAATAATCTTCATTTTTTAGGTTTATCTATGATTGGGTGTACAGTGGTGTATTCAGGGATGTTTATGGTGAATTCATGATTCAAGTGAATGAGGATTATCTTAGCTTCAGAGGTACAGTACATATATGTAGAACTTTTAGTTTTTTCAGTTTGCATTCTTGTTATCTTTATTAAATACAATATACTTTGATCTTTCTTGTCTTTGATCTATAGATAAACATTACTGGACTCATGGATATATTTTGATTTCAAAAGAAGTAGAAGACTGTGTCCCTGTGTTTCTGAAGCATATTGCCAATGATGTGTACATTTGTGGGAAAACCATAAACTTACTGAAATTGTGTTGTCCCAGGGCAAGTACTTGCTTGGTTCTTTCACATTGCGCTACAAAAACAAATTCTTAGCATATGTTGACTAGCTGTGTGGCAAATAAATGTATGCTTTTATTGATAAGTGGCCCTGCCAAGGATGGATGTTGAAGAATGTTCTTTAGCTGTTTACATTCAAGTATTCGTGACCTCAGTATACCAGTGTAACCGAGATGTTGATATCAAATTGACAAACTATGAATGTGCAGAAGCAAGTTTAAAGTACCTTTTATACAACTTTAGGTTTCATATTTTCCTTTGTGTAAACCCTGAATGTTTTAGGCCCCCAAGCTAATGTTCTCCAACACCCAGACAATACTGACCAAACGAGAGGGCCTCCTCTCCCTAAAGAGCTGAGTTTAGCCAATCTGGAGATCATACCTTCTCCCCCCATTATTTTGGCTTTTTTTGCTGCACCCTTATTCAGACACACTGTAATAGTTCCACTGTATACATTTTTTGCAAAACAGATCTGTTTTTGTCGTAGGAAGAATGCTTGAAATAAATTTGAAGTTCACTTTAATTTACACTTTGATCTTTTCATCTTATTTCTAAGATCTTGTCTTTATGTACCTTGCAGGTCTCAGTCACAGGGTATAGAAACATGATTCTGTTATATCAGTTCCATTTTAATATCTGGGTGTTCTTGTTGTACCTAAAGGCAAGCAGTGGCCATTATTGGGCATGTAATGCCATAAGCTATTCAAGAATGTAATATGATTAAAAATAGATATTTAAACATCTGCAGAATGGCTCAGAACAAGACTCCTCATAGGAAGTATCTCAAACAGTTAATGTATGCATATGCAATCATAAAGCCTGATTAGTCATTTAAAATTCACCGACTTTTTTCCCCATTATTTAACTGTATAATATTTCTTATTTGTAGCATTACATATGCTGGTCAGATATCCCTGTTCCTCGGATTTCTGTTATTTTTTCCCTTGAGGAGCTGAAAGAGATTGAGAGAGACTGTGCAGTATATGTGGGTCGAATGGAAAGAATTGCCCGTTACAGTTCTATTAGCAAGGAAGAAAAGGTAAATGAGTGTTAAAGAAGAATGAATTTTATATCATTAGCATATTTAAAGAAAGCTCAGATTTCTAATTTTATTGTATAAGTAAAAGTACTGACATTCATGACTATAGTCTTCCTGTGGTGGTCTGCTTGCTTAGTGTTGCTATCTCGGGGTGGGGGAGAACCTAACGTAATTACTTCCTTCTTTTTGTTTAACTGGCATGCCATTATTGTTGACATTTTCATGATTTTTGGAAATAGTTTTGGAGGATGTTTCACCAGGAGTTTGTTGCATCTGCTTTAATCTATTAGGGAAAGGTAATCAAGACCCAACTAGTACACTATCAGAGTCTAACTTGTTTATTAACTAATCAGATTGTTCCATTTGTCAGGTTCTTTTAATAATTTGCATGGATAATTGTTTTAGTAGAACTTCATTACTATGAACAGATCATTGTGTTAATAAATTTTAGTATAACCTTAGATTTTACATTCAGTGATTTGCCTAATTAAGTGTCCCATTTATTAAGTGGCCATAAATCCTGGAAGTCAGCTACCTTAGGACATTATTGCTATGTGTACTTGGAATGAAATTGTACACTTTAAATTGCAACGCTATCTCTTCATGCTTGAAAAGCATAATAAAACTATATATATTTATCTCCTAGGATTTGCGCATGGAGATTGCGAAACAGGAGTTGATTGTTCATGCTCGAGAAACAGCTAGTAAAGTACTAAAAGCCATTAATGGTAAGTTTCAATGAGGTTTTCATCTAGTGATTTTTGTTTTTTTGTTTTTTCAGTATGTTGTTGTAAAGTAACTATTTTCAATTTAAATACAGATCAGCAAATATCAGAAAGAATGACTTTGGATGCAAGGAAACGGGAACAGTTTCAGAAATTAAAAGAACAGTTTGCAAAAGATCAAGAGGTATTTCTGTGGTTTGATAGCATTGAGAATTACATTATTTGCTAAAGGAAAAACAAAGAGAAATTCCAGTTTTACAGTGAAACATCAATTATTATGAAATCTAATCTTAGGAACGACCAATTATACAAACGATTTTTCTTGAAGGGAGGGAAAAATAACGTAATAGTGATGTCTATGAAGAAAAAGGCAACAACCCTTCACATTCTGATGTTTTCAGTGCATTGGAAATCACCTTGCAGTGGTTTGAAGGAGAAGACAGTAATGCAGTGGTCCATACTTCAGTTTATGCACCATACCAACTGTAATTTTGAAATGTTCAATCCCCAATTAGTTTATAAAATAAGGAGTCTGCTGCACATTCTGAAATCACCTAATGTTATACAGTTTAAAAAGCTCTTTAAAATGTGTACATCTATCTGACTGGGTTGGTGTTGAGAGTGATTTTTTTAAAGAGTTCTGAATATTTATGTAGCGTCGACTTACGATGAAACAGGAAGAGATTGATGATGATTTCAGCTATGCCCGAGAGCTCAGGGAGAGAGAGAAAAGACTGAAAGCCTTAGAAGAGGAACTGGAAAAAAAGGCAAGGTAATGTATTAAACAATATTTGTGGTTAGTCTTCCTAAGGTTTCAGATCACATTTTCCCGTAAGGTCTGGCTTTAAAAAACAAAAAATTGCTCTTCATTTTGGAATCCTAGCAATGCTCTAGAGAACAGACAGTCTACACCTATGACATCCAGATTGTTTTTTGTCATAATCATGGCTTTAGAAAAACTTAAACAACAAAATTTGTGCTCAAAAGCTGCCCCCACAGCAAAAGAATCAGATGTGTCAGAGCAGATTAAAAAACGGTATATGGGAATTGACATAGACTTTTTTTTTGTTTTACTGCTAATGTTAAATGTGGGTTATGATACTTTCCTCTGAGTCTACATGTACCCCCATCTTACTTCAGTGGAGCTCTACTTGGGCCTAAGGTCCACCCAAGTGGGTCTGATTGCATGGTCAATTGGTGAATGCTATTTGGTTTTTTTTTGGATCCAGCGGGGATCCTGGGCTGCCCAAATTTTAGTCAGGGGTATATAGTACAAGTCATGGACAGGTCATGGGCTGTGAATTTTTGTTTACTGCCTGTGACCTGTCCATGACTTTTACTAAAAATACCTGTGACTAAAACGTAGCCTTAATTATAATTGATGTAAGTTCTGCACAGTAATTATAGCTATTACAAGCTTTGATATTGCTCATCAATATATACAGCTAATTGTAATTTGTCTTTGTTTCCTATCATACATTTAAGCACATTTGTTATGAAAAATTAGTGTCCTAATAACATGGTTCTACAAAAACTTACTGACAAAAAATACCATCCTCTTTTCATTACATTTTCTCAACTGGATTCTGTACTGTGGATGAAACCTCTGTTTTTTAATTTTAAAAATATATAGTCTGAGAGATCTATCATTTTCTTGCTCTTCTACACCAGCATATGGTCTCAATATACAGAGTGCAAGATGAAAAATATGCAGGTGGAGTGTCTGTAATATAGTATCTTTACTATCCTTCAGGCAAGAATTAATTGACCATTATAGCAAACTTTCTGATGATGCAGCCCGTAGGGAGCAAAGAGCTTTATGGAAAATCCAGCGGCACAAACTGGAAACAGCCCGTCTCAACTTTCTATTAGAAGATCAAAAACACATTGAGGTATCTTCTACATTTTTATAAGAAATATCATTTGTAGCATTTTAACATTTCATACATTAAAAGCTCTTTGGTTTTGCTATTTTGATTTTTAGGAGATGCTTGAAAAACTTCCTGATGGGAAGTATAGGAGGAAATTAGACATTATTCCGCATAAGCAGTGCCAAATAGTCTCAATTATGGATGCTGTTGTAGAAGAATCAAGCTCTCAGGTTGGTTTATTTTCTGACAGAAGCACTGCATGACAATTCCAAGTTTACTAATGTGAATTTTGTAAATCTGTTATCACTAAACAGAAGAGTCACCATGGCAGAAATGTGAATTAATATTACAGTATTATGGTGCTGGGAATAAAAGAGGGGACTGGAAATAAAACCTTGATCTGGAAAAATAGTTTAAAATACATACCAACTGTATGCAAATGGCTGAAGAATGCAATAATTATTTATATTTTAGGTATCTACTGTGGAACCTGTGCATTCTGATAATAATCTTGTCAGAGGTGATTCTGAATCTGGACTGAAGAGTGATACTTCTGCTGATAAACCATTGGCTTTGCCCCAGTCAGTAAATACTCACATTAATCAACATTCTGAGCCTGCTGCAGCAGGAACTGAATCCCAGCTACTAAGTACAGAACAAACATGGGATCCATCACAGAGTGCTAATTCTCTTCCTGAATCCAGTCTAAATATTGAGGATTTCCTACCAGAATCACAGGAAGAACAACCTGCTGCCATTGGCTCTTTACTAGATGAAGGATCTTTACTAGATGAAGCATTTCAAAATATTAGCTCAAAACTTCCTGAAACTACTCAAATAAGTGAAAGTCAGCCTCTTTTGATAGTAGCATTGCAAGGAGAAGGCAATACACAGTTACATCAGCAAAGTGAATATGATTTTAATACAATTCTCAGGCCAGCTGCTGTTTCACAAGGACATGGCAGAGTTGGAGAAAATGTGTTTATGGAGAGTAGGAGACTTCAGTGGAATATTCATGGACATGTATCCAATGCCAACATCAGTGTAGGGGAATATGTGCCTCATGCAGAGACTTCCCAGTCACATTCAAATCCATATGGACATTCTTCAGATTCGCACATAAAGATTGGGGAATATATGTCTGAAGTCGAATCTAGTCAGCCTCGCTGGAATATTCATGGGCATGTTTCCACAGCTCATATTAACATAGGGGAATATACATCAGAGGTAGAGCCCTCAAGGCCCAGATGGAATATTCATGGACATGCCTCGGAAGCTAATATTAAGATTGGCGAATACGTGTCAAACATAGAGCCTACAAGGCCTCGGTGGAACATCCATGGTCATGCATCTGATGCCAATATCAAGATTGGGGATAATGTGTCTGAGGTTGTACCATCTAGACCTCGGTGGAGCATCCATGGCCATGCATCTGATGCCAATATCAAGATTGGGGAAAATGTGTCTGAGGTTGTAACATCTAGACCTCGGTGGAATATCCATGGACATGCTTCACAATCACACATTAAAATGGGAGAGCTAGTTTCAGATAGTGAGCTTTCAAAACCTCGTTGGAGCCCTTTTGGCCATGCATCTCAGTCAAACATTAAAATAGGGGAGTGGTCTCCATCCACAGAAAGTGATCCAATACCTCATAATAAAACCATCTCTGGTCACTCATCAGACTCTACAGTTCAGACATTTCTGTACAATGGAGAATTTTCTCCCACTGATGAAAGTAAAAGAGACGATAAATCATCAGAAGGCAAGGAAGAGGTCTTACCCCAATCACAGTCCTCAGACAGTGTTCCAGTCCTTTCAGATTCTAATATTGAAGGTGAAAAGCAAGAAAACATCACAGAAGAGAGAGAGAAACATGAAGGTTAGAATAAGACAATCAAACTGTATTCAGTTGGTCAGTAGTTTTTTTAGGACCTTATCAAAATTACCATCAAGTTTGTTTGTTCTATGTGGATACTTCTGAGTAAATTCTTTGAGTATATGGCTAAACACTATTAGAATTTTTAGGTGAGAATTTGCATCTGGTCTGGTCTCCTGCATGAAAAGGGTGAAATATATGTTAAAATTTTCCATTGGTTTGAAACTTTGCAGACCAGTTATAATTCTAATGTGTTTTTAAATAGCTACCTTGCGCTCTGAAATTGAAGAATGTTCTGACAGTACTTTAAATATATTAATGCTAATAGTGTCACTGTGTAATATATACAAGCATGTGAACCTAAAGTTCCCTGTTTTTCAAGTGCATTGTAATGGTGGTTTTGTTACAGATTTTTGCATTCTTTTGGAATTATGATCAGGTCTGAGATATGATTCAGTGACTATAGGCAGTAAGCTGTATTTTGTATGTTCATGGGTTTTGGGGTTTTTTCTGATACTGTTTCAATTTGTGTTATTACAGTAATTGCAAAAGATGTCTGCAAAGATCTCCCTCTAGAGCTTCCTCAGAGTTCACAGGTAAGGAACACATCATTTGTGCATGGGATTTATGAGATGATTGGCTCTGAGAGAAGGTGTTAGTTATTGTCTGCATTCTCTTAGACAGAGGAACCTGAAAAATCGATTGCACTGACTGTTACACCTCAAGAAACTTTACTTTCTGAGGCTTGTGCTTCTGAGACTAAAGAGAAGGAAGATGATACGTGGAAGAAAGAACAAGCTTATCTGAAAGCCTTATCAGACCAGTATTGCCTTGAAAAATACCAAGACAGCTATGATTTAATGTGTGAGTAGAACTCTTGAAATGGTAGTTCAGCAAGAAGATGTAATGGTCTTGAGTGAGAAATCAGGTGTTTAGCATAAGGAAAAGTTCTTAGATGATTTTTATTGTCAAAATTATTAAGTACAGTAGCAAAACTATTTTTATTTGCATAAAAATCTGAAGTCTACTGTAGCATGTTTTGATTTTTCTAATCTGGAATGACTTTCAGGAGATTAATTGAAATAGCTTAAGTATAACAGCTTACAATTTTTATATGTATTCTTCAATTTAGCGGAATTGCCAGTTTCCCATCTCTTGCATCATGTGATACCCAGGTCATACACTTTCCCAGTGGATCCTTTGGTACAGTCAGCAACAGATGAAACAGCTGTACAACTAAGTGAGCTTTTATCTCTGCCAGTGCTGATGAAACACTCTATTACTGCTCCACTAGTGTCTCAGTAAGTATTAATTAGGAATAACAAATCCACTTTTATTAACTCAGTTATTTTTTTTTCCTCTGGTCATTTTCCCTTGAGACAGAGCTGCACAAAAATCTACTTACTACTTTTTAGAGTGCTGTTCCACACACGTGTACACATGCATGCCATGTGCCTGAGTCTGGAAGTTCTTCAAAGCAGTGTCCATTGACTCTCACGTGCGCATTAGCTTCCCTCATGTTCCCGACCAAGGGTATAATAGGCGGCACGGGTTGATGCTTCTCCAGTTCCTTCTTAATGCTGCAGTGTATAACCTGTAAACTAAATTTGTTGTGAATAGTTTTTATATCTAGTTTAGTAAGTATAGGGTATAGGATAATTTCCTCCCACCAGTGCCTTTGGGGAAAGTCCTCCCTGGTCTCGGGACTATCCCCAGAGTTCCAGGATTCAAGAATTGAATCTCCTGCCCTCTCTTCTTCTCTGTCAGTGACTAGCATCAAAGGTGCCTATATTGCCTGGGTGAAGTACACACCTCTCCAAAGATACAGACATGACACTTTTGCTTAACCAGTCTGGATCCCACCAGATGAAAGCTTCATAAAGAGAGGTTACTGCTAATATTTTTCCTATAGTCCATGTAGTGTCACTAAAGCCCTTTATATATAACCAATCTTCAGATATGCTGGCAATTCCAATTAAACTATAGTTCTCTGTAGTGGTAGGTTTTAGTTCTGGTTCATCCTGGATACTATCTGTATATAAGTTTTCTCCCATTTTCTTTTGTGCATGTGAATGTCATGCAAGCTTGTACATCATGCTAAGTATTGAAATGTTAATTTGATAGTAATATCCATGACTGCATTTTAATAGTAAGGAAAGAATTGTTCTTAAGAGTGATTATCAGTTCATGTTTTTATTAGTGTTTCCCTTGTGAACAAAGCAATAGTCGATTACTACTTTGTGGAACTGAACATAGAGAAGCATTTTGAAGCCCTACGACATTTTTTGTTAATGGAAGATGGAGAGTTTGCTCAGTCGCTTAGTGACCTACTATTTGAGAAGGTATTTGTGCTGGCTTGTTTTATAACTCTGGTATTTGGTCATTTGCAATAGGCGTCATGTCTGTGAACCTCTAATATCTCATAAAGTGATATTAAGGACTGTTCCCAGTGTTGACATATATTGGGTTTTTTTTTTAAGCTACCTGAGTGAGGGTTGTAGAGAGTTGTGGGTTAAAATCCTATCTGCTGTTTTACCCCTTATCCATTTTGTACTCCTTTGTGCCACGGTAGCAAATTCTGTAGCAAAGAGGCCCTGCTGAGGCCTTAATGACGGTGAGCTGAAATGCACTCTCTCTTAGGGATATATGAGGCCCAAGAAACTCTGTAAGAGCAATATATTTTGCTGATATTCTCCGTGAGGAATGGGGTGATGGGATTTGGCAGACTGCAGAGGAGGCTAGGGGGTCTGACCTCTAAACTCAGCAGAAATTGGAGAATTGCTGGGAAGAGAACCTCCAGTCCTGTGAAAGGCTAGACTGTTTGCGCTATTGCTCTGGCCCCTGCTGGGAGGACACTGTTGCCACTGGTTGAGTCCCACCACTCACCTCCATCACCCTGCAGGGTCCCGTGCTGTGAAAAGTTGGTCTACATTCCAACTTCAAAAATCCTACAGTGCACTGTTGAAGGAGAATTAGGGAGGGGAATGTTGGAATCTTCTGCAGAGGTGGCACTTGTATGCCTCATTTCTGTGTCCCTGGGTGAGGTCCACCTGAGTAAGGTCACAGGAAGGATGGTCTGGGCTTATGTCTGGCTATCAGGGCATGCATGGGTACAGGATAGTTAACACCAACTCTCTAGAAGCTGAGAGCATTTTGGTCACAGTCGAGAAAAGCACTTTAGCACATGCTTAACTTTGAGCATATGTGAGAAGTCCTGCTGAAGTCAATGGGATTGCTTGTGCTTAAATGTTTTGGATCTGAGTCTAATGCTCAGTACTGTCATTTTAATAGTTGCAGGGGGATCAAGATAACATAAATGAAATGTTTAGAACGACATTATTTTTTTTTGTTCTTTATTCATTTTGAGACCTGACACCTGCAATTCTGAATTTGCTATGTACTTCAAGTTATATTTTCCATAACAGCAGTTAAGGCTTTATATTTATATTTTGAAAAGTAAATTAGCAAGTTCTCATTTGGATTTTCAGCAAATATATTAATTTCATTAGTAAACATATGTCAGAAAACACATTAAAGTTGCTTTAAAGTTCTAAAGGTGAAAACTGAGAGGTTTATTTCACAGTATTAATTTTGATTGTCACATTAATTTGTTAATTAGGTTGTTCTGATGTTGATCATCATGGTACTGAGCCAAAAGACTAAGGGTAAAAATTTCAAAAGTAGTCAAGTCCCATTTTCAAAAATGAATAAAACACTTGTGCCTAAGCTACTTTTGAAAATGGGACTTAGGCTCCTAGATCACTTAAGTGCTTTTGAAAAATTTACCTTAAAGCAAGAACATGACTTGTCTGTCTCTAAAAATTATGTGTGTAATGAATTTAGATTTTTTTTTCAAGCTCGGTTCAGGGCAAACTCCAGGTGAACTTCTGAATCCACTGGTTCTCAATTCTATCTTAAATAAAGCATTACAATATAGCCTTCACGGAGACACCCAGCTTGCGTCCAATCTTTCTTTTGCACTCAAGTACCTTCCAGAAATGTTCAAACCCAATGCTCCTGATGCTCTGAACTGCTTGGAGCTCCGGTACAAGGTAAGAAAGCATGTAGAAAAGATTATTTGAAAGTTATACTTTTGCTCTTATACCATGATCATTTGAGCATCCATGCTTCCATGTTTCTTTGATATATAGTAATTGATGATTTACTGCCTCCCAGAGGAAAAGAGTCAAGAAATTAGGCTAATCTAAATGAATTCATAGGGTTCGCTCATCCTGGTCATTCTATGATGCCATTTATAAATTCATTCAATTATGTTTCAACAGCCTGTAGTACCTGTGACTGAAAGGGCTGTGAAATATTCTGAAATGATCAAATATGACATGAACGGGCATGTTAATGACACTTGGTTTTTTATATATATTATATATGCTTTTAGGTTGATTGGCCTCTGAACATTGTCATTACTGAGAGCTGCATGAATAAATACAACAAGATCTTCTCCTTTTTGCTGCAGTTGAAGCACATGGTGTGGACTCTCAAGGATATTTGGTTCCACTTAAAACGTACTGGTAAGATAAATTAGAAAAGGTACTACATAAAAACGTGTTTAGCTCCATGTGCCAAACAATAGATTGTAAACATACCATTTAAAACGGGTACTTTGGTCCTTAAAGTCAAAATGTATTCAAGGAAACTTGTTTGGAATTTGAGACAGATTTCTGCTGATAGTTTTGTCCAACCATGATTTTTATGGGAACAGTCTCTACGGCAGAGGGGGGCAAACTACGGCCCACAGGCCATATCTGGCTTGCAGGACCCTTCCCTCTGGCCTCCGAGCTCCTGCCAGGGAGTGGGGTCAGGACAGGCTTGCGGAGGAGCCAGCCCAATTCCCCAGCAGCACGGTGAGTGGGGCGGAGGCTAGCCTCTGGCCCCTCCCTCACAGTCACAGTTCCCCCAACGCCTGGGCAGTGTCAACAATAATATCTTTCTGTTTTTATTTCCAGCATTAGTGAGTCCTGCATCAAATTCTGTTCAATTTCGACAGCTCCAGCTATATAAACATGAAATGCAGCACTTTGTTAAAGTTATTCAAGGTTACATTGCTAACCAAATATTGCATGTAACATGGTGTGAATTTGGAAACAAACTGTCTTCTGTAGGAAATCTGGAAGAAATTCACAGAACACATGCAGAATACCTCAACAAAGCAATTTTCAGGTAAGCAAAGCAGAGAAACACTTCAAGGAAAAACAATGAAGTCAACTGAGCTGTTTCAGTTTACACCAACAGAGGATTTGTAAATATGGTATAGCACACATACACAGTCTGTGTGTGTGTATGTGTACATGTGCATATACACACACACACACACACACTGATTTCAACAAACATACAAAGTAGTAATTATAGCCCCAAAAAATTGTAAAATCTTTGCATAGGTGCAACAGAAGCACCCAGAATATTAGTGCTGTGATGAAAGGGAAGTTCATGATTTGTAGTTAATACCTACTACTTAGGGAAATGAGTGTTGTCTGTCTGAATAAGTAGTATGTACTTATCCAAATTCAAAGATTGCACCAGGCCTATCTCTATAAATTGTTTATATTTTGAATACCTATGCAGAGTAGTTAATTTCAAGCTGCAGGACCATACCCTGGCAGAGCAGTTGTCATCTGATGTACCACCACTAGGGTTCATGAGTAGTGGAAGTAGTACTACTTGCTTTAAGAATAAGAGGCTGTTAACACTTTGAGCCTCATACACTACAGTTGTTACTAACACCAAACTGTAGAGGCCCTGAGATGATGTGATAGAGAGCAAAGGGAAGAGGAGTAGGATAAGAAGAATGGGGTTGAGAGGTAAGTAGATATGGGAGTGGTGGGGTAAGAAAGGAAGGAATATAGAGAAAAAGAAGAGGTCAGAAATGACCAGGGAGGAAGAGAAGAGGGTGAACAGGAGGAGTCAAAAGTGTGTGTCCCACTAGTGTGTGTTAGTTACAGACAAGAACAGGTGCATCCAGAAAAACCAGTTCAGGCATTGGGAAGTGGCAGAAATGACGACGGATGCCAAATTACCTGGGCAAAGTTAAGAACTACTAGAGTACGACACTTAAAATTTAATCCCACCAACATAAAAATAAAGGACTGAGCTCTTCATATGTAAATGTCAGCAACCTTGAAAAGGAGGTAAACTATACTGGACTCAAGAGTTACATAAATTCACTCCTGTAGGGTCCCATATTTTGTTTTGTTTTGAAATGATTAAAGAGGGAACCCCAAGAATTCTCTCTGCCTTCTAACCGCTCAAATAAACAACGGTTCTTTAAAAAACTAAAGTCTGTTTTGTTTTTTTTCCCTAGAGGACTATTGACTGAAAAGGCCACCCCTGTGATGAACATTATTCACAGCATCTTCAGTCTCATTTTGAAATTCCGCAGCCAGTTAATCTCTCAGTCATGGAACATTGATGCTGGCAAGCAAATGGCTGTTCATCCCAACTTTGGTTTGATGCAACAATCTTATAATACTTTCAAATATTACTCTCACTTCTTATTCAAAGGTAGGAAGTCAGATATGTTATTGGGCTAATTTATATTGCCTCAGTCAACTGACACCTGAAAAACCCATCAGTTCTTGCAGTTGTCTTGCAATTGCAGTTGTACAACCTAAAAGCAGGAGAAAGTGTATATTGAACTCATTTTCCTTAGTGCTTTACTTCTGGGAAAGCTAATCTCTCCACATCCACTAATGTAAAGCATCAGAAGTCTGAATTTCTTGGCATGTGTCCCATAGCTGACAATAAGTATCACATGTGGTGGTTTACGGGGAGTAAATCCATGGTAAATAATTGCTTCTTAGCCTGATATATGCTTAAATTTACCATTTATCTGCAATGTAGTCCTTGAAACCGTATGACAGACAAAAATATCTAAAAAGGCAACACAAAAAAAGTCCTTTGAACTGTATTTTACATCTCCTGACCGGAGATTGAGATTGAATTTCCTGGCTCCTGCAAGGGGTTAAGCGACTAAGGCCACAGTCTGCTCACCTACTGCAAGAAGTAGTAAAATTTAGTTCTGCAGACAAGAACTTTGCTGCTGTGCAGATTTCTTGCCACGTAGTTCATGTTCTTTTTCACAATAGAATTCCTCGTGGCTGTCACCTCAGCTTGCAGGATCGGCAAGTTAGAGAGACCCTACCTAATCTTCTACATTTCCCAAATAATACTGCTCTTGCAGACCGTTCCCGTATTTCTACCAAAAATAAATTCACCTTTTCATGTGAATACAAGCAGCTTCTCACTTTCCTTTATTAGCAGCCCCAATATCCAAAGAAAGTGCCACTTTTTCCTTTAAATATCAGTCATTAGATACTGTTTCCATCAGATTGTATCCTTCAGGAAATGAGATGCCCTTTTTATTCATTAAGAGTGTCAAAAAGTGGTGTCACAGGACAAAAAACAACAAAAGCAAATATTTCAGGATGAGTTAGAATGGCTGCTTCCAAAGCCTATGGGAAGTCAAAACACTTCTGGGAGCCATCTAAGCCATTCCTATGAGATCTATGGTTGCTTCACGAACAGAGATCAATAGAGCCTCCTGTAAGGAAATATGCAGAGTGACCTGGTCCTTTGCACTCCCCCGTATTAATCACCATAAAACAAGTGTACTTACACATGTCCCTGTAATCTACGAGATTCTGTCCCTCACAAAGAGTGTGATCCAAAGCCCTACTGAAGCTGGTGGACAGTCTCCTGTTGATTTGAGTGGGCTTTGAATCAGGCTCTAATCCTGTATATTGTACACCTTTCCTTCTTCCTTGCATGCTGTTACTGCTTGCAATTCCCCCTTGGTGTATGAGATGTTTATGAAGCCAGGGCAATTTTTCTTTTTGATTTAAGCCCATACATTGGAAAGATCCCTTCTTTGTTATTAATGATGGTTAGCGTTAGTAAGTTTATTATTCAATTTATAGTTAAGATTTGCAATCATCCCGGGTGTTTGTCTGATGGTCCCTTCTGTAACAGTGTTCTTGGCATAAGAAAACTAGCAGAGCTGCTCTCTTTTAAAGAGGTCAGGTGTCTCAGTGGTGGCTGCCCACTGGTTAATATGATGTTATGGCAGTGGTTTGCAAACTTTTGTACTAGTGACCCCTTTCACACAGCAAGCCTCTGAGTGTGACCCCCCCCCTTATAAATTAAAAACATTTTTTTGTATATTTAACACCATTATAAATGCTGGAGGCAAAGCAGGGTTTGACAGCTCGCAACCCCCCATGTAATAACCTCATGACCTCCTCAGGGGTCCTGACCCCCAGTTTGAGAACCCCTGTGTTATGGGAACCTAAAATTGTCCTTTTTAAAATAGTTTGGATAAAGTGTACTTGTAATTAGAAGAATAAAATTCCATTTAAATGCACACTGTCTAGGATTGACATTTCTGTTCCTTGCCTTGCATGTGATTTGTTGTACAGACAGTTAATGAGAGCACTTTGTAATTCCAGAAATAGAGGCAAGGGCTCTTTTATACAGTTTTAATTATTTGTTTCTATCTACGTCAGACATCTGCAACAGGCTTTTTCCATGATAGTATTGGTACAGTTAATCAACAGATTGACTTGTTAGAGATTTAAATTAAGATTTGTGTATTTCCTTTTCCTACAGTGGTAACCAAACTTGTAAATAGGGGATACCAACCTCACCTGGAGGACTTCCTGCTGCGAATCAACTTTAATAACTACTACAAAGATAACTGAGCTCTAGTATACTGTAAGGAATACTGGTAGCATGGTAAAGAAAATACAGCTACAGCTTTATGCTTATTCTTAATGGAAATTGATGCTAATAACAGAGGCTTATCGTAAGAAGTAATCCATTGTTCAAAACAACTTTGAAGAGTGAAACCATAACACTTAGAAAATGATGCCATTTAGAATCTGTACAAATCACCACTTCATCAGCACATTGAGAATTGATCCTGTCATTACAGATACAACAAAGAATGGGGCTTAGTGTTAACATGGAAAGGGCATGCGTGTAAATTGGTTAATGTATAGTATACATTTTTCCTTTCAGTGTTGTGAATTCATGTTCAATGTAAATACATGTTTGCGAAATAAATAAACAAAAAGATACCTTTTAAAGCTTCTTGGTGTTCAGTATGCCCAAATTTGGTCCATTTAATTTATTTTAAAACTGACTCATATTCTCAGTCTAAATCACATTTACATTTAAAATTCTATAATTATTTCTACAAGGCTGCTATTCAGAAGGAATGAATAATATGGCTGAAATATCACGTTTTGAGTACATCTGCTCAGCTGCTGGAAAGTGAGACTGGATTTGGAATATTTGTGAGAAACAGTAAGTCATTGGACCTCATAACACAAAGCAGTTACTTTAAAAAAACCAAACAGTTTGGTTGAAGATGTGCATAAAATGAGATTGGTATGTAAAATGGCAAACATGAAAGTTTTTAGTATCACGAAGACAAATCAAAGCTCTAACTATGAATAACCTCACATCAATGATTTTTAACCAGTAAAACTAGAAATCCCATATACTTATAAACCATGAAGTTGCAAAGATAAATCATATATTCATATGTAGTAGAGCTGGTAGAAACTCAGAATTTCTACTTTTCAAATATTGATTTTGTTCTGATTCACATGATGGGGCTATACCAAGGCCACAGACCCTGGAAACGCAGGGTTCCCAGCACTGGGACAGTGTGCATAGTGGGGCAGTTTTGAAAATTTGAGCCAAATGTGTTTATCCTTTTAGAGTTGCATCAGGATTTTTTTTTTGAGTTTTTTTCCCCCTACTTTTCCTTCCTCCACCCCCGTCCCCGAGTACATTACTGAATTTTAAAGGTTCACAGTCCGCATGGAATTACGGTTCATGGAGGTGTGTAATGCCTGTGCTAGGTTTGAAATATTTTGGTTTTGAGCTACCATTTTTTACAATGTTGCTTTGTGCATGCACAGTAGAAAGACCTTAATAAAGCCTACAAGTGGGTGCTTAGCTGAACATGTGTGTCCACTATATATTTGTGTGTGCTCTTTTGGCGAGTCTATGCACCTGTGTACATGCTCAGTTATTCACAATTAAGAGACATCAGAGGTGTTTGTTAGCTGGTGAAATGGTGACCTTCTTTTCTTTGTGTTTCTAAAATGTACCTGAGGATTTAAATGCAAAAACTTAATATTTCATTGTTTCTAGGTTGTGAAATCAAACATTTCGGTCAGAAAATCCCAAGTGTACAGTTGTCTACACTGAGAGCTTAGGCTGCTCAGTTTCTTGTAGGAGCAAGTCCATATTTAGTATTAAAGGATTTCAGTGTTCAAATATGGCAATGTGTATCTCTCAGACTGTTTCACAACTGTGTCTGTAATATATGTACTTAGTGTCTTTCTTTGTCCTCAGTGGGAGGGGGAATCCACACCTGTAGAATTATTATATACGTTTATTCCCCCAAAATTTAGCCAGTTAATAATAAATAACTGGCTAAATGTTGGGGGAATTAAACCTAGTCACAACAGCAATACTTTGGAGAGGAAAAATGGCAACAAATCCGCAAATTTCCGATTTGTGTCTATCCTGGCACACAAGCCTCCACTAGAGGTCAGCCAGACAACTTTGAAAGGGAATAGTGAATAGAAAGAAATAGGCCATTAGAAAAAGAGCTACCTGAACCACACACATCTTTTTCTATAATACAATTTCAGAAGGGCAGTATTAACTTTCCTGTGGGTTTAATCCACTTCACTCTGAAGTCAATGGAAAGATTCCCACTGATTTCAGTGGAGTTGAATTAGGTGCTGTGTTATGAAGGGAAGATAGTGATGATAGGAGAAAATTAGACATGGAAGGCACCTATAGCTTACCTAGTTCTTCCCCTAAGGAACTCTTTGCTAGTAAAAGCGGCAAAGAGTTCTGTGGCACCTTAGAGACTAACAAATGTATTGGATCGTGAGTTTTTGTGGGTGAATACCCACTTCGTCGGACAATATAGACTAACAAACATATTGGAGTGTGAGTTTTCGTGGGTGAAAGCTCATGCTCCAATACGTGTTAATCTATAAGGTGCCACAGAACTCTTTGCAGCTTTTACAGATCCAGGCTAACATGGCTACCCCTCTGATCTTTACTAGTAGTTGATCTAGTTAGTTTTTAAATTTCTTGAGCACTTTTTGAGAATGATTATTCCACAGTTTAATATACTATTCAATGGCAAAAACTACATCAAAGCAGAGTTGCAGTTGCTTGGTGATAGGTCATTCCCTTGCAGAACACTGAGCTGAGCAACACCAGGAAATGCGCAGTAAAGATTGCCAATGCAACATTAACTTTGCCCTGCTTCAGCATGGCCCCAATTTGCCCTGTTAATATACATACCTTTACTCTGCCAACTGCACAGCTGCTGAAATGTACAGGTTATTTATTTCCTTTTAAAACCCATTCACTCTCACTGATAGCATTCCATCTAACACTAGTAAACACTATTAAAGGACAAAAAGGAAAAAAAAAAAGTTTCCCATTAATCAGTTGCTAATACATGGCAGCAGTGTAGACATGCCCTAAAAAATGTACAATTTCTTAAATACTGTTCTGAGTTCAGGTCCACCAGGGATTTAGTGGGTATCATGCACTACCTTATTTAAAACGTAATAGATGGAGACCATTTTGACTTGCACCACATGGATAGTTTGATCTCTACCTCTGAGCAAAACAAAATTCAACCTAGAAACCTTTTTTTAAAATGGCTATTTGTGTGTGTTAATCTCTGGAACTCCCGGCTCAAATACCTCCAAATTTGGATCACTAACCCTACATAGACTCCTCCTGAGGCACGCTAAATTTCAAAGAAATTAGAGTGAGCATATCAATTTTACATGGCTTAGAAATGTTCACCTTTAAACAGATGCCATGACACAAACTTAACTATAGTGATGCAACCTTAACTACAATGCAGCTAAAGTTTTCCTGATATTTACTCTAAAATTCTCTTAATCCTATTTTAATTAATAACCCCTCCTACTGCACTTCTTCCTCCTTGGCATTTATCCCTTTCAAAAGCATGTAGAGAGATTATCCTTGTTTTCACTTAGCTAAGCTGCAGTTATTTTAATCCTCTTTGGTAGCTCCCTCCACCCCTGTAGTTATAATTGCTGCTTTACTCTGAACTTCTTCTAATTTCTAGGTATCTGTCTAGTACTGAGAGATCCAGAACTAAAGGGAGCACTTTAGGTGCAGTCTCAGCAGAGCCTTATGAGAGGGGACTCTCTTTTTAAAGACAAAAATAGCTTTAGCAATTAGAACATAGCTTCTAAAATATGACAGTCAAATGGGTTTATATTTGAAAGGTTTCTTAGTGAGAAAGGGCCGGTCTGAAGGTCTATATATATTGTACATGCATCTGACGAAGTGGGTATTCACCCACGAAAGCTCATGCTCCCAAACGTCTGATGGTCTATAAGGTGCCACAAGACTCTTTGCTGCTTTTACAGATCCAGACTAACACGGCTACCCCTCTGATACTATATATATTATATCGACCAACAAAAGCAAGGAAAACCAGTGCTAAGGTAGACAATGTGTGTAATAAATGCTGCTCCGTTTTTTTCCTAATCACTAAGGGTTTGAGATTTTACAAGAAAAATAGGCATACGTGGGAGCCACTGCCGCACCAGTGCTCTCCATAGGAATATTTTGCACAGCCAAGTTTTTTTTTCCTTCATATATGCATAGGGAAACCATTAATCATAGGGGATCAAAATGAAAGTCAACCAAGTACTCAAGAACTGAATTATTACAGATTCATAGCGTCCAAGACTAGAAGGGACCATTGTGATAATCTAATCTGACTCCCTGTATAACACAGGCCATAGAACTTCCCCAAAATAATACCTAGAGCATGTCTTTTAGAAAAACATACTCAATTTAAGTTGTCAGTGATGGAGAATCTATCACGATCCTTGATAAATTGTTCCATTGGTTAATTACCCTCACCGTCAAAAATGTACGCCTTATTTCCAGTCTGACTTTCCAACTTTGACCCACTGGATTGTATTAATCTTTCTCTGGTAGATTATTAAATAGTTGTTCCCTATGCAGATATCTATAATATAGACTAAGCAAGTAACCCCTTAACCTTCTCTTTGTTAAGATTAATAGAATGGACTTCTTGAGTCTATCACTATAAGGCATGTTTTCTAATCCTACGATCATTCTTGTGGTTATTCACTGAACCCTCTCCAATTTAATCGACATCCTTCTTGAATTGTGAGCACGAGAACTGGACACTATATTCCAGCAAGGGTCACACCAGTGCCAAATACAGATGTAAAGTAACTTCTCTACTTCTGTTTACATTCCTCTGATTATGTATCCCAAGATGGGATTAGCTCTTTTGGCTACACCATTCTTAAACACTTTTCTTAAACATTACATGAATATATTGTCTCATACTATAGAATTAGAATTTATAATCACTATTCCATGATGAGATACATTATATCTCAATTAAAAATATTTGTGGATAGGGTTTTTTCCTCAAATCTGATTTAAATAAAAAAAATTGTTTTTTGGGGTTTTTTAAGTCATTGATTTTTATCCAACCTGACAGAGATGCCCAACGGGCACCATGCCTGGTGGGGGTGGGGGGAGGATTGGTCCCCAGCTGGAGCGAGGCAGGGGCAAGATGAGCACAGTGGGGCAAGGGGGAAGGATTAGTCCCTGCTGACTGGAGCAAGGCAGGGACCAGGGGCAAAAGCAAAGAGGGGCGGGAGCTCGGGTTGGGCCCTGGAGCAAGGAAGGGGCCGGGGGCTAAACTGCAAGTGCAGCAGGGCTGGGGCAGGGCAGGATCCCCCCGCCCCTGCCCACATAGAGCAGGTACCTACCTTCTCCCTAGTTCTAGCCCAGGGCCAGCTCCAGGCACCAGCTCAGCAAGCAGGTGCTTGTGGCGGCCAACGGAAAGGGGCGGCAAGTCTGGCTCTTTGGCGGCAATTTGGTGGCGGGTTCCTCAGACCCTCTTGGAGGGAAGGATCTGCCACCAAATTGCTGCTGAAGGAAGAAGCAGCGGTGGTAGAGCTGCTGCCGATCACGGTTTTTTTCTTTTTTCTTTTTTGCCGCGTATGTATTTTAAAAAAGTAAAACATTGTTGAACTGCTGGTCCAAATATATTTATTATTCTTACTTTAACATAGAATGAAGCCTGCAGCCCTTGTGTTCTCTGTCCCCAGCAGGCGCGGGGTCCGCCTAGTGCCCAGCACAGGAGAGAAGCCGGGGCCCCGCACCTGCTGGGGACAGAGTATTCCAAGGCTGCGGGCGCCGGCATTCTCTTTCCCTGGCAGGCACGGGGCTGTGGCTTCTGTGTGGCTTCTCCGGGGCTGCGGGCGCCGGTGTTCTCTGTCCCCGGCAGGCGCCAGGCCGCAGCTTCTCTCCAGCTTCAAAGCCGCAGCCCCAGCCCTGACGGGGCCAGAGAACTCCAGGGCTGCAGGCGCTGGTGTTCTTGGTCCCCGGCAGGCGCAGGGCCAGAGAGAAACCGCGGCCTCGCGCCTGACAGGGACAGAGAACTCCGGGGCTGCAGGCTTCATTCTATGTTAAAGTAAGAATAATAAATATATTTGGACCAGCCGTTCAACAATGTTTTACTTTTTAAAAATAAGATGAAAACTGTTTCTGATATTTATTTTGTA
Organism: Mauremys mutica; assembly: GCF_020497125.1. Classification (NCBI taxonomy): domain Eukaryota; kingdom Metazoa; phylum Chordata; order Testudines; family Geoemydidae; genus Mauremys; species Mauremys mutica. The sequence goes on along the minus strand of NC_059072.1, from coordinate 39,566,524 downwards.
AAAACTCCTTAATTTTTCTTACAGGTAGATAAAAAAGAGCAAATTCACATGGTAAGGTGAAAGAGTAATTGCCGAATAATTTAATTAATACCTTTTACATGTAAAATTACCCTTTTTATCTTATGGATTCATATATTATGTAATATTAAATATGATGTTTTTCATATTATTTAATGTACAAATATAAAATAAGCCTTGAAAAATTGTTGGCGCCTGCCACACACTTCTGAAAACATGAATGTGCTACTGGCCACACAAAGGTTGGGGACCACTGGGCTAGAGTGACCAGACAGCAAGTGTGAAAAATTTGGACGGGGGTTGGGGGTAAGTGCCTATATAAGAAAAAGCCTCAAAAATCGGGACTGTCCCTATAAAATCGGGACATCTGGTCACCCTATGTTCGGCAGCCGGGGAAACACTGGAAGGGGGAGGAGCAGGCAAGCAGCACGCTCCGGGAGAGGGCGGAAGCGTGGCTGCTGGCGGAGCTTGCCCTGCAGCAGGAGCCGACAGGACCAAGCTTCTGCCCGCTGCCCCTGTAGGAGAGAGCAGTGGGCAGGGGCAGAGAAGAGCGGGCTGGGCTGGGGCGCCTTTGAAGTGTGGGCATGGTGTCAGTGGTGCCATGGTAAATCCGGTACTGCACCCAGGTGGTTTTGACTGAGTGTTGTTTTGTATGCGTGCACTGTAGGGGAAAGACAGAACAAAAAGCCTGGGAAAGAGAGCGAATGAGAGCCTAAGGGAGCTGCTGAAAGCATGGTGCCTGATCCTGGAAGACACCTGAGGAGGGTTTCCAGGGCAGGGAAGCCAGCTGAAAAGGGTGCTCTTGGTGCTATGAGCAATAGAAGCTGTTCCCTGATATTGGATTATTGGATTATTTCTGTGTTCAAAGATACCAAATTGCATCGAAGAGAATACCAGACTCCATCAATTTCTACTTCCAGCTGGAACATCCCCAGCACCCCAAAACTTTGACACTTGGGTCAAAAAGGGCCAACAATACACTAATGAAAATAAGGAAAATGGCCCAGGTCTTGTTTACCTGCTAATTCTGCCTGGTTAGCAAATAAAACAATGGAATTCCAGGTTTAAAGTCAACTTTTAATTTGACTTTAAGCTAGAACAAAAGCTTTTAGAACATAGATAGAAAAAGCTACACTGAAGTTTGATGAAGTCATCTAAATAGCCAGTAAACTTTGGGCTCACGGAGTGGACTGTTTCCTTTTCAAAAGAGATCGGGACACAGAATCAGTACGTTGTCACAGCTTAGTTACATTAAAGACAGTTCAAGGCAGATATAACCTTGAGCAGCTGTGCCAATTTACCTACACAACTCTGCTCTTAAACAACCGTGTGTACTCCTCAGCCTGCACGAGCCCTAGCTGCGTCCCCTTCAACCCGTCTCCTTGTAACTGCCCTTTCCATTTGCCCAAACAGGCTGTGCACTTCAAGTCCCCCAGCAAAGAACCCGTTTCCCATTGTTGTTAGCTTAGCTGTTTTACCACTGTAGGTCATACAGGTACCTTACCATAGGCAGTGGGTATAATAGGCCAGGGGAAGCACCTCTGGACACCTGGGCCATGGTGGCCCTGCCTGCACTCCACCCCTTCCCCGAGATTCCCAGCACCCATTGCTGCCTGGTGAATCCCTCCTCTCCTCCACGCCACCCCACCCTCTCTGGAGGTCCCCGGCCTTGGCTGGTCAGTGCTCAGGCTGGCCCTTGGGCTCAGGCTAGTGGTTGGGGGATCGGGGCAGTTTGGCTGGAGCTCCTCCAGCTGCAGTGGGAGGAGGGAGAAAGGGGCGGGGTAGTGGTAGGGGTGGGGCCTCAGGCAGAAGGGACCGGGGCTAGCCTCCGCAAAGGGAGGTTTCACCCACCGCCCATGTACCTAATCTCTAATCTATACCCACTGCCCATGTACCTTACTCTCTCTAACCTGATTCCTCTTTGGGAGCAGTCATTTTGTAGACACGAGGCAATCCACTTGAAATCAAATATTAAGGAATTTCAAAAACTTCAACTTGTCAATGTATAGTTAAGGGTCAAGAACAAATATTGTCACTGTATCCAACTGAAGGTTTTCTCGCCATCCAGAGATAAAATTACAGCTAAACTACTGCTGTAGAGGACACAGGAGATGGGTCATGTTTTTTTCTTAATAAAACACAAATGACCATGAATTACCTGATTGGGAAGATATTTTCACAGTCTAGTTGTAAGTATTTTGGTGTCACAGTAAATTAGTGAGATGGAGCTCTAAGAAGAGCAGTTCTCAAAGTCTCTTTATAAATACTTGTTTTCATAGTTGATATCGCAGTTCACAAAGGCCTTGATCCTGCAATCCAGTCTCCACAGGAGAACCCTTGCACTTGTGTGGAGCTCCACTGAGGTCAGTGGCATGCCCCGCAGGTGTAAGGGTACCCAGACAGATTGGCTTGGAGATTGGTGGCCACAGTTTGGCTAAGGATATTTTTATAAGTGTAGGGCTGTCTGGATCCAGGATTTTGATACAAGCCCAACTCTAGCTGGAGAAATGTCCAGAATTTTTGGATTTGTTCTGTTTGCTGGAACAGGGCTAATGGTGGCTTAAAGAATTTGTAACATTCTTCTGAGCAATCTGAGTACAAAATTAATTTCAGAAGAAGAGACTCCCTTATGACTGTCTGTCTGTCTAGTGCCGAATCACAGTATCATCATAGCATTCTATCAACACTTATCTAGTGGCTGATAGAGAAGAAACAGGTAGCTATTTGTACTAGATGCTTTCTAGACAGATGTGAAACATCAGCAATACTGGAAATAGCATTTTACCTTAAAAAGCTTTGCAACTTTTTCTGGTTTTATCAGGTAAACTCTACTTTCAGCATTAGGATTTTCAGCAAATATTGCTGTGCAATCACATCCTTTAATTGAAAAGAATTACAGGTGAGGTTTTTTTGTTTGTTTTTAAAGCTGAGTGAAGTGTCGGGGGTGGGGGGAGGAAGGGTGCTGTATACAAGCGTTTTTATTACAGCTGGTCAAAAATTTTCCATTGAAACTTTTCTTTTACAGACCATGGCTGTTGATTAAATGGAAATTTTTGCCCAAAAATTACTTGCATAGTAAATGTTCTGTTTTTTCATAGACAAACTGCATATTTGTAAGGCAGGGGAAGATAGTTGTTATGAAAGCCAAAATATTTTGAAGAAAAATGTCAGCAAAAATGAACAATATTTTCATCAACAATTTTCACAGGGGAAAAAATCATTTCCTGTCCAAATCTGAAAACCAGACTACTTATTTTATGTGCCTAGGCGAAATGTTTCAAACATGGTTTATATGTCAAAGTCCACTAGAAAAGCCAACATTTCTTTTGGTTGAGGAGTTTGAAATTTACTGCCCTTGGAAATGTGCCAGTCCCACAAACCTTAGGGCTTGATGCAAGAAGCCATTGAAGGACTTCCATTAATTTCATGGGGTCTAGTTTTCACTGCAGTGGGTGCTATGGAAATAAGTAATAATAATTTATGTAAGAGCCATACAATAGAAAAAGAAAGACACTAAGTTGTATTTTGGCAGAGCTTCCATTCTTAAATTTAATGTTACATTGCGCTTGATAGCTGAAATTAATGTCGCTTATCACATTTGTTATACAAATATATTTATTTATCTTTGTACTGATAGCTGATTAATATTTGAATTAATAACAGACTAGTGGCTAAAATATTTACTCAAATTTTATCATACCATTAGCAGCCTCTGTGGTCATCACCTGCAAAGAGATTGCACAGTGCTTATTTTACACTAAGCTATAACACGAGCGGTACAATGCATAGAAATTGTGCTTAACTCAACAGTACAAACAGATTAAAACTAAAAGGCTTCCTTCTTTTAAAAGGATTTCTAAGAGAAGGAAGAGCTCCGAAAATGAAACATTCACCATCTACTTTTAAGATTTAATATATGGGAGAGACAAGATGGGTGAGGTAATATCTTTTATTGGGTCAGCTTCTGTTGGTGAACGAGACAAGCTACACAGAGTTCTTCTTCAGGTCTGGGAAAAGTAATCAGTGTTTCCTGACCTGAAGAAGAGCTTTGTGCAGCAAAAAAGCTTTTCTGGTCCACCAAGAGAAGTTGGTCTATTAAAAGACATTACCTCACCCACCTTGTCTCTCTCATATCCTGGGACCATTGTGGCTACACACTGCAAACGTTTAATACATGAAGTATTTTGAATCCACAGCCACTCGCTGCAGCACTCTGTTCCTCTTTGGGGGGAGGGATAGTTCAGTGGTTTGAGCATTGGCCTGCTAAACCCAGGGTTGTGAATTCAATCCTTGAGGGGGCCACTTAGGGATCTGGGGCAAAAATTGATCCTGCTAGTGAAGGCAGGGGGCTGGACTCGATGACCTTTCAAGGTCCCTTCCAGTTCTAGGAGATTGGTATATCTCCAGTTATTACCCTTATTACCTTTGGTGGTGGCTGGGCCAAACAGAGAGGCTCATAGCCTGTAACAGCCTGGGCTAATGGACATGGCTCTCTTACCTTCGGCAGCAGAGGCTGATGCTTAAAGTTCCAGAGGTCCAGTGTTCAACCCCCACTGCCAAGGACCCACCCAAGAGAAGGCAGTACCAGGTCAATGAACATCTGTATGTGGCCCAGCCAAGGACCCACCCAAGAGAAGGCAGTACCAGGTCGATGAACATCTGTATGTGGCCCAGCCACCACGGGGTTACAGATCATCACTTGACGTGCAAAGTGGCTGTTTGGTCTAATGAACATGGGATTAGACTGGGAGGCAGGAAAGCTGATTTCTCTACAGAACCAAGAAACTTGAGCAAGTCACTTAACTCCTCAGCGTTTCAATTTCCCCATCTGCCCCAGGGGGATGATAATGTTTTCTCACCTTTTGTAAAGCTATTTGAAATCTATGGATGAAAAGTACTAAATATTGTTCTGATCTATTATTCAAATGCACAATTCACTGTCTAAGTATAATAATAATAATTAATAATTAAAGATATACCAATCTCCTAGAACTGGAAGGGACCTTGAAAGGTCATCGAGTCCAGCCCCCTGCCTTCACAGGCAGGACCAATTTTTGCCCCAGACCCCTAAGTGGCCCCCTCAAGGATTGAACTCACAACCCTGGGTTTAGCAGGCCAATGCTCATAAAAGCATGAAATAAGTCAGCTTCATTGGTCAGGGGAAGCTCCAATTTTAATCAATTTGGGCCAATAAACCTGTGTTTCTTTTTATGCTTATACTGAAGTAATGGTATACCTCACTTTTGCACTTGCTTGCTGAAAGTACAGGCTTAATAAGAATATTGCAGCGCTGTTTAGTTGGCAAAGAAGATTCAGTTTCATAACTGAAACAAAAAATTTCAAGAAATAAATTCAAACAGTTGTGTTCCTTTAGTTAAGAAGAGCAGGGGACAGTGGTCTCTACCATCCTAGCAGAGAATTAGCCGCTGCACAACATGATAGTGGGCTAAATTCATCCATGGTGTTAGCTTATTTAAGTCAGTGGAGCTCCTTTTGAACCACTACTTTTATTACTGACCATTTAATGTAAGAACCTATTGCAAAGAAGGTGATAGTAACATTTATTCTCCTACTCTTAGACAAGGCCCTGGACTACCATACCCTGTGTGTCAGCCATTCCTACCGGCAGCTCAAACTGGTTCTTCCCTTCCGGAGTCTGTGTCCAGTGACAAGACCGCCTTCTTAAAAAACAAAGTATTGTTTATTTTAGCCTTGCAAACAAAATATTTAGAGAAAAAGGCTTTTAAAACAATACAATCTACGTGTCTACCTTACCTAACGGCTCACCATCCCCTGATCTCTGCAGCTCTAACTTCTTCACCGCCAGTGAGTAGCTGTGCCTGGTTTCCCAAACATCTAAGCCCCTCCCTTAAGATAGTGTCTGTTTAACATGTCAGAGGTCTTTTGTGCTTCTGAGTTTCTGGTCTTGGCCATCGTCATCAAAACCAGTTTTGTAGTTGGCTGAAGCTGGAGGTAAAATTATCAAAGTGAATACAACTGGCTGAGTCCTAACAATTCTCGTATGTTTGCTGAGGGATGACATCTTTTTGCTCCCTGCTTACTTTTCCCAACAGACCCCCTATTAAACTAATTCAATATATTGATACAATAAACATTCCAATAACAAAGTGAACTTAGAGTATTCATAAATTATTACAGAACAGCGCCAAATCCATCACAACTGTACATATAGCAACAGGAACTGGGTGCTATACAGTGCAAGAAACACAAACAATCTGCAGCCCAGATATATGTCACAAGCAGCCCTGCCTGCCGTTCAGCTCTGTCCTCACCCTGCCTAATGCATCCCACTAACCAGAACCAGAAATACAAATGATGGAAGAATAGAAACAATCCAGTTCAAGGAAAAGCCAGAGGGAACAAAAACCCTTGCGGTGTGACCAGATTCAGGCTCTGGCTCAGGACACAGCCAGAATTGACAAGGCCCAGAACAAGCTAGGAAATGAGTCCAGAATAGCCCTGACGAGTTCCCAAGGGACAATGATGGTTATTGGCAAAATGGACATGGAAAAGTGAGCTCAAAACCTTAATCTATCCTGCAAATCTCACCTCTCCCAGCTCCCCCCAGATCACTCCTGTAAATCACTCTCCCACCCCACTTGACCTCAAAAATCTCTCCCCCAACCACAAGTCAGTTAGTTGCAGAAATCTGCCCTTTATCTCCCTTCTGCCCCCAGGGGGAGTGGAGCAGGACAGAAATGACTTTCCCAGGGACCCAGTGGGGCATAGTGCCAGGAAATGTTCTCTCTCCTTCCTGAAGGAGAGCTGGCATTGGAGGGAGAGGCCAGGGATCGATAGGAACTTGAATCTCAACATTGCATTTAATTAACATGGCATCGTCTCTGATTTCTAGGAGGTGAAGCAGCAGCATCCCCAATTACAGATGAGGAGCTGAGGAGCCTTTATCCATAAGTAACTGGCCTGATTTTCAAAAGTCCTGAGCACACACAAATCCCATTACAGTCAGTATGAGCTGGGGGTGCCCTTTTCCTTTGGGAATCAGGCCACTTACATTTAGACACAAAGATGAATTTAGGACCCCAAATTTAAACACCTTCTTTTGAAAGTGTTGGGAATTATCACTGCCAGCCCTGCCTCCCCTCACCAACCCTGCCTGCCTGCCAGCCCAGCTCCCCCTCACCCGCCCTGCCTGCCTGCCAGCCCAGCCCCCGGTGCCTGTCGCCGGGAGGGTGGCAGGCGGCTCTGGTGGACCTCCCGCAGGCGTGCCTGCGGATGCTCCACCGGAGCCGTGGGACCAGCGGACCCTCCACAGGCACGTCTGCAAGAGGTCCACCGGAGCCGCGGGACCGGCGACCGCCAGAGCGTCCCCCGCGGCGTGCCGCCGTGCTTGGGCGGCGAACTTGCTAGAGCCGCACCTGGCCTGAACTTAAGAGTTGGAACAGTATTGCCACAGGGTGAAATCCCAACAGCCATCGAAGCTCTTTTGAGGTGGATATGTTGCGTGTCATGCAGTTTACTATGTTCTGGCTCCTTAAAAGCAAGCGCTGTACAGTCAACAAAGAGTGCGATGAAAGAGTTAGATAAAAACAAGTAACTGGTCAAAAATAAAAATAAGTGTCTGGATACAAATGTGAGCTGCTTAAAAGAAAAAAAACAGTGAACTAGCCTGCCTTGCAATGGACTGACTTTGATAATATAGGAATGACTGAAAGATGGTGGCATGATGCCATGAGAGATGTGGAACTGATATGTACTAATGTTATGAATACTGAGATGGAACCTTTTTTATGACTACTGTATGTGATCTGGTCAGCAATGGGAAATTGTGAGCTAGTGACTCAGAATATCCTGTATAACTGGCTCTCTAACTTACTAGAGGGCTGTGAGAAGAGCAAACAGGAAGGCAATAAAATCAGTCTAGCTAAGGACACCCCAACACACACTTGACAGACAATGGGTCAAGCTGTTAGCTTCAAGATGCCTGTCTCTGGTCACTAAGAAGAAGGGTGACCACCTGTCCCTAAGTGCATTGTTTTGTGCCTTCCTTAGGGGTAACCACCTATCCCTTATTCTAAGATGTATTCTATTAAAACTAGTACGTACCATTTTAAACATTATATTGAAGCTTATGGTAATTGCATTGTAGACCTGAGGGCAGTAGAAAAGTACACTTGAGAGAAAAATACATGAGGTGTTAAGGGAAATGGGTTTTCCCTAAAATTTCCCTAAAAATAAAGCAGCAGTAGTTTTCATGTAGTTTTCCCTTATTTCCATCCAACAAAGGAGGCCACCCTACTAAGTTGCAAGCTTCACTTTGCCACTTAAACACTAAAGCATAGTTAGTGCTCCATAGCTAGAGCGCAAAACACTAAAGCATTTAAAAAAAAACCCTTTCTCAATTGCAAAAAGGGGAACACTTGTCAGCAGCTGTCTAGGGAGACAGGCTGACAAAGAGGAACTCTGAAGATGGAGTCCACGTGGTAGGGCCTTCCCAGCTCCAGGGAATGGTAAACCTGAAGGGGAAAGATAGACAGGCATAAACGCTGGTTTATTGTTTTTAAGATGTTTTCTCTTAAATGCTTTTGTTCTAAATTTGCTTTAAGGTGTCATCTGTTTGGTTACTGATTACAACTGTCATTGCTTCCAGAGGGAACAGAGCTTCAGGCACTAAAGATAAGTCAGGCCTGCTGAGGTAAATCACAGATGATATACAGGGCACTAAAACTCAGAGCTCAGTCTGAGAACCGTATTATTTCACCCCAAGAGACAGCTGGAGGCCTGAGACCTGCTAGAAGCAATCCACTCAGAGAGACCAGCAAGGGGACTCAGAGGTGTGTTAGCCTGGTAACTGTGACAGCCACAGACCAATGGGATACTGTAATACCTGGTTACAAGACAGACTGTGCTAAAGAGGTGAGGGAGTAGTGCCTTACCTAAAGGATTCCTAGACACCAACCAGTGAGATAAAAATTCTGACTGGCGAGGCGCACACAGTTGAATCTATGTGGATACAAATCTCAAGCTGTAGGGATGTAAATATAGACACAGGGTTTATAGTACTGGTCTCTGGATCAAAAAATACAAATAAAAAGGGAAATTGCATGCTCAGTGTTGAGAAAGTGGCCAAAAATTGTTTCTCTAAACTTTGTGCCATCTGACCAGTTTCTGTGTGGGTAGCTGAAGTCCTCCATAATTATCACGTTGTTAGATGTTGCTGCCTCTTTGATCTCTAAGTGCTTTCTTCTTGAAACAGCTAATTCTAGCTCACACAACAGGCGAGACTATTCTCCTCAGTTTTAGGTAACATGGGAGATAATTCAAGAAGTAACAGTGGCTGAGGCCCAGAGCCTTAAACGTATTTAGGAGCTTGTTCGCCTCTTTAGATGCCTGTGCACCATTTAGACTCCACTGACATTTTCAAAGCTGCCACTCAGCCTCCACCCCATAAACACTTATGTCCCCTAGGTGCCTACATTTCTGCCAGTTGGCATTTTCAAAGCAGCCTAAGTGCTACTGCTACCCAATAGCTAATAACCTAGCTCAAGCTGAGGCCTGGAAGCAGGCTTTTATAAGCTAGCCGGGAAATGCCTATTTCACCAGCAGGGCCCATGCCTGTAAGTGTGCACTGTGCATACCTATGATGCCTGTGGAATCCGCTATGCATAGCTTATGAATTCTGTTTGATACAGGGGGCTCTTTAAGTGTATCTTTGTCAGACTGCAGACTCCATTTTCAACGTGGGGCTTACTGCCTTGTCTGTTGTCCTTTTACCTCCATTGGCTGGTGGCCTAGGGATAACAAGAGTGGGTCATTAAGCTTTGATGGTCGGCTATTCAAATAGAATTCACCCCATTTGTCAAAGAGTTTGGCTGCCCCCGAGCAGACTCAGTCTGCCCATGACAGATGGTAACCAAGCAACAGATCACCTGGATGATGAGGTTGACCAATGTCACCTGACAAATGGGACAGGAGATTATAAAAGACATGGTCTCTCACCAGCCATTTGGGAGAAGAGACCAGAAGAAGGCTGAGGGCAGGGCAGGGCAGGGCAGGGCAGGGCATGGCATGGCATGGCATGGCATGGACTGTAGTGGTCAAAGGGAGAGTGCCTGCATGATTCTGAAAAGAAGCCATGTGCAGGAGGGGGAACCCAGACTCTGCCCAAGCCCTGAGAAGTTGCTGGAGTGGTGAGGAAGCCGAGGCAGGGAAATGTGTAGAGGTGTGTTTATTATTTCGTTGACCTCTGTGCTAAGTAAAGAATAATTGTGCTTAGAATACTGTGCAAAGGTTATTTGTGGGGCTGTCAGCTTTCACTGTTATGTGCTCTGGAGAGTTAAACTGTAAACCCAGAGTGCCCAGGATGGGGGAATTGGGAGTGTGAGGGGTCAGCACTAGTCCCAGGCTGTTGGACTGTGGGGGGTCTCAGCTGTTGGACTGTGGGGGGGTCTCAGCTCTCAGAAGGTTTTATTATATTATTATTATTATTATTATTATTATTTTATCGTCTTTTATGATTTTATCAACAGCCTTTCATGGGACACAGTCCACCTTCTCCTTCCAAATGTTGAAAAATCCCAGTATGCAGTGGAAACTGGCTGAGGCATGGCTGGCTGTTCTGGTTTGCCACCTTTCTGCTCTGAGAGGGGTGCAGTGGGTAAGATCTCTTCCTTGGACTCCACAATACTGACATGGTCTGTCAGGGGTTTCTTGGGTCCAATCTTGCTAGGCAGATGATCTGCACCCTGAGCTTGTGCTTAGAGACCCCAGCCAGGGGAAGTACCTGGCTTCTGTTCAGACCCAGGAGGCTTACAGCACATGGGGCCCAGTGAAATGGGCCCCCCAGCATAACAGCCTGGTAAGCATCAGGCCAGGCTGAGCTCTGCCCAGGTTCTGTGTGTGTGTCAGTGCCTAAGGTCTGATACCCATCAGACCCTGCAGCAGGAGGGCTGGATGCAGGCCACCAACAGTCAGGAGGATGCCATTAGTGAACAGGACAGGCGCAACTCCCTGGCCAAGGGTGAGGCAGGAAAAAAACACTTTTCAGCAGATCTTTGAGCCTTTCACCAGTGAAATGGTCACTGATCAAAATCCCTCGCCAAGGAGTGAGAAGCCAGCTTGTCTAGCTGGGCGATTCCTTGGGATTCTGCTGAATCTGCCCCGTTACTAGTTACTGTGCTCACCTTGCCCATGCAAGAGGACACTCCCAGCTGCTGAACAGAAAGCAGCAGCAACGCTGAGCGCGCCCTCTCTGGCTGGACAGTCTTGGCAGCCGAGTTTATTTTGTTATCATTGACTGGGTCCCCACCAGGAGCCCAGTTGCCCTACCCCAGCCTGGGGCTCTCAACTCGCCACTTCTCATCAGGAGCATGGCAGGCACCTGGGATCTCAGCTCCCGCTCCCCTCCAGCAGCCATGGGCCATGCGTAATGGAGGCTGGGAGAGGCTAAGCCTCCCAAAAACCTCATGGTACCTGGGGGAGGCAGTGGTGGCTTTGGGTCCCCCAGAAAAATTGCCCCCTGCCACAGCCTGGGGGTTGGACGAGCTGGGCCGCAGCAGGGGCACAGAGCTTTTCTGATCTCGGGACCATGATGTGGTGGGCAAGGAGGAAGAAGGGAGTGGGGCCTCAGGGAGAAGAGGTGGCATGGGGGAAGACTGGGGGCAGGGCCACAGGGGGAAGGGGCGGAACGGGGGCAGGGCTGTGGAGGAAGGGGTGGAATGAGGTGGGGCCATGGGTGGGACCATGAGTGGAAGGGGTGGAACGGGGGAGGGGCTTGGCGCTCCAGCCAGGGCCGAACGCTCCACTGCGGTCCTGCCCAAGGCTGAGAGTTCGACTGCTAGCTCTCAGCCCCACTCCTCCCATGGCCTTGACCGAGCTCTCAGCCCCCCACCCCACCCGGGGCCATGGAGAGGGGCTGAGCGCAGCGAGCAGGGGCGAGGCCAAATCTGGAAAAGGCGGGGCTTGGGGCTAGCCTCCCCAAGGGGACGCTTCAGCCGTTGCCCATGTGCGGATCTTTGGTGCCGCTGGGCTCCCAGAGGGGAGCAGGGAGCCTCATTGTAGCCAGGCTCCGTGCAGGGAGCACAGGAAGCAGCCTGGCTGGGAGCGGGGACCTGGGACCCCAGGCTCTAGATGGAAACCCCCACCCCCTGCCCTAAGCTATGAGTGGCTTTCTTGTCAATTTCACAGCTCCAGCATGGAACCATGAAATTAACAAGAATGACAGCCAATGTAAGTAACCTGCAGTGTCTACACCAGGGATCTCAGACTCAACTGACCAGGAGGGGCACATGAGGACTAGTACGTTGGCCTGAGGACCGCATCACTGACACCTTCCCTGCCCCCACCCCTGCCCCGCCTCTTCCCACCCCTTCCCCAAAGTCCCCACCCCAACTCTGCCCCAACCCTGCCCCTATTCCAACCCCTTCCCCAAATCCCTGCCCCTGCCCTGCCTCTTCTCCGCCTCCTCTCCTGAGCGCGTGGCTCCCCACTCCTCCCCCTCCCTCCTGGAAAGCGCTAAGCGCCGGGAAGTGCGGCACGCTGGGGGGGGCAGGGCGGTGAGGGAGGGGAGCTTGGTGGCTGCAGGAAATAACTTAGGAGGGGTGGGGCGCAGGGAGCTCGGCAGGCCACAGCTAATAATGCAGCCCGTGTGTTTGAGACCCCTGGTCACACAGACACTGCATTGACCTAACTACACCAACATAAACCCTACACCTCTTATGGAGGTAGCGTTATGAGATCAGTGTAACAGGGCACTTACATCAGCGGGAGAAGGCTGTAGTATGTACACTGACATTAAGTCAATATAAGCTGCCTTACGTCAACCTAACTGTAGTGTAGACCAGGCCTCAATATTGCCTCTTGAAGCTGTTCCATTGGGGCTACATGCTTAAAGAGGCATTGGGCCAAAGAGAGAGTGCGAGAATGACACTATAGTCTAGTGGTTAGGCCATTGAGATGGGAGACCCAGGATCCAGCCTGCCCTGCTCCAATACCTCTTCAATCAGTTATTAAAAAAACGGAACAAACTTTAACAGGAGAGATTGAGGGAACCCACATCAGAATATCTCATTGCCCAGTGCTTAGAGCACTCTTGAAAGTTGGACGATCCCACGTTCAAATCCTTTCGCTCCCTCCTGCAGAGGTGGACTTGACCTCAGGTCTTTGAGACCTCAGGTGACTGTGCTGACCACTGGGCTGAAAGTTAGAATGTGGGCGGTTCATGTGCCTCCTGCTGGATTTTGAAGGGTGCCTAAGCTAGTCGGTGCACTCTGAGCAAACCTACCAGATCAGCTCCAGCAGGGAGTGTAAGATAGGAATGCCTAGCTTCCCCCAGCTTATGGGCTGCGCTGGGCTTAAGCATCCAGAGTGACTCTAGGACTAGAATGAGGCACATGCCTAGAAGCAGACACATGGGCACCTATAGAACTTTTAGCTTGAAAATTTAGGCACCAAGTGAGTTTCAGTGCATACAGGGTTAGGCAGTAGATGAGTTGAAGTTTTGGGGAGCTCAGTGAAGCCTAAAACTGGGACTTAGATGCTTAAATTGGAGATTTAGGTGCCTAAGTCTCTTTGTGGAGCTGGGCCTTACTGCAGATTTAGGTATGCAACATTTCCCTTCAACTTGATTTTCTTCTAAAAAATGAATCAAAGACTTGATTAGCAAAAAATGATCAGCCTGGAATTTCATTAAAAATGTTGCTATTGGCTAGCAACAAAGCCACCATGATAGAGTTCCTGACATGAAACGTCTGAGTGTCCCATTAGAAGATATAGCACAGTGGATCAAGGCACTGCTCCCTCTCCCCCCCTCAGCTACATGGCCATTGAGCTGAAAATGTGACTGCTGGGCCTGTATCATTGACATGTTGGCAATACTGCCCCCGAGATCAAGGGAGCATGGTGTTAACAGTAGCTAGGGTGACCAGATGTCCTGATTTTATAGGGCCAGTCCCCATATTCATGGCTTTATCTTATATAGGCACCTATTCCCGCCCACCCCAGTCCTGATTTTTCACACTTGCTATCTGGTTACCCTAGCAGTAGCTCACATACTGAGGCATAAAGCACAAAAATCTTGTGGTTCTCCAGCCTGAAGGGGAAGCCTTCATTTATTCCAGAAATGGATGGGTAGGTAAAGAGCCTAAATGCTGCAAATGCAAATTACAGCATTGCTAGATTTTGACTAATTTCATTATATGTAAATTGGCACAGAGCCAGGCAATTTATCACCACCAGAGAAAACATTTTGTCCTTGAACATATTTATTGTCCACAGAGAGCCCTGATCTCCTCATTCCCCAGGCAGGGCTATGTAAGCAAAGTGATTTTTAAGAGGTCTTGTGTCAGGGTTTTATAAACAAAAAAGCCAGCACTGCCCAAAGGCTGATTTCCAGGGGTTAAGTTTCCTGGACCTTTTCATAGTTTTTCTGCTCTTAATTACGCTATAGGTGAAGGAGGAAAGCTGGTGGTTATGGACCTACATTAGCAGGATGGTAGTAAAGCAGGGATCTTGCTTCCTGTATGGCTACGAGGCAGCTGAGAAGGGAACCTTGCTTCCTGTATGGCTACGAGGCAGCTGAGAAGGGAACCTTAATATGTGACATTGTAGATCAGCTACACTGATTTACACCAGAGGCTCTGGCCCTATGAAGGATTGCTTGGGCACTTTATTTCCAAATATAAATTGTATGCACATAGTATTTTACATCGATGCTAATATTTACATTTAACATCCCTGATTTGTACATACAGGAAAAAATAAAAGAGGAAAAAGGAAAAATTGCTGCCAAATTACTTTAAAGAGAGCTTAGCAGTGCCAAATGTCTCTGAAGTCACCTCAGTTCTATTCAATCAATTTAGCACTCCACTCTTAGCTGACCCATTCTATCTAAAGCAGCCTTAACTTGATGCATCATTTACTGAGCCATCCTAAATGCTGTATTCCCTATAGTCCTGAAGGAACTATCTCAGAAAGCCTGAATGTGCCAGAATAGGCACTGTCTCACAGGGTTGCTACCCCAAATAAGGGAGAATGTCTGTAGGTCCAAGATAGTCCCTGGATCTGGGATTTCCACTGGTGAAGGATGAGGAATCTCTGGACCACTCACGTGCTCTTGATATCAGCAGTTCACATTGAATAGGCATAGAAACGAGCTGTGCAGTTATACCTTTCCATCAGTTAGCAATAGTATCCTGCTGGCACCAACTAATAAAGATCGTACTGTGCTAGGCACTGTGCCCACCCAGTAATAGGCTGTTCCTGTCCAAATACAACAAACCCTTTTACAGACAGAAACCAAGGCACAGAGAAATTAATTCACCCAAAGTCATACATCAAGTCGGTGGCAGAACCAGGAACCTAGGATCAGATTATATATATATATAGGTACCTAAAGATGCAGATAGGTGCCTAAGTGCTTTTGAAAATCCCACCAGGCACCTAAATAGCTTTTAAAAATCCAGCATTGAACTTAAGGTCCTGGGTCCAAGTGCTGCCTTAACTGCAAGCCCAGTATCCAAATTCAAGCACCAAGACTCAAATAGCCTCAAATTATTTCTTACTGGAGATATTTGTTTATCATGCTACAGGTAGTTGTGGCACCTTGGTTTATCTAACATTCTTCCTGAATGCCTTCACCTGTTGGAAGAATTTAGTCCAGAGGGGAAAGGGTTTGTGACATACTTAGACTGACACAGATTCACGTGAATGTATCACATCACTTTGGTCTAACTTATCTTTTTTGGTCTGAATCTGGTCTAAAAGAAGTGAGAGTTGATCTGGCAGGCAGATCACTATTTTTGCAAACTTAAGTCAACAAGGTTTTTGCAATGCTCCTCACATTGCCAGCAGCTTTCCTCTTCCCTTTCTTGCTGGGGTGATATTTACATGGTATTGACTGTTTAAACAAACAAAACAAGCTTGGTTGCATGGTGTTTTCAGTGCCCTCAGATTCACACATGGAGTGTTAATCCCTGTCGGCAGTCATTTCACTCATGAGACCAGCAGCTGTGAGAACTCACTTGTACAAAGATGATTTTTTTCCAAAAGCAAGATGAGTTGTACCTGCTAGTATTTCCCTGAGCTACATATCTACCACAGCCACTCCCTCCTTTGACAACATCGTTCTACCATTGGTCTGATACATGTACAAGTAGATGTGTTTGGATTTATTAATTTTTCTTCAAAGAAAGCCAAAACAAAAGCACCTCTTAAGACAGGGGTCTCAAATTCAATTTACCTTAGGGCCAGTGCCAGTCCTCGTCCTCAAATCCTCCCAGTGGGCCAATGTCACTCATGCCGCTCAGAACCCACCTCCCAAAAACTCCACCCCCCACCTGCCTGAGGCTCTGGGGCAGAGTTTGGGTGGGGGAGGGGGTCTGGGATTCAGGGTCTGGGAGGGAGTTTGGGGACTGGGGTGTGTGGGAAGGGGGTGGAGGCTCTGAGAGGGAGTTGGTGGCGTATGTGGGGAGGGGGTGCAGGCTCTGGGAGGGGGTTGGCGGTGCAGCACTTACCTGGGGTCCAAGGCAGGGTGGGCAGCCTCTGCATACTTCTGCCTCCAGGCACCGCCTCCACAGCGTCCCATTGGCCACAGGGGCGCTTGGGGTGGGGGCAGCGTGCAGAGGCACAGCCCCACCCCGCTCCTGGGCTGCAGGGAGGGGCCAGTAACCACTGGAACAAGCGAGCAGACACCGCTCAGCTCCACTGCACTCCTGGGGCCCCCGAGGGGGGGAGCGCCTGGGGGCAGCAGCGGGGGCCAAGGGAGAGACTGTGGGCCACATTGGGGAGACTTGCAGGCTGCAGCTGGCCTGCAGGCTGGGAGTTTGAGAGCCATGTCTTAAGACATACTTTTAATATGTGACATTGTTCTGTCAATGTCAGTCTGAACAGTAGTTTATGAAGCCTTAGGTATTAATGTGTTGTGGAAGAAGAATACCAAAGAGTTTATTACATAGGTAGAGAAACAATAGTGTGACTGTTTACTTTAACTGCTTTTATGTCCAAGCTTTTCAGCTTTTGAGGAAGATGTTAGAGAAGGGAAGAGCAACCCTAATGAACATTAAAGAAGTTTTTTGTGTATGACTATTATACTGGGAGAGGGTGTGCCATGGTACATTGATTTTAGGGACATTCAAGTTCCCAATATACAGTAGACCCCTGCTTGCTTTTTCTGTCAGATCTATTATTTGAAAAGCTCAAAACCAGTTTGTGACAGGATTTATGTATCTCTTCTAATTTCTGAACATAGAAAGGCACAAGATTTCAATATTACTTTCTTGTTCCATACTTTGATTAGTTTTTGCTGATAAGGCAAAAGCCGATCAATCCAGGAAGGCTGGTTATCCTAAATACTAAAATGAAGCCTTGTACAGTAATTCATAAAGCACAATTTAAAAGTTTTTGCACTATTAATGTAAGCAGCATGGCCAACCCTTAAAATAAAGCAGAGGTACCACTCCAACACATTCTATTTTCTCTAGGAACACACTATTTAAATAAGTAAATATTTTGACTGTTTTGGATCTGCTGGCAACCTCTTTCAACCGGTTTAACAATCAGTAGCAGCTCACTGTAGAAATTGCTATTCTGCTTTTAATGTGAATGTAGACCACATTGGTTGTAATTTTTAAATTTATCTTTGATACATATCGCCCCAAGTTGTGGTTTCCCCGTATGACATGCAGAATGAGAAGTACATAGCACCATGTACTATGTACAAGAGTCGGTTGCTGAGCAACACTTAATGGATGATGGTGACAAACTATGTGGAAGATTAATTTTTGTTGGTCAGTATTGCACACAAAGAAATTAAGTGAAATTGGAATACTGGCCAGGGGTAACTATTCAGAAACAAGTTAGCCCAAACCCTGTAATGCAGTCAAAATCCATAACTAATACTCGTAGAAATTGTGAGTAAGATTCACAAAGTTACTCTTCCATTATTGATTTTTGCAGAGTCCAAAAGAAATCATGAGCTCTTTCATTCATTTTATAAGCTTTCTGCCTGAAGCAGTTTCAGTACAGGTTGTAAGTCTGCCCAAAAGAATTATGAACACAGCAGAAGTTTCCAGCGTTCTATTTACTGGTATGTGATGTGATCCATTGGGTACATCTACACTGCGATAAAAAACCCACAGCACCAAATCTCAGAGCGCAGGTCAGCTGACTCAGGCTTGCGGGGCTAAAAACTGCAGTGCAGATGTTTGGGCTCAGGCTGGAGCCCAGCCTCTGAGACCCCAAGCCTGAGACAGCTGACCCAGACAGCCACAGCTGTGCCATGCTGCTTTGATTGCAGTGTACTGCATTATGGTTAGAGAAAGAACTCAGCATTACTCCAATGCCCAAAACAGTCTGGGCTGACTAAACCATGGAGAAAGCTTGAGGCACATAAGTTACTGCTAAGGGTTTGTCTGAGTACCCTACTTATCCCCATACATTACAGGGATCTCTTTTTTCCACAGCACACTTATCTTTATTCAATTTCTTTTGCTTTGTCCCTGACGATAATCATGTTAATCAAGTTTAAAACAAAACAAATCCAATCTCTACTTAAAAATATAAAATGCTATAATTTAAAAAAAATAATGCTTTCAACTATTGCCCTCTGGACTAAAAAAAATAAATAAATTAAGGTGCCTGGATTCACTTAGTTCTGGAATACATTTTCCCAGTGTGAGATACATAAGAACGGCCAAACTGAGTCAGACCAAAGGTCCATCTAGCCCAGTATCCTGTCTTCCGATAGTGGCCAGTGCCAGGTGCTTCAAAGGGAATGAACGGAAAAGGGCAATTATCCATCCCCTGTCATCCATTCCCAGCTTCTGACAAATAGAGGCTAGGTCACCATCCTGGCTAATAGCGATTGATAGACCTATCCTCCATGAATTTATCTAGCTCTTTTTTTGAACCGTTATAGTCTTGGCCTTCAAAACATCCTCTGGCAAAGAGTTCCACAGGTTGACTGTGCACAGACATACTTCCTTTTGTTTGTTTTATATGACCGTCAGTATCTATTTCAGACTCCCTAAATACTATTTTAATTAACAAGGAACAGTTTCACACTGCAGATATATAATTAAATATTTTAAATATATAACACTCATAGCTCTCCCTTTCACCTCAAACATATCATCAGTATCCATCAAAATACAGAACCAAAACTGCATCAAGTCAACAAGAGGGGAAGTAGAAGTATCATTTGTATATTCTCAGACATTACCACCCCAGATATTAGCAAATAAGCATACTAAAATGGCAGCTTTCAAAGTAACATTTCCAGAGACTGATGATGATGGATGGATGGATAGAAGACTAAGTTACACAAGAAGAAAATATGAATACCAAAGTCACATTGAATAATGTTGAACAAGTACACATCTGCCAGTTTAATGTTCAAGGGACTGTGTCAACAGCATAAATAATCATAGATAATGAACGCTTATATAAAGTACTGGGTAGTTTATATGGAACAAGCTAAGTTGGCAAAGTGATCTTGTTTAGGTCAACTGACTTACAAGTTGCAGTTGAGTATTTTAATAAATATTTGTGTGTGCGCGCGCACGCCACACACAAACATGTTAAAGCTAAATATATTTTTCTGCTAGGACTTCTGAGTGCAAATAAGTATAGTCCCCCCCAATTCTGATTTCTATACTGTATATTATAAAAAATTATACTCAGTTGCTTTTCCCCCCACCTCAGCCTGCAAAACAATTCTCTAAAAGACTGATGTTAATTGAAGGTTCACAAGAAATGAACTACTCAGTTAAAGGAATCATAGCTTCACATAAGCAATGATAAGCTTACTCCTCCATTAAAGAGGATCATACATCCCTGCAGAGTAAAGGCATTAACCACATTTTGGGGATAAGTACTATTAATTCATCATCAGTCAAAAATATATCAGATTTCTGATTTGTTATTTTTGTCTTCATATAAAAACAGTTACATTTGGATGTTCAAAAATCACTGTGTGCCAACACCTAGACATCACTAATTACATTGTGGTGAGGAGAAAGAAAGTTGTTCAGCTCTCCAAACATTAATCTAACAAGGTACATGGACTGTCGATTGTTGTTGGTCCATTAAACCTATGATCCATGATTGTGTCAAAATAAGCATTGCTGCTGAAGGTGCGGTTGCAGATACATCCAAATGAACTGTTTCAATGACTTAACAGCACTTTGATTTTGCCTTGTTTGACTTTCCACTACTAAAGAAGCAACAGCATCTCCAGTTTATAGTGAAAAATAAAACAAGGCCATTATGAAGATCACGTAACACAGAGTTCTGAAGCCCAGAGTGGAGGTTTACTGCTATATGGAAGTCTGCTGCTGGTCACAGGAGAACAAGTGGCAGCTGCGGCAACTGTTTCCTCCTCTTCTTGATCTTCCTGTACCTCAGTGAGATCTTCTGTCTCTGCAAATGGATTTTCCAAACGTTTCAAAACCTCTCTTACCTAGGGAGAAAGCCGCAACATTTTGCAGTAAGAAATTAAGTAAAAACTGAACCTTCGATAGGTTCAAAGGAATCTGAAAAACTGTATTTAATGGATAAGCAGCCTATGAAGAGCCACAAATGAAAGGTGAAATAACATGTGATACACTGATATCATCTAAACTGAAAATGGTGCTCTGCAATTATTTTAACATCTATTGTAGCCTGCATGGAACTCGGTATGAGTAACAGCAATTGGGAGGCTTATATTATTCAAAATAAAGTGCCTGAACACCTTTACATTAGCATCAATATTATAAATATGTTAATTATCTCTGCACACTGTAGTATTTAAATACAACGTTGAGCTAAATATGATAAAAAGTGATCATATTTTAAAACACCATTTGGCAAATAGGGTTTTAAGCAATGTTGAATAGTAATACTGTACCTCTGTGAAGTCTCCATTTTCAGCTGCTTCAATGGCATTCTGAGCAATGTAATTTCTCAAGATATATTTTGGATTGTTTGAATTCATAATCTTCACACGTTCAGCATTCCAGACATCAGCATTACTAACACTTTCTATCTCTTTTTCTAATCGTACTCTGAAAATAAGCAAGAAGTAACAAATTAAGAATTTTGTTTGCTTCAAGATTCTGTTTTTAAAATTTGGACCCATTTTCCTGAATTAGCAAGCGTAAATGGGAATTTCAAGATGAGAACATGGCCTATAGTCCTCCCTGTTGGTCTGGAAAGCTCAGCCATTTTTAAATTTAATCTACAAAAACTCTACCTCCCACCTCAGTTAAGAACTAGTTTCACAGTCCATTAGATGCAGCAAATTGAAGTGCAGCATGTGCTAAGTGGCAGGCACACACATTTCTCTTGAAGACTTCACATTTTTGAAAATATCATTGCTTATTTGAAGCCTTGACAGGTAAAACATGCTGCATAAGTCATCACATGAATGTTCCTGCACTTTAAGGAATCAACTCTGAAGCTTTTTTATTCACTTTATTGTATATTTAAGTTTCTTGCATGCTTACAATGGTAGAGAGATGGGATACAGTCAAGAATCAGATCTATGACTGATACTTATTCCTGCTACAATTCTCAGATGTAGTGAAGAGGGTCAGTCACAGGAAGCCAGCTGTGACTGCCATCACAAGTTAAAGCAGGACTTCGCCTGCCCTAATTTACACTGCTGGTGGAATAGGCTTCTACACTATACCAACTCCACCAGCTCTGGGCCAGCAGATTCCTACCTTCACAGGAGAATTTATCTGTTGGGAATCTCCAGCTATCTTAAAGTCTCTTGGCACTTCTATGAAGCACCAAGTGACTTAGAGGTAAAGAGAATGTGGGTCCCATTGTTTTGCTTTACCTTATGCTCCCCACATGCTCTTCTAAATTCAAATACAATACATCTTGACAGTAAGAGTACTGAGTATCTTCAGTTGCTTTATCTATTATTGTGTGGATTTTTCCCTCAGGCGAAGAAGTATTAGATGGGTGAACTACCCTAAAGGATGGACAGCTCCGGTGTAAGTCACGTTTTGGTAATATATTTACTAACGATCCAAACTAATACAATCAAGTTTAGGTATATGTTAGAATTAAAGTCAAAATACCCGATTGCATCCAAATGTCTGTCTGTATGTGTACCAATGCACCAAACTGGATTTAATACTAATTAAGTTATGAAATTTCCAAGGAAAAATATTGTTGAACATGTGGGAGTTTTATTCTAACTTTTGTAGCTTATTCACATTCTTTTTTTTTTGGCGTCTCCTACATCTGTTCTATGTTGTAAAGCTTTTGAGGCTGGGGCCAGGCTGTCTTCTATTTGTAGAGGGCTGTGTACTGTTACTCAGTATAGTAGAACCTCAAAGATATGAACACCAGAGTTACCGACTGATGTTAACAACGGAGACAAAAAAACCCCAAACAAACATACCTTCCCCCCCACCAGCGAATACTGTACTGTGCCTATATTGCATCTTAAAGGTAGGCACATCTGGGCTGCCTGTCCCCACCCTCCACCCCCTACTCACCACCAGATAGGAGGTGAAGACGCTGAAGTTCACAGGCACAGCTGTGAGCCCCCGGGCAGGAGCAGCACTGGGGTCTGCACCGCTTTCCTGTAAGCCACGAGTGCAGGTTCTCCACACTCCCCCTATGGTCAGGAGTGGGACAAACCTGCAAGCTCAGTCCCAGCCCGGGAAAGAAACTTCCTGAGCTCCTGCTGGAACCTGGCCTGGAGAATGAACGGCTGGAACTGGAGCCCAACCTCCTGCCTGCACGCTGCACTCTGGATGAGCAGCTCAATTTTAAAGGGCCACAACCTGCACCGTGCGCCCACTGATGCTGTGGTGCCCCAGGGTGCCTCACTCATCACCCTTGCAGTGAAGGGGCTAGAACCATCTGCCTATCCCCATCCCCACTCGCTGGGCAGCCACTTACAGGTAGCAGATTACTCCTGGGGGAATTCTGAGCCACTGCGCATGCAGAATTTAATGTTGTGTGCACAGAATTTCCTTCTCCCACTAGGGGCTACTGGACCCGGCAGAGCCCAGTTTGCAAATAAAAGATGCTACTGGGGGTGATAGGGAGGAAGAGGAGCTGGAGGATTCAGGGCAGCTGCAGTTCTTCACACGGCCTGAAGGAAGGAGGCAGTGTGCAGGAAACTCCACCCAAGCCCAGGACCCAGCATCAGGCTGTTTCCCTCTTCGAAGCCCTGGGCTCTCTGGGAGTTAGGATGTGTGGGTGTCTGGGCTGGGACGGGGACTGCGGGGCTCTGAGGGGGAAGGGGCAGAAAAACAGGGGTTTCTTTAACTCCCTACTCCTGGGGGAATTTTTGTGTGTGTGTCAGACATAGTCGCTGACAGGTATTTTGAAATAAATTACCAAAATAATTGAAACTGGCCTGATTATATAGTGTTATTTTGACAAATAAAATATGCAAAATTTTAAAATATTGTGTGCAGAATTTTTTATTTTTCGTTGCAGAATTCCCCAAGGAGTAGGAGGTGAAGACGTTGAAGTTCACAGGCAAAGCTGTTAGCCCCTGCTCCGAGCAGTCCTCCCTGAGGAGCATCCCAGAACCTCTTGTGCAGTTATGAACATTTCAGAGTTACAGTCAACCTCCATTCCCGAGGAGTCCGTAACCCTGAGGTTGTACTGTAGATATGACAGCACAAATGTACTGCAGGCAATATTTAATAATCTCACCTGTATTTCTGCAGCCATTCTTTCCAGTGTCTTTTATTTTTACTCAGTAAGTCAGCTGCTGTTAATTGCTGCAGTTTAGAAAACTGTTCTATGCGTTCTAATTCTTTATTTATATTAGCTTTTGTTCCAATTAATGCAAACAGTTGAGGATTAGACTGAGCCAACATTAACATCATGGAAAGTTGTCTGCAGGGAAGAGGAAAATTATATCAGACATTAAACTTACAGTAACAGGCAAGGACTGGCTTTTTGTAGCCAGATTACTTTAGCAAGCAAAGTAACCTTGTTTTTTGTCAGCAAAGCTAAATACCCTGTATCCCATGATAAAGACTACATCTTATTATGCAAAAGTATATTAATTTTACTGTTATCTCCCTCCTCCCATTTGTTTAATCCACTTCTTGTGTTGTATCAAACCTAGATTGTAAGGCTAAGAATTCACAGCCATCAAGGGGATTTAGATGCATAATTCCCCCCTGAAATTAATGAGTTGTGTGTCTAAATGCCCTAGAGAGCTTTGAAAATTGCAGCCTCGTGTTTGTAAAGTGCCAAGCATAATGGGATTTCACTTTTACTTGGGGACCCTAGGTACTACTGTAATACAAACAACAGTGTCATAGAAAAGGAAGCAAAAACACTTTAGAAGAATGCAATTTATTCATTACTTCTCCTGCTCCTCTGTATAAAGTCTGACCAGGGGCGGCTCCAGGCCCTAGCACGCCAAGCACGTGCTTGGGGCAGCAAGCCGCGGGGGGCGCTCTGCCGGCGCTGCGAGGGCAGCAGGCAGGCTGCCCTCGGTGGCTTGCCTGCGGAGGGTCCGCTGGTCCCACGGCTTCGGCGGACCTCCTGCAGGCTGACCAGCGGACCGTCCACAGGCACACTGCGGAAGGCAGCCTGCCTGCCGTGCTTGGGGTGGCAAAATTCCTAGAGCTGCCCAAGTCTGACTATAGTATCCCAAAAGGACTGACTCGTGTATAATCAACAAAATTTAATCCTTATTACAAGATTTATGTTTAGGCTCCAGGTTTGGTCTACATTGAAATCATAATCTAGTAATATCAATTGGCTTCTTAATTTATTAATTTATTAATAAATTTAATTAATTTATTAATTTCCTCCTCTTTCAATTTGCCACATCATTGCTGAAACTCAACTGCCCATCTACTCCAAGGTGATAAACAACCACCAGCATCTCGATGTGACATTAGAAATGTGTGATCATTCCTACTGCTCCGAGTAGAGCTTAATTAACAGACAGACATTTTTTTATTCACACTGACAATTCTGAGAAAAAGGTAAATGTAATTACATTGGCTTCTGCAGCACCAGGCACACAAAGTGTCTGCCAAATAAACAGGGAAACAATTAATAGATCCTAGAAAAATATATAAGATCTTTCATACTAGAAACAATGGAGAACACTAAGGGGCAGTTTCACTAGAATGCTCTTTCTACTTTCCACTGTTTCTGTGATGCAAAGCAGCTGTAATCCTGATGTAACTGACCACCTGAGTCAGGTTTACAGTGGCTCTGCATTGCTGAATGGTGCAGAGCAGCTGGAGTGTACCAGTGAATCTGGCCCTAAAGATGGAAACTGGATAGTTCTGCGGATTTGTAACAGTATACAGAGCATCTAATATATTTTAATTGTATTTAGCACAGTGATTGAAAGATACTCCTACCTCTCAGCTTGTTAACAGTACACGTGAAAGGGGTTTTGGTGATTTAAATCCAGTTTTTAATGAATTGTGTTCTTATCACAAAACTACCAAATTTGACACACTCATTAGCTTACTCATCAGAGAAGCCAAATGTGGAAAAAGACAACTAGTCTCTCAAGCCAGGATTAGAATGTCCTGACAGGGCAACACAGGAAAACTTGCACTGCTGTTGATCTTATATTCCTGGTCTGTGGATAGTCAGACTGTCACTCCAGCACCTTTAATGATCACTAAATTCGTTTAAACATTAAAAAGCATACAAAAAACAGCTATATATTGATAGTATGCCCGAAAACACGATTCAAAATTGTCATTGTTTACTTCAGTTGTACCTTGGATCCATCTGAGGCCTGAAAGCAACTTTTAGTTCTTCCATGGAAGCACACTGCGTGGCAATCTTTTCCAGGAAATCTTCCAATTTTAGAGGATCCAAATCTCCCAAGAAAGAGCTCAGCAAACGGAAAGTATTTGTAAAGTCTCCACCTGAACACAAGATTTTATTGTTCAGACATAAGACAGTCTAATTTAACTTCAACTTCAAGTTTATAGTCTAATTTGTTTCTATTAGATACATCCAACTTTTTGAAGGAAGGTTCATTTGTGGTCAGTGGAATATGATTCTCTGATCAGTGATTTTTCTAATGTGGGAAACAAGACAACCAAGTTATGTCCTGTTTTCATCACTAACCTGTGAGATGCATAGTTTCTAGAAGTTCAGACACCAATTTATCATCATCTTCTAATTCCAAATGAATGAGACCTAGCTTCTTCCTCATCTTCTGCAAATAATGCCTCTCAAATTCTGCATCATACTCCTCTTTGAGAATGAGTTCACTGATCTCCAAGGGCAGTTCTGGGACTAAAGCTTCGGCAAGCTTCCCTAGATTCCACTTGCAGATCTCTGGCTGTTTGTTATAAGCATAGCGCCCTGCATTATCTGAACCATTGCAAATGTGTTCTGGGTCATATCTACAGATAAAGAAGAAATGGTTAGCAGTCTTCTTCTAGTTAACTGAGAGTGACTACTGTGTTAGATCCTTTAGGAGACTAGAAAGTGCAAGAAGGAAGAGTGCTTTTAGTTCTGACATTCCTCCAAAACGATGAATCTAAGCATGCGCTTGCATTGCCTTTCCTTAGAGTAAACCCAAGACCTTTCAAAGAAAAGAACCATACTAGAAAATGAACAAGTTATACATATACAGATGTGACAACTACAGAAGGTTAGAAATGGTTATGTCAAGGAATACCAACAACTAGGGCTAACTTAATTGGACTCGCCACATATAAGGCGTAATAAAATCCACTTAGGAGGATGCTGAAAAGGAATGAAAACAATCAGGAAAAGCATGAGGATTATTTTGCACAGCAAATACACAATTGTACATTTCAGGTAATTAAACTATACTGACCTGTCCATAAACCCAAAAGGGCCATAGTCAATAGTAAGTCCTACTATGCTCATATTATCTGTATTCAGCACACCATGGCAAAATCCAACACATTGCCATTCAGCAACCATCCTTGCTGTCCGCTTTGTTACCTAAGAAACAAACACTTCAACTTTGATTACAACTTAGACATTTCTATATATTTCAAGGGATCTATCATTTTAACCTAAACTGTGTTATTTTACAAGATACGACTGCATTATACTGTAGGGCTTGAAATTGGGGGGGGGAAAAGCTACTTTCACTGAAGTATGGCCTCCTGCTCCACTAACCTAGTTAACTCCCCAAAAGCAAACAGCGATTTAGCCCAAGTCCCAGCAGCAGCAACATTTTATCAGCATCTCCCCCAAACTAAAGGTCTGCTCCTACTGATATAAATATCAATAAATAAAATTCATATTGACTTTAATGGAAGCAGGATCTGGCCCTCAGGATGTATGAACAAAATAAGTTTCATTAGCCTAAATGCTGTGTGACTGTTTCCTTCATTCATTATAACGATTTTCCACTCCCACTTTTTCCCCCCCATGACATTTTCTTTCCTACTACATCTATCTTAACTGACAAGCCAGACCCATACAACTTGGCCCTGTGAGTCACAATGGCTCCCTTACTGTAGCCTGCCAGTGAATTTGTTAATGGCGAGCTGGAAGAAGTGGGAACCAGAGAATGGGGGGAGGAAAACCAACAGATGCAAGAGGCTAGGCGTGAAAGAACAAGGGAAGTAACTACTAGCACATGATGAAACTAAGGGCACCTGTCCAAGAATCACAAAGAGGGCTTCTAACAAAAGGTCAGAACCACTAGACTAAGGAAACCCCTTTTAGCTAAAGATGATCCAAATTGAACAAACCTTCATCATTCCAGTCTTTGCAACAAATATCTCCTGTTCCCCACTTCTACTTCCAGAAGCAGAGCTATATGATTTCCCCATAAGAGGAAGTGCAAGTTTGGGGGGGGGGGGGGAGGGGGGGGATAAAACTTACAAAGATTTAGAAAAGCGAATAAGTGTTATACTTTTTGG
Source organism: Mauremys mutica (assembly GCF_020497125.1). Classification (NCBI taxonomy): domain Eukaryota; kingdom Metazoa; phylum Chordata; order Testudines; family Geoemydidae; genus Mauremys; species Mauremys mutica. The sequence goes on along the minus strand of NC_059072.1, from coordinate 39,538,667 downwards.
TAGGGGAATATCACATTCCTTAACGATGCTAAGGAAACAATAAAGATCTAAAGCTAAGCAAAAAAGTCAGGAAATGCCAAAATTGAAGTTTCACATAGAAGCTGAACTCTTCCTCGTTGTATCCATGCATTACAACAGTTTTGTAATTACTTTTCCATAGTATTGTTTCTGCAGTGAACAGTTAGATGAGGTATAGTGCATAGAGAAAGGGATGCAATATTTTTAAATAACATCAATTTCTTCTTTCAGTACTATTTGCCGACCAAAATTAAGTCTGTTTAAAGAAAACAAAGTTATTTTCGCTTTTAAAATAAAACTAATTTGTAAATCTATTACTGAACTGCTATCAATATACAATCACAACAGGAACTATGGTTTTCAAATCCTCAAAACCTGGTCAAATCAAAACCTATTTGCACCAGAGCACTGACTTCTCCTCCAAAACAGCTATCAATTTGTCAAATTTCAAACTTCCTATCCTTCCTTCTAGAGCTGTCTAAGGTAGCAAAAGTGTTTTTATAACAGGAAAGCCATCTTTACACAACCCTCATTCTCAAAAATGGCAGAACTGTCTTTGCTTAAACTTTCATCAAAATCAACCAACAGGGGCAGAGATAAAGCCTGGAAAATTTCAGCCCCAGGGAACAAAGTTCCAAGAAATTAGAGGAACAGAAAGAAGGGTTTAGAACGCCAACATTTTGGAAACCTTAACTTTATGCATTCCCCTCACCACCATTTTCCAGGTTCCTCGCTATTTACATTTTACCCTACTACTATAACAAAGATTCGAAAAAGAGAAAACAGATTTCTCTCTATACACAAAGTGATATCAAATGCACGCACTTTTGCTATTTCTCTTGTTTAGTCAGTTTCCTTCACAGTGCAAGAGGCGGCAAAAGCATTTTATATATTATAGGCAGGGCACACAGTGCTGCCTATTAAGGTTGTCCAACACTTCCATTATAAGACCATATTTTCAGTTGCTTATAACTGCCAAAACTTTAAGTGTCTGGTCTGAAATTTTAAATGTCAGGTGCTTGCCTCAGGCTGAATTTTTGTGGAAACAATCAGTCCTTTCCAAGAAGAAAAATATGTTGTTTTGCCCTTCTTAAAAAATACTGGTGACCTTTTCTTTGAAAAGTTCTTGCACCCCTATGCTTTGGAGCAGAGAAATGAAATTTGGAAGAGGGTGGCATATGTATTATATGTGCCTTTTCCAATCCCTGTGAAAACATGCCCAAGTTTGGCCAAGTAATAAGCCTATGAAAAGTGACAGCTGACACTTGGAACAGGTTACCAAGGGAGGTTGTGGAATCCCCATCATTTGATGTTTTTAAGAACAGATTAGACAAACTTCTATTAGGGAGGGCTTAGATATACTTAATTCTGCCTCAGAGCTTGAGGATGGTCTGCACAACCTTTTGAGGTCCCTTTCAGCCCTACATTTCTATGATTCTGTACTCAGTAGCAAGTTAGATTTTAGCAGCTGAAATCTCCAAAGATTGTTTGGACTGAGCAAGCTCCAGCCTGAGGCTGGAGCAGGACTTTCCCTGCAATTGCAGCTCTGGACTGTTGTGTGCCATGCTGGGTCCTGCCACTTGAGCTGAGAGAACAGGAAGGCTGTCTCTCCTGCACTCTCAATGACTCCTCTGCTTGGACCAGGCAGCGTAGAGGAGGAAGCTGACTGATTTGAATCTGGAGGGTACAAGAGATGAACCTGGGGGGAAAGACGGGAGAAGTTTGTGAAAGGAAGTTGGGGGGAGGCGGATGAAACTGTCAGGAAGATGGGGAGGGGGTAAACAGGGACATAGGGTATATGTGAGGCAGGAGAATGGGTGAAGGAGTCAGGTGGGAAAGCCTGTGGGGGAAATTGGGAGCCAGCAGATGGGAGCATGAAACAGTCTGGATGAAGAGCAAGGTGGTGGAAACAGGGACTGGCTAGGCAAGTTCACTGGCATTTGTGGTGGGAGCCTGGAGGAGTGAGACTAGGATTTACTAAGTCAGCAGGGACAAGATGTTTAAGGAGTGGAGACTGGGATGAGGAGTCTGGGAAGGAAATAGCTAGGACTGGGACAGTGACAGGTTGGAGAGAATGGGATGGGGTCAAGTTCGGGTGGAATGGGCATAGAGTCTGTGCCCGCTTGAACACAATCCCCTCCAGAGCCTGGAATGCAACCCGAGATTCCTAAGCCTCAGTGTTCCTAGGCTGTCACCTCATATCTATGAAACCCACTGGCAAAGTGCCCTCTCTACTGCTGGTCCACAGAAACGATGACAACCTATTACTGCTATCATATATTCTATTAGCTCAAGCAACAGAGGTCTGTTGGGAATCAAGCAGTTGCAACCCTGCTGATGATATAGGCGTCTATGATGGCATGTAATGGAATTTGTGTTTTCACTTTGCTTTTTTAAAAACCCAGGAAATAAAACACAAAAACCAAGTTAAAAGAAGATTAAGATTGCAAAGTCCCACACACACAGAATTCAGGAAATGCCAGAATTAAAGTTGCCTATGCAATCTGAATTTGGCACCCTTGTGCAGATTCATTATAATTCATTATAATTACACGACCCCATACTGTTTTTCCCACACAAGGCCCCTGCCTCATTCAGGACACAGGATGGACCTACTCTAGGGATGAACCACGGTTGTGTAGCAAAGGAAACTCTTTCGTAGGAACCTTGCTTCATTTGTGCAGAAGTAGGAAGATGTGTAGTGAACGAGGAAGGGGACTGCAGGGAGAGAAAGGACAGTCATGGGCAAGGGCTGCCCTGGAGAACTGGATTTATAAATGTCTAGGCCACAGAGTCCCTGGCATCATATAGGAAAGTCACTCAAAACTTTTCATAGGGGGTCACACTAACTGTTCCTCAGTGCTGAGCATTCACAGCTGCAACTGACGTCAGTGGGAGATGTGCTATATAATACTAAGTACTCTGAAAAAATCAGCTCATAGGCATCTCAAACTGAGTACCCAAAAGGAGTGAACTTTTAACCTTAGTTCCTATGCCCCAGTCCCCCATCTGTAAATTGGGGATAATTATACTCCCCATTTCACAGGTGTGTTGTGAATATAAATTAATGTTTGTGAAGCATTCAGATATAATAATGATTAAAGCCATAGAAAAATCCATGAGGAAATAATTCTGTTTTCAAAGCAAGGTTTGAATAGTGTGCAGCTAATAAGGCCTGGGGCCACACATTAATTGAAAAAAATGAGGAGAAAAAATACTGAATAGCAGTCAACAAGAGAGCACCATCCATCCTGTGCACTGAATGAGACAGGGGTCCTGTGGAAAAATAGTATGCGATCATGTAACTGAAGATCATCATAATGTGTGTGCACAAAGGAGCCAAATTAAGCTTGCACATGCAACCCGAATTCTGGAATTTTATAACTTGAGAACCTGACTTGCAACCTTAATGTTTTAATGTAGTTTTTTGAGTGCAATATTATATATAAAATGACTAAGACCATAATAATTAGCAGGTGGGCCAGAGGTAGATCTACTACCTCAAACTAGTTTAAAACTTTTTTGACTAGATTTAAAGTAAACCGTCTAAGGCTTAAGACAGGACAAGAATCAATGATTAATCCAGTAGGGAAAAAAAAAATCCATTTGAGGGATTTTGTCAGAACACAGTTCTGTTTGTAGCATTTACAAAAATTATTCTAAAACAGCATTTTTGTTGTTCATTTTAAGCTTCCTAAAGTAGCTGCTGGCTAGTTCCTGCTAACCTTGACAGCTCTAACAAAGCCTTCTGGAGTACTGAACCAGGTATCAAGTGAAATGGCTTGTTTTGTTTTACTGGCAAATTCCTCTTCTTTCACATACACCTCCTTATGTTGCATCATGTGGCTGGGCTAAGACTTTTCATTCTTCCTTTAAGAAAATCAGAAAAGCCCAGGAGGCAAGTCCTATGCTGCTTTCCAGCTTCCCAACTTAGGTATAGTATTTAAATTGAGTGTACTGGACAGAGCCCCAGAAAACACATAATATTGGAATGTACAATTACTGAAATAGAAACAGAAGCATTTAATCTTCCCTAACTCCTTATTTTGCTCATTGAAATAAAGGAAGATACACTTATTTCCACCACCTTACAAACAACTAAGGAAACTGTGTGAAAAGTGGTGTTAACACAATATCAGGAAATTTTGATGTATACGCACACAACAGTCAGGAAATTTAAAGTTATAATTCACACAATAAGTTTAGCTCATCAACATTACATATTTCTATTAAGGCATAAATTTAGCAACACACACACTCTACATGTCTGCTAACAGCTCAGGTAATGATTATTGAGAAAACCATAACTGAATGTTCTGACTTTTGAGCATTTAAATTGTGAACCTTTAATTTACATTCTTCTCAGTCAACATCCTTTTTTCCACCCATTACAAAATGAGAAGAGACCCTTTTTACATTCTAACTCATTACCTCATCAGCCAATCAGGGTCCAGAACTCCACAACATTCTGATGCACTCAATTTATTATGCATAGTCTTTTACAGCTCTTCAAAAGCCAGGGGAATCTTGATTTGCTGGTGAGGAGGTAACTAGTCTCTTAGAACTATATATTGAAATGTACCTATCAGAAATGTTTTCTCCAAAAAAATCATAAAAAGTTAACACCCCATATTCCTCACAAGATGAAGTTCTTGTAACCTACTTCTACAAATACTATGAAAGGAAACAATCAGCCGCCTCATACCTCTCTGAAGAAAGCAGCATTCCTCTGAACACTGTTGTCAGAGTAAGCCTGCTGGATTTCTGGATAGAAAGTGCTGATCACATAATTAAGCATCTGTATTCGAATATCATTTCTGTTAACACTGGGACCTTTGCGTCTTGTGTATTCATCTGTAGGTTTAAAAATCTCAAAAGATCCAAACCTGTTTTAAAATAATTAAGACACTTCTTATTTATATTACAGCAATAAAACTACCATGTAGAAATTTTATTACCATAGTACCATCTCCTTAATTTAGGCCCCAGTCCTGCAAATGACAGATCATCAAAATAACAGAGCCTCACTGAAGCGCCACACAGCAAATGTGTGCATCCATGTGCTGCCAATTGAAGGATCTGGGGCCTTAGTGAGCATTAATGGCTAATTCTTAACAGTGCCTTAAAAATATTCAGCAGAAGACCATGATTATATGGTGAACCTATTTTTAAAAGTAACAGCAAACTAAAATAAAATACTGCCTATCCAAATGAAAGACATCTTGCAAAAAATTGGAAAAAAGATTTTCCAAGCTTTATATATTTCCTACTCCTCAGCCTTTCATTAGGAATTTGTTACTTTGCAATGGGCCACAGATCTTCCAGAGAGTCCTAAAATGGTTTCAAGCAGGAACTATCGTCCATCTCTAATAAACCTCTACCTCGATATAATGCTGTCCTCAGGAGCCAAAAAATCTTACCGCGTTATAGGTGAAACCGCGTTATATCAAACTTGATTTGATCCACCGGAGTGCGCAGCCCACCCCCTCCCCCGGAGCGCTGCTTTACCGCGTTATATCCGAATTCGTGTTATATCGGGTGGCGTTATATCGGGGTAGAGGTGTATTTAGAGTCACATTTATCACAATCTAGATTTTGACAATTTTATTCCTTATCCTAAAACCCTTCATTAAGTGGCCTTTAAAATAGTCCTCTCCCACATAATAGCTACCCACCAGCATCAGGAGTATCATAAAGAAGGCTTTTCTTTACCAGGACTTGAAAATAATTTTTAAAAAATGCATGAAGCTTAAAAAATTCGACAAAGATGCCGGTGAATCTCATCTACTGGATGGAAAAGACAGAGTTCCACCAGTCTAGCACTGAAGAACTAAAATCCCAGAATGAGAATCATACATAGATGGTCTTGTTAGAGAAATAGTGTATTCCAAACAGGATGCTGGTTTTAACAAGAAAAAAATTTAAAAACAGGCTTCTTTACCTTATAAACGTGGAAGCTATTCTCAGGACAATTGTACATCTTTCATTTTTTGGATTTCCATCATAGAATATGTCCCGAACAACTTTTGAATCAGATGTTACACAGGTTCCAGCCCTTGTTGTAGGTATACCTAGATGAAACATGGCCTCACTACACAGGAATTCTCTTACACTCGACCGCAGGACCTTTCGACCATCAGCTTGTCTATAAACCAAAACAGTAATAAATACTACTTAGCTCTTGTGCAACACTTCTCATTCCTACATCTCAAAACACTTTACAAAAGCAGGGTATCATGACTCCCATTTTCTAGGTGGAGAAATGAAGGCCCAAAAGTTAAGTGACTTGTCCAGACAAGTTGCCCAACATCTCCTAGCATTACACATTTGTAAATTGAAACTATCTCCTTAATGGTACCATTTATTTTTGGTATTAATACCAACATTCATAGTAGAAATAAAGTTAACATATATAGCCTCCTCCTCAATCATCTCTTCTGTACACTCCTTAAGCTTATCCCAATATGTAAATTCTGTAAAACACATTGTTAATGGAACACAAGGGCCAGCAGAAGTGTTCCCACCATTTTTTAATTTTAATAAAGAGCTTTTTAAACATACAGTCTTCTGCAAAGGAGCTAAAAATCAATGACTCAGTCTGTGCAGGTAATCCACTCTAGCACCTTTTGACTTGTTTACCTATTGTTTCCCCCCTATTTCTATGACTAAAGCTCCACACTAATGCAAACAACATGCTGGCAGCTACCAGTATTTTAACTACCAGGAGAAGATCCTGGCTGAGCTTAGTTAAACAATACAGCAGAAAAAAAATGGGTGGCTGTTACACACTAGCACTCCCACCCCTGTTATCAAAGCTCTGGCAATAACAAAGGTGGAAAATTTGAGGGAGAAGGTCTACTGGGGAAGGAAAGAAACAACAAATGCAAAGTGCAGGAAATATAATTAGTTTCATCCTTCACACTAAAATATCTTTATTTTCATCTCACCTCTTTTGTACCACTCCTTAACTTTATCTTTTTTAACCAAACATTATGATTGCTGTAGGGATGATGAAAAATCAGGGTTAAGAGTAGGGCCCTACCAAATTCACAGTCCATTTTGGTCAATTTCACGGTCATAGGATTTAAAAAAAAATAATAAATTTCATTTAAATCTGAAATTTCATGGTGTTGTAAGTGTAGGGGCCTGACCCAAGAGGAGTTGTGGGGAGTCACAAGGTTATTGTGTATGTGTGGGGGAGGGCGGCGCTGTGGTACTGCTCCCCTTATTTCTGTGCTGCTGCTGACAGCAGCACTGCCTTCAAAGCTGGCCAGCTAGAGAGGAGTGACTGCTGGCCGGGATCCCAACTCCGAAGGCAATGTTGCCGCCAGCAGCAATGCAAAAGTAAGGATGGCATGGTATGGTACTGCCACCCTTACTGCTGCCTGCAGAGCTGGGCCCTCTGTCAGCAGCTGCCACTCTTCGGCCACCCACCTCTGAAGGCAGCAGCACAGAAGTAAGGTATGGTGGCAATACCATACCATCCTTCTGCACTGCTGCTGGTGGGGCGCTACCTTCAGAGCTAGGTGCCTGGCCAACAATTGCCACTCTCCTGCCATCTAGCTCTGGTCAGTGCAGAAGTAAAGGTGGCAATACCATGACCTACCCCCACCCCCAAATAACCTTGAAACCCCCCTACAAATTCCTTTTGGGTCAGGACCCCCAATTTGAGAAACACTGGTCTCGCCCATGAAATCTGTATAATATAAAGTAAAAGCACACAGACCAGATTTCACAGGGGGAGACCATATTTCATAGTCTGTGAAGTGTTTTTCATGGCTGTGAATTTGGTAGGGCCCTAGTTAAGAGGTGTACATTACAGGGTCTGTACCTTAAAGATGTGTTCCATAACAAGAAACAGATTGAGAATCACTGACAATGTAATTAGACAATTATTCATGGTTGACTGAGGTGCAAAGAAAACATCTTTTCTTGAAGTCGCTTTCTAAATTATTACTTAGTGAGCTTGTGGATGCACAAAAATATTTCTCTTTGCTAAGCTAGTATTACACCAAGTTTAGTAAAGAGTGCATTGGAATCATTCTTTCAGGAGTTTACTTGACAGAAGACTGCTTTGTAAAATAGAGGCTGTGAAAGTAAGATTATGACAAGAACTATACACAGATTAAATAATTTGGTGTGGGAAATCATATGATAGTTGACTGGCACTGGCCCCCGACAGGGCCTGCCAAACATATACATATACTGAAGATTTAATTTATAATGGGATTTACAAACAAAAATCACACTCATAAGAGATTTGGCATACAGAGTTCTTTAGGTATGCCATACAGAGTTCTTTAGGTATGCCTAACAGAACCATTTTTTATTTATTCCCTGAAGCTTCCCCCCCACCCCCCCTTTTTTTTTTTTTTTTTTTTTTTTTAAGAATAAACTGGAAGCTATTTAGTTGTTGGCTCAATCCTTTCTTAGAGGTCTGGACTACACTAACTTTTCTGGGGACTCTCTCACCAATGCAATTCCACTCATGAGCACACTAGTTAGACAGGGCCATAGGGTACTGGGAGACCCCTTAAACGGGTCCCATTCTCAGCCCTCCCATTACCAGAATGGGCCAACAATGCAGACATTTAATCTCTCTCTACAGGCACCACCATATACCCCACTGACAACTTGATGGGGCCGGGGAAGGAGAACGTGAGTGCCCGGTCTACACTAGCACGCACCCCCAGCTGCCACCAGACGTGTCCTGGGCATTGGCAAGGCATTTCCCACAGTGGCAGGCAAAGGCTTCTGGGCTGGGGACACTGGTCAGTACAAAACGCATGGCGGGATGGGCTGCCAAGGGGTGAAGTGACCTAGGCTGGGCTGGCAGAGGCTTAAGCTACTGCGCCGAGCTCCCCAGCTGCAGCAGCCCCTGGCAGCATCGCCCAGGCGGGCCCGGGGGTGCCCAGGGGCACTAGAGCAGGGGGCCAGGTGGGAGGGGAACCCACAGCGCCAGGGGACTGCGGCCTGCAGCTGGCCCCACGGATGGGTGCAGCGCCCCCGCCAGCCCCGTCTGGCAGAGGGGCAAGACTCACCCGCCCCCGGCGCCTCCCCGCGAGCGGTTACCGGGAGAAGGGGGTGAGCCCGGCCCCCTTGAGCTGGATCTCCCAGCGCTCGCCCCGCGGGCTCAGCACCTCGCCCAGGTACGTGGCCGCGCCGTCGCCCAGCTGCCCGGCGAAGCTGCCGAACTGGTGCCCGCAGTAGCAGTGCGCGGCGGGCTCCGCGCCGGGCAGCAGCCGGTTCCCGCTGAAGTACAGCGCGGCCTCGGCCTCCAGCTCCTCCAGCGCCCCGGCCGCGGGGGGCGCCAGGCCCAGCAGCGCCAGGGCGGGCAGCGACATGGCCACCAGCCGCGGGCTCTGCACCGGGCTGGGCCGCACCCGCGAGAAGCAGGCGCCGGGCACCTGCCGCGGCACGTTCTCCTCGGACGGGTCCAGCGGCAGCGAGCGCAGCGCCCGGTTATCGAAGCGCAGCGCCCCGAGCCAGCCCGCAGCCGCCCGCGGGGCTGCGCTGGGGCCCGGGCTCTCCGGCCGGGCGGCGAGGGGCGGGGGCTCCTGCATGGCGGCGCCGCTGCAGCAGCAGCCGGCAGGGCGCAGGCCGCGCGGGCCCGGGGCGGGCAGGAAGAAGCTGCGCCCGCTCCGCAGCACCGCAGCCATTCACCCACCGGGGCCGGGGGGCGCAGCGACCCCGCCCCTACCGCGGGGACAAGACTGTGATGTCACGCCCACCGCCTTATCACAGGGCGAGCTTCCGCCGGGGCCCACCCCGCCAGCCTATCACAGGGCGAACTGCCCCTAAGGCCCCGCCCACCTCCCTGTCCTATCGGGACGCGCTGCCGCCAAGGCCCCGCCTGCCACCCATTGCCCGGGGCGGCGCCCTTTCCCCGCCTCCCAGGCCCAGGGCGAGGTCATATCAAGGCCCCGCCCCTCCGCTAGGATCGCTGGGCGCCGGTACAATGTGAGCGCTGGAGCCGCGCGGCTGTTATGGGGGAGGCCAGGTAGATCCGTGCCTGCCCCCTCTGCCTCACCCACTCCTCTCTCTGCCTGGCCAAGCCCACGCTGGGGGCCGAGTGCACCAGAGCAGAACTGATCAGACTCTCCAGCCCAAGGCAGAAGGTCTACATTGCAAACACCTAACCTCTCGCAGCCTGTGCCAGCCCGCAGGTGTTTTACTGCAGTGTTGACATGTCCTGTGAAAGCATTAGAAAAGAAACAATCCTGCACTGGCAGAGACATGGACTGGCTGCTAGAGTCTTTTCCATCTCTCGATTTCCATAATTAAAAAATCCATTATTGCTCTACCTGGAAACAAAATGATTGGGTGGAATACACCTTACATTGCACTGCTAATCCAGCTGCAGTGAATTAAAACAAATGGCGATTACTATGAATCAGTTATCTTCTAACAGCCACAGCAATGATTCACCTTTTGATTATATTCTGCAGAGGCAAAACCCCAATTGTAAACAAACTGTCCCTCTTTAACTAAGACTCTTGCGAATATGTTTATAAATGGCTTCAATTAAATTGAGGGCCAAGAAGATGGTTTAAAGTTAAGAGTTTATGTTGATGGTAGTATTTCTCCAACACAGCCATTTATTTAAAAGATCCATATTTTGTTACATAGTTGAAACTGTGGTATAAAACAAGCCTCTGTAAGGAATTCAAATTAATGTGCTTGTTTATAGTTTTGGAGGTATTAATCTATCTTCTGTCATAACAAGTTCCCAATCAGAGATATGCAGAGGTCTTCCAAGTAGTACATCAACTCATCTAGATATTTGCCAAGTTTTACAGTAGGCACATAAAAAACATTAGCAAAATCAGTACAACCTAAAAGTTCATACAATGACTTTGTGATATTGCACTCCCTGTGTTTATGGAAATATGCTTATGAGTGTAAATATAATGTAACAGAAATATGCTTAATGCGAAAGGTCTCTTGTATCATTACAAAGCTTATAATCTACTGAATGTGTTCATCCTATTTGTGGGAATATCATTCTTGTATCTAAACTAGAAATATGAAGTATTAACTAGAACAATTGGTTGTAAATGGCTCTGTTTACTTATAAGCCTTCCAGTGTTCCTGTACGTCAAGCCGGTAAGAATGGAGGCTTGGGGTCTCACAGGACATGTGACCATATCACCTGGTACTGGAATCCATCTTAAACCTGGGGCATTGCCATTTGGAAGGAGTGATGGTGATGCAGAGAGAAAAGATTCCCACTTGGTGGCAAAGCCATAAAAGGGGATGGAACAGAACAAAGGGGGCTGCAGTCATGAGAAATCCCCTAGTTACCACCTGAGCTGGAACTAACAAAAACTGTACCGGGGAAAGGATTGGTCCCAGACTCAGAAGGAGTCTAGTCTGTGAAAGAAGCTTATTGGAACATCTCTGAGGGTGAGATTTACCTGTATTCAGTTTCTTAATGTATTAGGCTTAGACTTGTGTGATTTGCTTTATTTTGCTTGGTAACTTACTTTGTTCTCTCTGTTATTACTTGAAACCACTTAAATCCTACTTAATAAAATCACTTTTGTTTCTTAATTAACCCAGAGTAAGTGATTAATACCTGGGGGAGCAAACAGCTGTGCATATCTCACCATCAGTGTTATAGAGGGTGGACAATTTGTGAGTTTACGCTGTATAAGCTTTATACAGAGTAAAACAGATTTATTTTGGGTTTGGATCCTATTGGGAGCTAGGGGTATGGGTTCTGGAGATAAGTAACTTGTGCGTTTTTCAGTTAAAGCCTGCAGCCACACACAATTGTTGCCAACTCTCATGATTTTGTGATGCACCTCATGATAATTATTGATTTCCTTAAAGCCCAAGCTCTGGGAGCCAAGTGGATGTGTGATGATTTCATCCTTTATTCTTAAAGAAAAGGCAAGTTTCTAGCTCTTATGGCCATGGAGAATGATTTCAAATGTGACCCCAGTGCATCCTAATGGCTCAAAAACCAGAAGGCAAATAAAAAATCCATTATTTTTACATTCTCTCATGATTTGAAATCCAATCTCATGATTTTTGAACATTTGCTGCAACAGAAAGCTCCTTTTATCACTTTTGAATGAAATACTCAGATTAACACAATTCCAGTTAAATGTCACACCATCACTGTATGTTAATACCATAACAATGCTTTAATCACCAGTAAACAGTATTGGGTAGTCAGAGATATCTGCATAATGCGAAATTGCCCACTGGCTTACCTGCTAGAGAAGGGTAAAAATAAAACTCCAACAAATCACTCTAAGGCCATGTCTACACTGCCACTTATGTTGGCAAAATTTATGTCGCTCGGAGTGTGAAAAAAAAAACAACCCCTTGAGCAATGCAACTTTTGTCAACATAAGTGGTAGTGTGCACCTTGCTCTGTCAGCGGGAAGGCTTCTCCCACCAACATAGTTACCACCGCTCATGGAGGTGGTTTTATGACGACGGGAGAGCTCTCTCCTGGCAGCATAGAGTGGCTACATGAGCTCTCTTACATTGGTACAGCTGTGCTGCTGTAAGCTTGCTAGTGTAGACATGGCCGTAGTTGCCTCTCTTCAAGGGTCACTTGATTTGAGCAAAGCAAATCCCTAACAGAGAGCAAATCAACACAAAATATTGGGGTAATAACTACTAGAAGCTTTTCCAGCTTCAGTCATTTGTGACAGTAGAAGACATATCATTCCCCTTTAGTAGCCTCATCCCTGGTCTCTCCTTATGCTGATAAACTCAGGGCAAATATCCATACAGTAAGTTCCAAAAATGGACCCCTGATTGCTGGTCACATGACCTCTGGACTCAGTACCTTCCTAGGAATTATAAGAATTATCTGGGAGTTGAAGACTAATGGGTCTTAACAAGTACACATGCATGCACTCCAAACTCCAGTACCCCATTGTAACAATACTTGCATTGGTAAAGTTCTAAGATCTATTTAGTGCCATCTTCTACTTGCTGAAAATTATATGTAGAAGCTGTTCCAAGGCACTGAAACTTAAGTCCAAACAAGGCTATACTTCAGCTTCAGAATTCCTTCTGAGATTTCAGAAACCAGTTGTCAGATCATGCTTCTGTTTATATATTCTCCATCCAGAGACAGATAAATCCTGTTTGTATTAGTGTTAGTTGGACAACATTCAGAGGTTTCAAGTTGCTGTGGTTCATTTGAAACTCATTAGGCCCTTTTCCCCAGTGCAAGTTCAATACAACTTCCTTTAACTGGGTGCTAACTGTGCCCAGCTGTCGATGCTTCTAGGTCTTCAGGTTGTGCTTGGAGGCCCTCAGCAGAGATCTCATTCACTGTTGGGTTCCTATGGTATAAATCTAGAGAATAAATGACATAGTGATTCTAAATTAATGAATTAATATTGTTTGGCTTTCTTATGTATATTCCTGAATGCTACTAAATGTGTGTAAATGGGGAATTTAAAAGGGACCACTCTCCACCAGTGTTCCCTCTAATTTTTCCCCACGCATGTACAGAATGAATTTTATGTGCACCAATATGGAGCAGATGTGTGATATATGCACCAATATGGAGGCGATGTAACAAAATTCATGTGGCGGGGCCAAGGGGTCGGTGTACAGGCGGGGTCTCAGGGCTGGGGCAGAGGGTTGAGGTATGCGGGGGCATGAGGGCTCTGGCTGGGGGGGTGCAGGCTCTGGGGTGGGGTTGGAAGGGTTGTGTGCAGGCTGTGCCAGGGCTACAGTGGGAAGAGAGAACTTCCCCCAGCAGCACCTGGGCTCAGGGGGAAGAGGTGCCTCTCCCTACCACGGTAGCTCCAGGGTTGGTGCTGCGGGAGGGGCACCTCCCCCCCGGCTGTGGCAGATCTGGACCAGGGCTGGGGCCACGGCAGGTCCAGGGCTGGGGGAGAGGCATCTCTCCCCACCACAGCCCTGAGCTGCTGTGTGGTGACGCAGCTTAGAGGGAACTCAACTCTCCACCCAATTTCCTATTGTGTGGACCACCTCTCTTTGCATTCATGGATGCTCACATGGAAAAAAATAGGAAAAGATGTATTTTTAATTATCACAATATGACTCAGCTATTACCTTGTCCTCATCTTAATTTGTTTTATATATTACCAACTTCCACACAGAAGTTCTTCAGTTGTTGTGTGGCAAAATGTACACCAACATGATACTCCTAAGGTTCTGACTCAGTTTGGATGAGGAAGGGATCATTGGTCAGGGTTGGTTGGTTTATCTCCGATGTCATAATCTAGGACAAAGGATTGAACAGGAGGAAGACAATAATTGCTTAGATTTATGTCTGTTGTCAGTCACAACAGAGAGAAGATGGAAGAGATATGGGCAACCATTGCATGATTAATTAAAGTAACACCGGTGCTATCTGGACAGCTCACTAGATGGTAACAAAAGGATGAGGGGAAGAGGGAGAAAGAACTGCAGTAATTATACCCGTCCTGGGACTGACTACTAGGCAGTTACTATATAGGATGCTTGTATTGCTAATAATTATGATTGTGTCTGGATGTAAGTTTAGTACTATAAGAGTTTCCAAAGTCAAAAAATACAAGTTGCACATAGTTCTTAATTTGCGATCACTGGGGAACATTTCAAAATACTACTATCCTTTTACCGAAGTCCATTAGTTACCTCCACTTTAAAAAATATATTGCTATTGTCATACCACTTGCAGCCAGTTGATGGAACTAAATATTTTAAAGCATGCAGAACACAGCAGTTAAAGTAAAATAGGGCCAGATTCTGCCAGCATTACTCTCATTGAGCAATCTTATTCTGCAAGTAACCCCACTGAAACCAGAGGGGCTGCTTTTGCAGTTATGGGCCTCTGGTATAAATCAAAACACCAGAGGGTCAGAAATTGGCCCTTAATTATTTTGTGCACCATTATTGTGTGTTACCTTCATAGCTGACAGCTGGTAGTTTGTACCATTCTTTGACATGGAGTTTTACTTTGCTGGGAGGAGATGCATTTATTTAAACAAAAGAATTATGGATAAATTTTTAAAAAAAGCTGAACTCTCACTTCTTTCCTCCGCACAGCACCCATCTAAAATATTTTGCATCAATGCTGGGATTGGGTGAGAGGTGAAAGTGATGGTATGACTCAGTTTGTTTATCCAAACCAGCAATCAGAAGTCTTCCCCTTGCAATATTTAAAAAAAAAATAAAGAACACTCCAGATGAGTGAAAGGAAAGTGCTTACTTCAGAAGCTGTGAGGTCTTAAGATCTGCCCTTGCACCAGCACAGCCTCTTGGAACACAGGGACCTGGCATCAAGCAAGAGGCAGGGGACACACAGCTGAAGGTCAGGACCTGTGAAGAAAAATATGGCACAACCTCCTTGCTACTTGTGCCTCTGTTACCTCTTTTCCCCACTGCTAATGGTGGCAGAAAGGATAACTCCATTTCTTTGCTGCCATTGGCTCCCCCAGTAGAGGAAGCTCTCATCTGACTCCCTCCCAATATACATGGCAATTTGACAAGTCACACATCTGCCTCAACATAGAAATGCTGAGCAGAACATCTGTTCGATCTGTTTCCCCTCCACTTCACATAGCTGGCACGAAGGGCTACACAGTGCCGTGGGAATCTACCACATAGTGGTATTTCCCCATTTTAGCCTAGTTGACACTCAGCTGCTCCCCTCTATAGCTCAGACTTGCAATCAATATCAAAAGGCAGGTGAATGAGCTTCGCCCCATGCTGGATATGGCCCTTCATTAGTGCAGCTGTAAAAATAAATTTATTAGATAGGAGTTATCAGACTTGCAAAGAAACAGTCCTGAAACACCAAAGTCTAAAATTAAAGTTTATTTTAATTTCAGAGGGAAACAGCAAATAACTACAAGTTTGTCTTAGAATTACACAAATAACATAATTTTCCTCTTTTTTAATGTGTAGTTCCCACTACTGTCTGGCACTTTGAGATAACTTGTTATATTTCTCATAACTGGCACTTTTAAAAGGGTTTTACATTTCACACGCATAGCTTCAAATAAGCAACTTCCAGTGGAACTCTGGGTGATTTTTAATTCAGTAATTTAAATTTGATTCAGTATTATGTCAGCGTCTATTAAAAAAAGACCTTTAATCATAAATACTATCTTGGACAAATGTATGTATAAAGCAGTGATAAACAATAGATTATAAAAGCAGGTGGCTTCTATTCCTATACAAAAGAGTAGATTAAAAACATACTAGAAAGGATGCGGGTGGGAGGAGAGAGCATGGCATTCCTTTGATTTAGCTACCTTCCCCTCATACACTGAATTGCCCAATGATTGTGTATTATTTCCATTGGGTTAGCTAACTGATGATCATTGCTGGAAGTGTAGTCATTTTTATTTTACTTTAAGACTTTCTTTTGGCCCCCAATACATTTTTTTTTCATCTGCAAAATGAGGGTCCAATTCTGGAAGGGAACAAGGACCTCCCTCCACTCAACACCTTGCCAGATTGGGCCCCAACTGAGACAGTACTTTCAGAACTCGTTTAACTATTTCAGTGGCATGTCAGAGGGAAGTTCCATGGCCAGCACTTTAACATTTATTTAAAAACAGCATCTGCTTCTCATCTAAATGGCCTATTCAGCACTCATTCAGTCAAAGCTCACATTGCCATCAGCAGGAGTTTTGCCTAAGAAAGGATAACAGGACTTAATGCTTATGTCCACAGGGCTGCATAAGCTCCCTTTCTTCACAAGAATGTATACAAAGAGCATAGGCAAATCACATCGAATATTCTAGTCTCAGTAAATTGACTATTAGATATCTAACTGTTACAAATGGATTTATTTTCAATACGAACATTATCCTGACTTAAAATTAAAGCTTTGCACATATATTTTTGCAAGGGTTATTTTGATTAATCTGGTCCAATTTTCAAGATTAAATACATTCTGGTTTTATTTTGCCACAAATTCATTCACCTTTAGCCTCTTACGAGGCTCAGTCCTTCAAACTACTGAGTGTTCTGGTTCCAATCCAAAGCAGAGCACTTAACCACATGATCTACTTCTTATGAAACTATTGATGTGCTCAAATTTAAGCATGGATTTAAGTGCTTTGCTGGATTTGGGCCAAACTGTTCAGCACCGTAGTAATGGTTTAGAAAAATACATTAGGTGGTGTGCATATTTTGCATCTACTTTAGTTAACCAATATTTGTTTTTTAAAAATGATGACTAATACCAAAAATAAATGGCTTCAAGAGAAACAGTGGTTAAAATATTTTATTTGGATAACAGAGAACATACTGCTGTTTACTTGAAACTGCTGTAGACTAAAAGGCACACGCTTGTTAAAAATACTTCAAATTTACATAAGATGTACAAATGCATAAAGCAAATGCACAGTTTACCAAAAAGTACAATATGGCTTCACAGGGTTGAGTGAGGGCTGGGACAATTCAACATATGTTTAAATTTCACTGGATGTTGTTAACACTTAAAGGATTGACTCTAGAACACAGAAGGAAATTAATGGAGGGTAACACATTGAGCATGTTACACAGATAGTATAGCACATCAAGTATACAACATATACCACTTATATGTGGACTCATAGGACTGTTAGGTCTGCAAATTCATAAGGCATTTGATTGCCCCAGGATAAACACTTGTGGGTTTTGATGATCTGCCAGTTCGAGAACAAATTCTTCATCAACAAACAGCTTGTTTCAAGAATCTGTTTATATATTTTAAGAGACACAGAAGGGGAAACAATACACTTTTAAAAACAATAAATTTTGGTAATAATCAAATTGTCATAAAAATCAAAGAGTAACTGACATTGTAACCATTTTCCAGGGGTGTAGTTAATTGTGCGGATGTGGAAAAAAATAACACACTAAGCATGTGAAAATGCTCCAAGACAATCATTTAGTGCTAGCCCCACCCAAATTTAAGGCTCATTTGTCTGCAATTTTCCTTAGTTTTTTTTTCTTTTGTGTAAAATTACCTGAGCACAGATATTTTAAAGCAAAACATTAATACATTGAATGAAACCTCCTAGAGAAATCTCAGGAGAGGAAAAAAACTCCCAATCTTTTGGTAGGTCACTAATGCCAGGAGAAGAATAGGCTTAAGCTTTTTCTTTAAAAATGTACATAAAAATGTAATAAAATTATTCAAACAGGACTGCTAAACAGTTTCTTAAATTATTACAAAAAAATCGAGACTCAGAATTCCGGTGGTCACTCTAGTCAGTTATTTGCTAATTCTGCCTTCAAGGTCAATGCAGATCACTGCTTGTTTCAAACATTAATAAATAGAAAACTGAAGATGAAGGACCAAATTCCGCTGTGTCCTGCATTGTCACTTACATCTGTGAAAAGCGAGTATGAAATACAGCCATTCTGAGTAGGCAGTATTTTACACTCCCTTGCATAGGTGCACACCCCAATTCAGAAAAGCACTTAAATACGTGTTTTAATCAGGATAGATTTAAACACATCCTCTAAATTGAGCATCTTCACAAGTGGTTTCCTGGATTGGGATCTAAATAAGTACACAAACTGCAAGCCAATGGAGTACCAGGCCCAATAGATACAACAGTGATGTCAGTAGCATAAATGCAAACAGGATTAGGCCATTCATTTCTTTAGGGATAAAGAGAAAAAGCTTTTAAAAAAGACACTGCATGAAGGACAGACACAAAAATGTTGGGCAAATAATAGATTGTGTGAAGACATTTTCCCCACACAAGACTTTGGAAACATACTCTACCAATAACCAAGCACAGTTTGGTAACCTTATTGAACTGTATGAAAACCAAAATCAACCTCTCCTTGTTGCCATCCCTCAGATTCAGCTTCTCCTCCCCACATAAAGGTATCAGAACAGATATGGATTTCACTTCAACCAATTTGCAGTTGCATAGGAGCTCCAGTATTACATGGACCTCTTTCACATAAAATAAGAGATTAAAACATTATTGATATGACAATTATGATTGCTATACCATTGGGGAGGGAATAGTTTGTTTCAAAGGGCACTTATAATCAAGGGCAATCCTGTCTTATGGATACAGAAAGAACTATAAAACATAATGAACATAGGGTTGGAAGTAGATGTACTGAAAAAAAAGTGTTTAATGTTACAGTAGTTGAAGTCATACCCATAATTCTACAAACAAACAGCAAAGATAAAAAAACTCCAACCCCATAGCTAGTTAAAAAAATGAATTGATTTTTGCTTTTCTTTCTATTAAATAGGTAAAATACTCATCCACTGAAAAATTATACTGATAAACAAAACATTGCATGTGTGGGGGGAGAAAAGTAAGGTCAAGTACTGCATATCAACCCCAGACATCTTGTCCAAATAAAGAAAGCTTTGCGACGTGAAAAGTAAATTAGACAATAGTTCTAGCCTCAAAAGTTTATAATACTGAACGTAAAGCCAACAGGATTTGGCTAACTAATATGGTTAAATAATTGAATCCAAAAGGAACAGAGTGCCCTGTAAACACTGGAAGTTAACCAACACCTGCTGATAAAGGTATGTACCTTTCCAACAGAGAAGAAAGCTATTACTGATGTCTGTAAGGTGAGGTGTAATTCTAAAGGCAACGTTTCAGTTCTTTAATAAGGCTCAAAGAAACTTGGCGGTGTACGTCTGACAGCCTGTACCGTTCTGATATTTTTTGAAAGCTCTGAAGTTTAAAAAAACCTAAATGTATACAAAATTTTCTGTAAGAAGATGTTCTTCTAAATCATTTTATAGGTGCTTAGCACCAGGAATGATCATTTGGTATTATTATACCGAAACACTACTCAGAGGTGTCCTTGCACTGTTGAGCGGAAACACAAATAAGTTACCTTATGTTGCTCTGTTCCTCTGAAAAAAGTCAAGAATATACACTCTTTACGCTGTCTGTACTACATCATCATAAATATATATTATATATACACATAATATAGAATATGATATATAATATATATATGTGTAACATATTTCATTTACCTCAAACTGGAATCATGTACTTTCATACCACACACTTATCAGGAAGCAGACTTATTCATTAGGTCACAGCTGGTGTAGCTTTTAATAGCAACCCATTCACTTCACAGCAATTCAGCACTGCTCAGGATCAAATGGAACCAATGACAAGAATCCTCAGTCCCTCTTTTTCATCCCAATTAGCATGTGTTGTCTTTAGAACACTTTTCTGTAATTATCTCCAGACAGTATTTCAACTGGGCGTTCAATGTCGAGGTCTAATTTCCGTCAGCCTCTGAAGACAGTTCTGTGTTGTTGACATCGAGAGAATAAATTGAACTGTCCTTTGTCCTACCCGGTAGCAGCCATATCCCATCAGTCCGAAAACTGTTGCCTTTATGACAAATCTGAGAACCTTACTCGAAGTTGATGGTGGAGGCACACTGAAGTAAAGGTGATAAAAACAAAGTTATCATCCACATAGCTGGAAGAAAAAGATCCTTCCCTATCTTCATTAAACGCTGATCATTTCTGCCACAATGTTTGTCATTACAACACACTTCCTTACTCGTACCAGGAGCCCTTGCATGGAATAGGTATATTAAGACAGAGCAAATGATTCTTTCAAGGTCATAGATTACATCCAACGTCTTATTCCAAATCTAAGGGTAATGGCCCAGATCCTGAAGTATTTAGGCTCTTAACTTCCACTGAAAGCAGTGGAAGTCTAAATACTCTTGAGGATCTGGACCAATGACCTTTCCAGTCACGTAGGGCACAACTTTTAATTCCTTAAAGAGCTTGACCATCAGAATCCCTAACAAGCACAAAGAATGCTGTCAGGAGTATTGTGGAGAAATTTAAATCTATACAGAATTGTTTTTAATGGGACTATTCATCTAACTACAAAGAACCAAAATCAAAGGTGATGTGTTAGGTGGCGTAAGTTAAACATCAGTATGAAAATTTAAAGAGGGTCAGGACTTGCCAGTACTAGAAAAGTTTCACTGGTATAAATAAGTATATTTACATTTAGTTACATTGGTACAATCCTGTAATACAGACAAACTGGTTTAAATTGAATCTCTATTACCATGATTTAAACTGGGTTAAATGTGTACATATATTAGAGATTTGCACAGGGTCATTAGGTTGATTTTAAATTAATTTAGTTACAAAGATATAAAAGTTTCCTAATATAAACAAGATCTTGTATTTTGAGGGGTTGGAAAAAGGTATAACTCAGAGAGAGAGAGCGAGCATGTGGGGGCGGGGGAGGGGGGTGGACAGGGGAATAGAGATACAACAACTACTTTAGCTTCCATCTTTTTACATCCTCTTATTAGTTGCTTTTCCCTCTTTTTCAGCCTCTCAACTAAATTTAAATCACCTTTGAATATAAACCCAAAGGGGGTTGCACTTAGCAGTAAGTTCAATATGGGATGATCCAGAAATCTGTAAATGGATACACATGTTTGGATTCTGAATCCTAAGAAAGGTTATTTCCAGAGCACTTCGCCCCTCATGAAGCATAATAAAGGTATCTGCAGTACAGCAAGAGAACTTTAAATCTAGGAAGAATACTCAGAGAATACATAGCCAGAACCCCACAGACTGTGCTTCTCAAATATGTTGAGAAAGCTTAAAGTTCATCCTCCAGCCAAGAAGTCAGGGTTTGAGAATGGTTGTACTCTGAGGGTTATTACTTGCTTTATACTTGGGAGGATTCGATTTTTATCAGTAAATGGCGGTAAACGTCAATTTCATCATATGCACACTGACAAAACTATTTCCATTATTTGGTTATAATCAAACCTTACAGATAGGCAAAGTAAGAAAAATGCTGCTTAAATCAGAACTCAATTTGAAGATATTTACTTGGTATATTTTGACACACGACGTTGACAATTTGTGTTTCGACAGTTATAAAGCTTTCACTTTTTGAATCAATGCCCATTGTCATTAAATAAGTTTTGTCTGACCCATACCACAATTTCTCGCAACTGTGAAAGTGTAAACTGATAAAAACTGAAAAATGTTTAAAAATGATCAATATCCTAAAAATTATAAAAAATTAAAAAAAAACAAAACAAATTCTGCCACACCTATTTATACTATTAAAAAAGCAGGAGAATTTAAGCAAACTTAGTGCCTTATGAAAGATGCTGGACTGACAACTCCCCCACAGTTACAGCCTTGAGTGGTGTCAGTTCAGTCAAACTGTCTTAAGCCGGACTGAGAGGGCTCCCTTGTGTAGGCATGATGATAGGTAGGTCAGTTTCCAAGCCATTCAGCCTTCAATCTCACTAATGAAAATGCAAAACAAATGTACCAATAATGCCAGTTACTGTAACTCTGATCTGGATCTCTGTCCACTAGCAACTGAACTGAGACTACTAACCAGCCGTCAAAAGATGTGGTCTAGTTGTTAGGGCACAAACCTAAGACTTGGAAGGCCTGAGTTCAATTCCCCAGACTTCCTATGTGATCTTGGGCAAGCCTTTTTGTGCCTCAGTTCCCCTTCTGTAAAATGGGGATAAAAGGATTTCCCTCCCTCATTGGGGTATTGGGAGGATAAATACATTACAGAATTTGAGGCACTCAGGTACTACAATAATGGGGCATAATAGATTCAAGGGGGAAAAAAAAATCAAATGGTGAATTCTGGAACCTGCTGATCTGGGCTGAATTCCAAAGGTACCATGAGTATGTCTACACTGCAAATCCGGAGGTGTGACTGCAGCACATGTAGACACACCCATGCTAGCTTTGAAAAATTAAAGCTAGCTTGAGCGTCAATAGCAGTGAAGCCAGGGCAGCATGGACAGCAGCTGCCCAAGATCCTGAGCAGGCGGGGCTAGCCTTTGTAGTCTCCTGTTCTGCTACAGTTTCATTGCTATTCTTAGTAAATGGATTATGAGAAACTGTGATTTTGCACTTCAAGAGGCAGTGCTGCCTGAATACAACCAAAGCCCAGAGGTCAACAATGTCTCACTCTTTGGTTAAGCTATATTTGAAGCTTCTTGTTTCACATCCTGCAGGTTCAGCTCTGAATCACGTACCCTACATTCATTTTAAAAGCACTAAACACAGATAAATACATTTTCTTCTATGGCAAGACCGTTTTCTGATCAGATGCATCACCCCAGAAACCCAGCTATGTTCATTTTTTTTTCCATTTACAGTTTCTCTCATCTTTGTTGTAAGAACAATCTGCAAGTATTATACACCGTTTCACTGCTGTAGCATTGTGACCCAGAGCCCCGCAATACCAACTGGCAGAGGGCACACCATACCATTACTCACATCAGGCCTGGCACACACATTGCCCCACCTCACTGTTGTCACAACCTGTATCTAAAAAGTGTCATATAAGGTATCCTACCCAAACTGATCATATGCTGGTCATTAATAATATTGAGTGACATGCAGAGTATAAAGAATTATAGATATGTGCTGCAAATATGTTTGTAAAAGCATGCATAAGCCCAGTCTGTCCTAGACAAAGGAATGTTGTTTTGCCTGCTTGACTGTGTCTCCAATGTACATTGAGCCTGATAAGCCCAGAAACAACGAAAGTACATTTACACATGCAGTAAATGCAGCTATCAAACTAGCAAGCCGAGGGTGGGGGGGGGAGGGAGAAGAGATGATCACTTAGCATTCACAAGAGGGATGGAGGCTATACCCCTAGGAAGCCTTCCTGGCTCTTGAAACAGAGACAATGGACTTTAGGAATTATAAGTAGAAACAAAAAAACATTTTGGCCACTAAAGGACACAAGAGGCCAGAGCTCTAGAAAGCTGAGAAAGGTGGATCCTTCAACCAAGGGGGTTGATGTCTCTGGGAATGGACTATAGGTGAGAGACCTGCTTAGACAAAGATTGTAACTTGCTGACGTTAAGTTTTAGTCACTAGAAAGCATGTTTTGTTATTAACCTTTCATCTCTCTTTCACTCTTACCTGAAGAGACAAGGTAGATAGTACCTTTTATTAGACCAACTTCTTTTGGTGAGAGACACAAGCTTTTGAGCCATACAGAGCTTTTCTTCAGGTCTGTCCAATAAAAGATATTGCCTCACCCACCTCGTCTCTTTAATACCCCGGGACCGACATGGCTACAGTAACACAGCATACTCTTACTTGAAATCATTTATACCTATGTTCTTTGTTAATAAACTTAGTTTTGTAATAACACATGAACTTCTCAGTGCTGCTGTGAAGTGTGGGTCTTCAGCTAACCTAATAAGCTAATGTGGGCGCCATCTCTTTGGAGGCAGTGAACTTGATAACAGCATCCAGTGAGAGGGACTGGACACTCCAGAGAGATGTCTCTCGGGAACTGGGGTTCACTGATTGTTACCTACAAGGCAAGGTTTGGATTGACAGAGTCCTGAAGAGTTTGCTGGCAAGGCAGACAAGCTGGTGAAGTGGGGAGCGGACACACAGCTTAGCAGCAGCAAAGCTCACTCTTGTTGAGGCAGACCGGTAACAGTGTGGCCCACAGTTCTAGGTGACCTGAGCAAGATGTCATAAGCATTAAAAACAAAGGCTACTGCAGATTATAAAGCTGAGGAGCTACAAAATCAACATACAAAAGGGAGAGAAAGTTACCTCATGATTTCCTGGATGTTTAAGTCAGTGTTCCAGTTCTTTTCTATTCCAGGCACATGACCCATCCCAACTACTCCAACTACAACAGACGGGATACATTTTCTGGGTTCAGCTAAGAGAGAAGAGGGGAAAAAAATATATCAGTCTCTTCTCCAGTGAGAAAAACATTGCCAAACTGTAAGCAATCTTTAAAAAAAAAAAGTAATCTCATATTTCAAGGCAACAATTTCAAACAATTACCCCCAATAAACATGAACCAAAATTTTTCAAAAAGTTAAAAAAAAAACATGAAAATTTTTGAATGACAAAATTCTTTTTTGAACCCCCCTCCCCGAAAAAAAACAAAAAACAAAAAATTTATTTTGACTACCTCAAGTGCTACTTTAAGTCCTAGAAGCTCCAGCTGGTACAGAATGCAGCTTCTCACTAGTACGGCCTCCCGTGAGCACACAAAATTGGGTGAACTCTTTGCATTGCCTTATTTGCTTCTGAAGGGCAGACCAATAAGCACTTGGTGTTGGAAGCTCACACACAGTGGTAAGTCCCTCTCCATTGACCATCTTTGGAATTTGGGTAACCTAGGTCACCTGAGTCTAGTGGCCATCAGGGTACAATGCAAAAATGCATTTGGGCCCTGAACCTGCCAAAGGAAGCTCTGCAAAACTGGACCGCTCTGTCTACACAGAGTGCGACTGATTTCAGTGGGGATCCTCAGAAGTACAGAGTTTGGCCCACCTGGTTCTCTTTGCATGACTGGGCAATTATCCTATTTTTAAAGCATCTGACGGTCGTCTTTATTTTTGTTTTGGGAGTGGCATTTCCAATTTGTGTTTCAAGCACTTAGTATCCCTCGCTCAAATATAAATAAAAGGAGCCTCAAATCACCTTTTAATATGCACTCACTATTTAGCCCACCAAAGTTACAGGAGCAAATTTTGAGGTCCTATTTGATTATATGACCCTCAAAACACTGCATAAGGTTTTAGCCCGCCAACTTGAGTAAATGCTGCAGCAACACTTCAGAAACATAACTTGTGCCATTCTGGTTCTTTTGGCCAGGTATGGTGGATCAGCATGATGGGGATAAATCAACATCTAAATAATAAATACAATATAAAAAATAAATGCCTGATTCGCTAAGGAATTCACACACTTGTGTTTTCTGACACCATAAATTGTTTGTGACGTGCACGCGTGCGTGCACACACAATTTGTGCACTAGACTTCTTCAGCTAACAATTCAATAAATGAAAAGCTTCAGATACAATCTCCTTGAAAATCTAGCTGTTTTCTTCTATCCCCTAGGTCTTTGCCTCATCTCTCCCCTGAACTGATGCCTGCATTTTTCAAACTTTAGCAGCCTAATTAGTATTTTCCTGTTTTGACATAGGCATGATGGAAAGGAGGAATCCATTATTCAAAGCACTCTTGTAAAGCTAAGAATTTCATACTAATCTAACAATATTCTCCCTTATTTTTTAAGCATTATAATTTATGAAGACATCTCATTTATTACACATGGTACATGTCTACAAGCAAGATGGCAAAACTTTTCAGAATTCCCGAGAGGAAGGAAAATCATGGAGTACTACATTAAGAACATACTGCTTGCTAAACACAAGTTATAAATCTGCTTTAAAGCAATTACTTTCTGAAGCACGAGGTAGTTCTATTCGCTTAGCTGCTTGCTTCAACATGTAGGTCAAGTAAATATCTCGCTCTGATACAATTGTTCGATGGAGATCAGGAAATTCTCCAATCATTTCAGCCATCATCTGCTCCAGTAAATCCTTCTGTTTACACTTCTCCACGTCATCTTTACTGAAAGAAAGAGACACAGTCCCAATGTCTGTATTACGCTCTCAAAGTCCAATATAGACACGCTGACTTGTAAAATTATACGATTCCTGCACCACCTGAGAAAGCAAAACTACCTCCCTATTGACTCATATTCTAAGCATCTGAAGAAGTGGGTATTCACCCACGAAAGCTCATGCTGCAAAACATCTGTTAGTCTATAAGGTGCCACAGGATTCTTTGCTGCTTTTACAGATCCAGACTAACACGGCTACCCCTCTGATATTCTAAGCAGTGTGTCTGAACTCAGTGAAAGGGAAAGAAAGTGGCCAATCATGTAAAAGCTATCCAATAGCAGTCATTCATTACACCTTACTCATGGGAAGCTAAACAAATACAGTAACTCCTCACTTAACATTGGAGTTATGTTCCTGAAAAATGCGACTAAGCGAAACGATGTTAAGCGAATCCAATTTCCCCATAAGAATTAATGTAAATGAGGGGGTTAGGTTCCCAAGGAAATTTTTTTCACCAGACAAAAGACTATATATATATATATACATATATACATACATACACACACACACACACACACACACACACACACAATAAGTTTTAAACAAACAATTTAATACTGGTACACAGTGATGATGATTGTGAAGCTTGGTTGAGGTGGAGGAGTCAGAAGGTGGGATATTTCCCAAGGAATGCCTTACTGCTAAATGATGAACTAGCAATTGGCTGAGCTTTCAAGGGTTAACTCTCACACTCTACAAGGCAGCAGGAATGGAGGGAGAGGAGACAGCACTGCAGACAGAGACAGTCTGTGTGAGAGAGAGAGATGCACATTTCCCCTTTAAGTATGCTGACCTTTCTCTTAAGTACACTGCCTTGTTAATTAGATCAGCTTGCTGAGACCGCAGCTGCTGCCAGCAAGCTCCCTCCATCCTGAGCCCTGTTGTGTGTCCCTCCTGCTCTATGGAAGATGGGGTAAGCGGGGTGCAGGAGCAGGGGAGAGAGGGACACCCTGACAGCCCTCCTCTTCCTTCACCTCTCCCCATGCACAGCAAGCAGGAGTCTTGGGGAGCAGCTCCAAGGCAGAGGGCAGGAGCAGCACATGGCAGTGGGGGGAGGGACAGCTGAACTGCTGGCAATTGATAGCCTGCTGGGCGGCTGCAGCACAAGGAACTTAGGGGAGCGGGGAGTTGATAGGGCGGCTGACGGTCCACACCGGTTCCAAGCCCCCACCAGCTAGCTGCAATGGGCTGCTCTTCCTGCAAGCAGTGGACAAAGCAGGCGCTGCCAAACGACATTAGAAGGGAGCATTGCACAACTTTAAACGACCATGTTGCCTAACTGATCACCAACATAACCACAAAACAATGTTAACCAGGACAATTTTAAGTGAGAAGTTACTGTACATAAATTGGCATCACACCTGAGACAATGTACCAAGGCTTTGAGGGAAGGGAGCTACCATCATGGCCCAGTTAAGGAGCATTATTGACACTGTTCCTCCTGGGGCCTGTCAAGCAGCCCTGAAGGAGCAAGATCGGTCACCACAACACAGAGCATTTGAGAGCGTGCACAGGGAGAGAAACAGACGGGCACCTCCAAATGGGTCCCCTCAAAGCAATGAATCGGAGGAAGCAGGTAGAATTCCGTATGTCCCCATTATACATCTGCTGGGAGCACAAGTAAATTGCAAGGGCATCTAGGAATGCACTCCTGAGCCATGCAAATTAACGCCGCTTTTGCAGAGTTATTTTGCCCCAATTCAGGTGGGGCCAAATTTGTCCCTACCTGTTTTTTTGGAGGGGGGAAAAATCAGAACAATGGGAATGGGAACCATTGCATTATTGTAACACTTCCTGGAAAGCTAACAAAGACCCTTTATCAAGGGGGATATCAATGAACAGAACAGTCAGACATTTAAAGGTCACGGACCATATTCTCTCCTGTGCCAAGACCTCCCTGCATAGAGAGCTGGTCATCATATCTCAGGTCTCAAACTGAAATATGACAGCAAGCTCAGGTCCCTAAGGGACCATAAAACAGCTGCGAATTGGCACAGTGCAGCTCCACTTTGTCCTTGTCACAATCCCTCCTTCTACCAAAGGGTGCAGGGGAGGCTGAACGGGAATAAGAAGTTACTGATCATTCTTCCTTTTGGCAGTTTTCGGGCCCAATCATCTCCGACAGATTGCTGAGGACTTTCAGCTCCCACTGAAGTGAACCTGAGGATGCTCAGCAACATGTAGGAGCGGGTACTTATAATCTACCTTTCAAATAAAGCTAAAAACACTTATTCATACCTGATTGGGTCAGATAAGAAGCAGAGGCCCCAAGCAAGCTTGACTTTTTGCCAGAAAGAAAGTGCAGCGATGGCTCTCTTAAACGTAACAGGGATGGGTCTGTCCCCAAGATGAAATTTACAGAAAGGTACTTTACCAGCCTGCAAGAGAAGGTACACATTAACTGTTAGTAGGTTGTTAGGACACCATTACTAGTTACACTAACCTAAGTGTTCTGAAGAACACTAAGGAAACAAGGGAAAATATTGTCACACTTAAACATCAGGCAAATGGAGGTTACTTACAGGTGAGTGGAAGTTCTTTGAGATGTGTGGTCCCTATCTGTATTCCACACATGGGTATGCATGCATGCCACGTGCCAGAATTTCTGACAAGCAGTGGCCATTGGCCCACACATGCACAGAAGATCTCCTCATGCTCCCAACCAAGAGCACAAGAGGCAATGCAGGCTGATGCCT
Source organism: Mauremys mutica (assembly GCF_020497125.1). Lineage (NCBI taxonomy): Eukaryota > Metazoa > Chordata > Testudines > Geoemydidae > Mauremys > Mauremys mutica. Next base: position 39,509,532 of record NC_059072.1, on the reverse strand, counting down.
CTCCTGTTCCTCTTCTTACCTCAAATCCAGCAGGATCCAAAGCAGAGGGGATAGTAGACGGGTAGTGGAATACAGATCGGGACCACATAGCTCAAAGAACAGCCAATTACAGGTATGTAACCTCCATTGCTTCTCGAGTGCTAGTCCCATGTATTCTGACAAGCAGTGCTCAGACATGAGCAGGGTGTGAGGAAGATGCTTGCAGTACTGCAGTTCCCATTGCTGCATCTGCAGCAGAGGCCTGAACTAGCACACAATGTATAGAGAATGTATGGAAGGAGCTCCAGGTGGCTGGTCTGCATATATCTAGTATTGGAATGTCCTGCATGGATGCTGTAGAGATGGCTTGTGCCCTGACTCCGTCAGGAGGAGGTATGTGTGCTAACCTGTAGCACTTGATGATGCATCCAGAAACCCACTTAGAGATTCTCGGAGAGGATATTGCTCAACCTCGCAGTCTCTCTCCTATGGTGAGAAAAGGTCTTGGTGATTTTCTGATAGGCTTGGTCCTTTGCAGGTAGAACACCAGGGCACATCTGATGTCAAGGGAATGAAGTCTTGTCTCCTCTGGCTCCTATACACCAGCTCCAAAGCCGGACTGCTTCTAGGAAAAGGGGAAGAGATCCTGCTCTGCCCTGTTTGTTTATGTAAAGGACCACAGTGATATTGTCTGACGTCACTTGGATATGGAGCGAATGCATAAGCAGCAGAAAGGATCTGCAAGCCAGGTGGACTGCTCTCACTTTTAATACATTGATGTGCAGTCTGGCCTCCCGTGGAGTCCAGGTACCTTGTGCAGTGAAGTTGTTCAGGTGAACATCCCAACTCAGAAGGGAAGTGCCTGTTATGTTGGTGGCTCTGGGGGTAGGAGCACTGGAGGGAATGCCCACTCTCACTCTCTCTGGGTTCAACCACCCAGGTGAGGGAGGCAATGACTCTAGCTGGAATGGTCACTTTGGAGTTGATGTGACCTTTGTCTGGCGAGTAGACCTACCAGAGCCAGGCCTGTAGACATTATAGATGAAGGCTGGCAAATGGTATCACCAAAGCGAAGCCATGTGTCCTAAAAGTGAAAGGCACATTCTGACCACATTTCTTGGTCTGTAAGTAATCCATGCTATCAGGCTGCTCATTAACTGAATTCTTTCAGTTGGAAGGAACGTTCTCACAGAAACAGAGTCCAGTGTGGCTCCGATGAAGGGCTGCTAGAAGATGGAGCAGATACTCCATCACCAACTTGACCTCTTGGCAGGAGCGACCTGCCAAGAGCCAATCACCCAGATATGGGAAAATTGTAACTGATGTCTCATTTAGGCTGCCACCACAGAAAAAAACTTTGTAAACACTCTGTGTGCCGTTGCTATCCCAAAGGGGAGAACTCTCAACTGGAAATGTTCTTGGACTGCCATAAAACACAGGAAATTCTGTAGGTGGGATGAATCTTTACGTGAAAGTATGTGTCCTTCATGTCAAGAGGTGAGAACCACATCCCCTCTTGCAGGGAGGGGAATTACTGACACTAATGTAACCATCCTGAATTTTGACTTTTGAATAAAGGTATTTAGTTGCTGAAAGTCCAGATACATATCCACCTCCCATCTTTTTTGGGGTTAGGAAATACAGGGAATAGAACCCTCTCCCTTGACACTGAGATGAGACACACTCGATTGGCTCTCATTACAGGAGGAAGTCTACCTCTTGATGAAAAGCAACCTTCTGAGAGAGTGGTCTCTGAAAGGGGTTTGTGACAGGGGAGGAGAGGAACACAATGGAGTATCCTTGATGGATAATCCTTGATGAGTAACAACTGTCTGTCATGATCAAGTCGAAATTGTCAGTGAACAGTGTGAGACAGCCCCAAAAAATAATGGGGGAAAGGGTGGGTGGCATCAGGGTAGTAGGCAGCCAGGAATAGGTAGAGGTCGTGGTGCCATAGGGGCTAAGAAGTAAGACCTCTGATCCCTCTGATGTTTCTGTGGAGGTTTGGCTGGACACTAGTGGTAGAATGCCTTGGCCTATAGGCTTATCTCTGGTGTTTCCTCCTCAGGGCCACAGTGTAAATCCTCAGGGAGTCTAGAGTCGATCTCAAGTCCTTTAGCGAGTCTCATGCTTTTTTGCATTGAAGAGATTCAGCTCAAAGTGAAGGTCCTGTATGGTATTCTGCATCTCCCTAGGGAAACTCTGAGACTGTAGCCAAGAATCCCTCTTCATGACTATACCAGCAGCCAGGCCTCTGGATTCTGCATCTGCTGAATCTACTGCACCTGGAGAGGTGTTCTTGCTGCTAACTTGCTCTCCCCTATGAAGGTCTGAAATTGGGCTCTGTCCTTAGGGGGAAGCTTGTCCTTAAATTCCACCAGCCTGGAAATGTTGTTAAAATCATATTGTTACAAGGCCTGATAGTTAACAATATGGAATTGCAGGCCCATAGAGGAAAATACTTTTTTCCAACCTTTGAGTCCTTGTCAGTGGTCCTTTGATGTTGTGACCTAGCCCTCTCCGTAGCTGCCTGTAACGGAGTTGGGGGCAAGATGGGAGAAAAGGAATTCAGCTCCCAGGGTGGGGATAAAATAGCACCTCATGTGGGGGGTGGAGTGTGCCAGATCAGCTTCATGATGGCCTCGTTAAGTGGAAGGGCCACCTTCCTTGGGCCTGTAGGTTGCAAAATATCCAAGAGCCAGTGTTGTGGGTCCTGGACCTGCTCCAGTGGTATCTGGAGGTCATTGGCAATCATCTGCAATAGCTCCTGGTACTGCCTATGCTTGTCTGGCAGAGATGGAAAGGAATAAGAAGGAACTGGAGAGGTGTCAGCCCATACTGCCTCTTATGCTTGGTCGAGAGCATGAGGAGATTTACTGCACACATACACACTGCTAGTTAAAATTTCCAGACTCAGGCATATGGCGCGCATGTGCACCATTGGAAGACAAACAGGGACTAGCACTCAAAGAAGAATTTTATATTTTGTAGGTAAATAACATTTTCATTTTCAACGTAATATCCCATAACAGAATACTTCTTCCATGAAATGCAACAGTTATTACAATAAAAACCCAGCGCTCTATTCATATCAAACAGCACACTGACCCTCTCTATCTTTTGCACCTTACCGAAAGAGTCACCAGCTTTTGGGCTAGGCAGAAGAAACCTTTTTGCATGTGACTGCAGTTGATAGGATTGGGGTCAAGACTTGGATTCAGATCTGGATACGGTCAAAAGCAAAAATGATTTTAATGATTTTTAATTTTGCTTTTAGAGGATCTGTAATATCCTGAATCCATCACACAACATGGAACGAGAGGCAGACAGTCTAAGGCTTTCCCTGGTGAGAAAAGATTTTGCTATGACAGATCTTTGAGTCAGAGCTACGTGAAGCCACAGACCTTTTAGAGCCCTGTCTAGAACACATGACTTCCATGCAGGACCGCCCAGAAGATTCAGGGGACCTGGGACAGGGCCAGGTCTTCGGCAGCAATTCAGCTGCAGGTCCCTCTTGGAGGGAAGGACCCACTGCCGAATTGCCGCCGAAGAATGAAGCGGCGGTAGAGCAGCCTCAGTGCCGCCGATCACAGCTTTTTTTTTTTTTCCCTGCCACTTGCGGCGCTTATACTCACCAGGCAGCACTCCGAGGCTTTGGCAGCACTTCAGCAGCGGGTCCTTCACTCGCTCCAAGTCTTCGGCTGCACTGAACGACCCGCCACCGAAGACCCGGAGCGAGTGAAGGGCCCGCTGCCAAAGTGCCGCCGAAAACCCGGAGTGGCTCGCGGGGCCTGGGGCAAATTGCCCCACTTGCCCCCCCTCCCGGGAGGCCCTGCTTCCATGTTAGGTGGACCCCTAGGCAAACCTCTTTTTCTGCCTCTCAAAAAGGTCCTTCCAAACATGGTTTCAAAATACTTTGTCCTGTCAGTGAGGATTCAGATCAGTATCATTTTAGAAAAGGTTTGAGAGTTGGTATGGGTACTACTTTCTCAACTGGTATGAACATATTTCTGCCTGGCTCCTGCTGAGCAAGAAATAACATCTTAAGCCTGATACCACAGAAGAGCCAGTTCACGGCTGCCAGGGTGACAAATGGCAAGCGAGGGAGAGGAACACTAAACCAAATAAAGCACAGATCCAAAGGTTCACTTCACAAATATTTAATGGAACCAGACTCTATATATTGTCTTTCATATGATCAATAAGATAGATCACATCAAGGGGACCACTGTCACTTGAGCAGATCACTGAACTCATCCTACGGCCTCAGTCCCATTTAGCCTTTTTGGATTAATACACTGGAGTTCATTAACATTGCAGAGGTAATTCCTAGCGCAAAATCCTGATGCTGTTGACTTCAAAGGGACAAGGATTTCACCCCCTAGTGTGTTATCATCAAGTGATCTTTTGAGCCTTTACATTTACTAGATGATTCAGGTAGCTATGACTAAATGGAGACAACAAAGATAAGCATTAAAAAGGGCTAAGGTTTTACTTTAAACTGACATCACCATATGCTCAGAGAGTTTGGGATAGATTTACAAGGTCAGGCTCTTGTAAAGTATTTTGGAAATCAGGTACCTGATTGTGCCTGCAGCTCAGGTACTCAGTCATCCAGATTACCTTAATTATATCTGCAAACAACTATGGGCACAATTTTATGCCTATAATCACTACTTACTAGTTCCCACAAAACTACAAGTGCAAGAAGAGTTAAGGCTAGGCTGAAAAAATGTGTCCCACTAACTATTCACCAAAGGACTGCAATAATCCTAGTGTTCATGATTTACATTCCATGCAGATATGCAGCATTGTATAAAACATATTTGGTCAGTTGTGTTTCATTTAAACACACACTGGATTATAGAAAAAAGAAAAACTGGAAAACATTTTTCAAACTATGACATTAAATTTCCTTGAGATTATTGTGAATGCAGATACTAACATCAGCATCCCTGCTGACACCCTCTTCCCTCTTAAAGTATTTCAGAAATCATTTTTATATTACAGCCTGTACACAACTAGATTTACAATAGTACTGGGAGTATAATCCATTAGGAGTTCCAAAGAGAACAGGCATAATTCCCCACTGCATTGCACTTTGTGAAGCCATTGACACCTGTACAAAGCGGTTGTAAAATGCCACCATGCTGATTTCATACCACAGTATTTTCACTTTGCATAGGAGTAAACGACTACACAAGGGGCAGGCAGTGAGGAATCAAACCAAATGTATTTACAAAATACAGAAACAAGTCTACTGGCAGGATTCAACTTTTCTCCTTCAATTGATAATGGACTTTCAGAAAAAAAGGAGGCATCAAGTTAGCAGCATTATTAAATTTATGTCTAAAATAGAGATAGATTTCTGATGGGCTGACGAGGGTTCTGACACTGCAGAGTATCTGGTAGAACAATATGGGTCAGGACTAGTTACCATATTACTATACAACCTTCTTGCTACTTTTCCCCTCCATTCCAAAAAAGGACTGGACACACACAGTTTCCATCAGATTACTCTTCAGCTTCGTGCCTCATGGCACAACCCTGACATAGCATGATCAGTGTAACTATTACTTACTAATTATTGAACTAAAGCTCTGCAGTCAACGGTACTATTCACTCAATTTGACTGCATCAAAACAATTCAACTTTTAAAGATCCATGTAGTAAAACTGAAATGTCAGGAGACACTGAGTGGAGCAATACCCCTCTGCCATATACATTGGCCAAAGCGGACAGTCTCTACGCAAAAGAATAAATGGACACAAATCTGACATCAGGAATTATAACATTCAATAACCAGTAGGAGAACACTTCAACCTCTCTGTAACAGATTTAAATCTCAGTAACAGATTTAAAAGTGGCAATTTTGCAACAGAAAAGCTTAAAAAACAGACTCCCAAAGAGAAACTGCTGAACTTGAATATGCAAACTAGATAATATCAATTTAGGCTTAAAGAAAGACTGGGAATGGCTGAGCCATTACACACACTGAATCTATTTCCCCATGTTAAATATCCTCACACCTTCTTGTCAAACTGTCTTAAATGGGCCATCTTGACTATCACTACAAAAGTTTTTTTTCCTCCTGCTGACAATAGCTCATCTTAATTAATTAGCCTCTTTGAGGTTGTAGGGGAACCCCCACCTTTTTATGTTCTCTGTATGTACATATATCTCCTCACCATATGTTCCATTCTATGCATCCAATAAAGTGGGCTGTAGCCCACAAAAGCTTATGCTCAAATAAATGTGTTAGTCTCTAAGGTACCACAAATACTCCTGTTCTTTTGAGTGGAGTAGGTCTGTGCTTAGTTTCCTAATACATCCAGTTCACTCCTTTCAAAGTCTGACCTTCTACCTAGGATTCAGACTATTTCCCCATGAATTATAGCATATAGCTAAAAAGCAGTTTTCCTGGCATTGTTAAGCTGCAGGAGCACAATGAAATCCTTGTAGCACGTTCATGTTACTATCACACAAATGTTTCTGTCCTGGCACTGACTGCTTAAAGTGAACTGAAAACCAAACAAAGATTGTGTATGTGCCCTTTCCCTTATTACTACTATTAGGTATCTGCAAAGATTTTTTTTCAGTTTGTCTTTTTATATTAGAGATAAGACATCTTGAATCCCCGCCCCCCAACCCCAGTTTTGGCTGGAGGATCTTATGAACTGGGGATTCCCAAACTTTCCCGTCACAACCCTATTTCAGAGTAGCAGCCGTGTTAGTCTGTATCCGCAAAAAGAACAGGAATACTTGGGGCACCTTAGAGATTAACAAATTTATTTTAGCATAAGCTTTCGTGGGTTACAGCTCACTTCTTCGGATGCATTGACTCTCCTAATGTTTGTGCCCCCCCCATAAGCTCTATTTATAACAAGTTTCAAAACACATCAGGCTCATGAAGAGACATCTTGTCTCAGCCAGCTTAGGGGAGATTTACCCCTCTACAGGACTGGCTACACTCTCATCTTCTAGGTGGTGTTCACAGGGTGGCTGGTTCTTCCTCCTACTGACAACAAAGGGAAATAAATGGTGGCAGGGGGAGTGGAGCAGCAGATTTTCACAAACACAAGTGTAGCAGAATCCATCCCTTATTCTTAGAGTGACAGCTCAATACTGAGGCTGTCCTCATCCGTGTTAATGCTGCCGTGTTCCCCACATGGTTCTACTGCCAGTTTAAGAAGCAGTTTTTCCTCTCACACCCATTATATGTGTGTTCAACATCTGTATCACCAGAGACAAAGTGCTGGCCAGCCTGCTTACACACCTTCTCCCTCTCAAATGAGGGATAGGAAAGACACAGATTTAAAAATAAATAAATAAAAAAAAATGGTATTGCCCCAATAGTTACCACACAGTGCTATCTGAGATAACATTTTACATAACGTTAGCCTAAATATAGAGAAAACTGTGGGAACTGTTGATTTTAACAGCCACCAATTTGTATATTTAATTCATTAATTAGGTTTTTGCTCATTGCAAAAGTGGTACATTTTATTAATTCGAAGTCTCTGGCCCTCTGGCCCCACCTCCCCCGTAGAGGGTTCCAACGCAGTTGGGGAAATGCTGATCCGGAGAACTAGAACGACAACATCAGGACATACTGAAACCTGAGCTGCAGCTCTCTCGCCAGGAGAGGTCTAGTCAGACAGGGGTGTTTGTTTGCGATACCCATGCAAATCCTTTTTACTCCAGACAAAGGCCCCAATTTGCATGGGAACAGGGTTCCACCCGTGAGGAGTTCATTGAAGGACCAGGGCCAAAACTGGGAGAAAAGCTCTATATGAAATGTTTAGTGTCCCCTCTCTCTCCGCTGGAGACCTACTGCAATTTCACTATCCCCCAGCAAAAAACAGAGACGTAAGAACTGAATACCACTATTTCTAGGGAGAAGACAAAAGCCGAAAATATTTTTCAAGTCTTTATGGAACCATCCATATATACCCCAGAAAGGGGCAGAAAGGGGGCAAAAGCCACCATTTTCCCTTCCTCTTTGCAGTTCCCCTTTAAATAAAAGATCTTTAGTTCTCAGCCTCACCATGTATAAGAAAGGGATCAGAAAAGAGCGCTCTGGCCAAACAAGTGACTTTATTTAGTTTGACTGGGGTACAAGAGACCAATATTTTTACCTTCAAAACAACCAACATCCAGCCCCTACCTCTTTGAAAGCCTCCCTGAATTCTCCTCCTGGGGCCATTCCCAGCTGTTCTGTGATGTGAGCAGAGACCTTCAGCAGAAGCATTTGCATTAGTCCTGACATGACTCCATTCTAGCAGAAAAGGGAAAAAAAATATTAAAACGGAAACCATCAAACTGTATGGATTACTAGGAAGTACCCACAGACATTGTGCCATTAGCAATCACTGAGAACCATCAATTATTCTGATGAAGAAACATCGAAGCCGCCCTCTGGAGCTGATTTACTGCTGAACATTGCTCCCATTATTTCAGCTTTCATCATTTATATGTGGGATCATTGTTAAATATGCTCTTTGGTTACACACCAGATTGTTTGCTCAAAGAAAAATGTGTTTAAGAAATAATTAAATAAGCCAGTCTTGTGTCAGCCCCCCCCACCCGCCGAAGGTGAGAAGAAAGCATCTGTCCATGCGACTAGCAAGAGTAGCTCATACCACACATTTGTAACTGAATAAATTAGAACAAACACTGCATTCTCCTCCAAATGTAAGTAGCACAGAACATGACCATATTTGCTCTGCATTTGCCCTGCTAGAGGGATACTGGAGTGGGGTACACCTAGCAGTCTAAGCATGAAACAGCTAGATTCTTCAAACAGTGCTGAACACTGGCTGAGTCAAATCAGAACTTCCTCTTTCTAATCCAGAAAAGCTGAGCATCAGGCAGTTTCCTGTTCATGGACTTGCAGATGAGATCTTAAAGAAAAACCCTGAGCTTGATTCATCCTGTGGGCGTAAGAAGGGATCCAACTTAGGGGTCTGGCAACTGTAGCACTGCCAGTTTCCATGAAGGGAAGACAGCTTTAAACTCGACCTGGGGCTGCAGAATAAGGGAGGAAGGGTAGTGAAAATGAGCGTTTGTTCACACAACACAAAGGACAAATGCTTCCACAAATTCAGGAGATCCCAGCAAGAGAAGAATTATTTTTTTTTTAAAACTGATGTATTTGTGGATAGACAATACAATAAATACAAGCCCCCATCCTTAGGCTATATTTCAGTAATCGTTCAGTAGCATTTTACTCACATAATTATTTGTGCATTTTCATTTATTTAAGACTTTAAATCTCTTTGTCTGGACTTGTGCTGCTAGTTGTTGCTATCACCTGTTATTTTCTTGAGTCTAAGCAAATAGGACAGGCACTGGGTTTTGGGCAGATTAAGAACATGATTGACTGAAATACACTGCAGTCGTGTCCTTCTGCTACAAAGCAGCATGCAGTGTTTCCATCACTGTGCAAAAAGAAAACCCAGAGCACAAGCGTTAATTAATTACATTCTGTCCTAAAGGAGCAAACGGCAGCAAGTGATCTCAGCAGGAATCCAGCCTCAGCCGGTTTAGTTAAAAAAACCAAAAACTTATTTTGCTGGGGATCTCTCCTGAATTCATGGAAGCATTTGTCCCATGTGTTCTGTGAACCAACACGCATTTTCACCACCCGTCCTCTTCCCTCCCACTCTCCCTGCTGGCCTGATGACTTCTCACTCCTGGTGCACTTCACTTGGTAGTTCCCCATGACCTGGCCTGGCCTCACAACACCACTCCCTGGACATCCCCTTCTGGCCAATTTCTAGCTTGAGGAAGTAAACGGGCACCTGGCATCAGGGAGGGTGGGTCATTTCAGGCACAAGGTGCGGGAGAGGGGAAATCAGGATGAGAGGTAGGGTAGCTCTTGGTTATAGGGTTTGGCGGTTTGGAATTTGCTCCTTTCCAAGAGTCCCGAACTGCCCACTTTTCAGAAACCCTCCCTTCTCCCCAGCACAGCACTCATCCCTTTAGCTATTGCTAAAGGATCCTGGGATGACAACTGGGTGGCTTTGACCCTTTGACTGAAATCAAGGCAAAGTTCTGCTGTTTAGGTTGAGCTTTGCTTTGTGTTTTGGGTCTCCATGGCAAATCAAAACTTGGGATGTGAACCACTAAGAACCGAACATGTGATTTCAGATTGGCAATAAGTGTTCTTGTTTTGGGACCAACCCTGTAAATACCAACTCACAATCAGTCCCACTGATGTCAATAGGATTACTTACTTATGCCTAAGGTTCAGGATAAAAATCAAAATATCTGCAGTAGATTATGAACTTGTCCTTTTAACTTGATTATTTAAGACAGTGTTTCCCAAACTTAGGATGCCGCTTGTGTAGGGAAAGCCCCTGGTGGGCCGGGCCGGTTTGTTTACCTGCCCCGTCCGCAAGTTTGGCCAATCGCGGCTCCAGGCCAATGGGAGCTGCTGGAAGCAGCAGCCAGTACATCCCTCAGCCCACGCTGCTTCCAGCAGCCCCCAGTGGCCTGGAGCAGCGAACCGCAGCCAGCGGGAGCTGTAATCGGCCAAACCTGCGGACAGGGCAGGTAAACAAACCGACCTGGCCCGCCAGGGGCTTTTCCTACACAAGCGGCATCCCACTGATTTAAGACACCATTGATTGGTGACCCAATGCTTGTATAGTCTGTTCAAGTTATGATAAATATACCATATACATTTATTTGTTGCCCAGTGAGTAATTTTAACTTCATTAAACACAAATACAAGTTCATTGTTTGATACAGATAATAAAGGACTGAATTTATATTTACATACACACCCACACATTAACAACCAGCCAGTTTGGATATGACCTGAATGCTAATCCACTGACAACTGATCCACAATAGAACACAAACAGCAAATATTAACATGATGTAGAATGGAATTAATAATGAAGGGGAAAAGCAACCAAATATACCACTCAGAAACTATATAAAAATTAAATACCCAGAACACACACACAAACAAGATGTATGGCTAAAATGCCATAAAATAGTGTCAAATGAACATTAAGGTTGCAAAGTTATTCTCCAATCCTGCAACAGGCTCGATATGGTGAAACCCAGGCAGAGCCCTGCTGACATCAGAGAGGATCCCTGTACAAATCCAATTGTAGAATCAAGGCCGTAAGCACTGAAAAGGCAGGAACTGCCGAAACCAAGGCTTAAACAACCTTAACTCTGAGGGTTTGTCTACACAGTGAAGTTATTACAAAATAAGCTAGGTTGTGAACTGAAAGCGCAATAGCTATTCTGCACTAGCTCCCCATGTAGACACTCTTATTTAGCACTAAGGCTATGTCTACACAGCCCCACACTTTGGATTAGGGGAGTGTGAACCATAGCCCTAACAGTGCTTTTGTGCAGTTTAGCTTAATCCACTTCAAGAGTTCCCATATGGGGAACTAGTGCAGAGTACCTATTCCACAATGGCTATTCCAGGCTATTTCCCCATGTAGACAAACCCTGACCATTGTAGCTAGGGCTGAAGTGCTTGTAGGCTTGGTAGAAGGTGGTAGCAGCCATAATTTTCACTGAGATAATCATACCTGCTTTATAGCTTGCTGAAGTTTCTCCAGATTGATTTCTTTGGCTTCCTTTAGTAATGTCTTTTCATCCATCTTTAACATAGAAACTCTGTATTGGCAAAGCTCAACCACAACCACATCAGGCTGTACCTCCTGTATTGTCTGAAAAAGATGGATTTATTTACATAAATGTGGACAAGATGGAGAGGTACTGCAGCAAATATTGATTTTTTACATGAGCTATTTGTAAGGTATGGGGCTTAATAGGAATTCATTCCACAAATAATTTTCAATTAACACGACAATGAAAAATAAACTGCTTCAGGCCATTGATATTGCTCTGAGTTATCACATGCTTTTAGCACCTACTTATTTGAAGAAAAATAAGGAAGCCAATGAAAGGTATTACCTGCCAGCTATCTGGGGAGTAACAATTGTGTTGGAAAAATCTGATTTTAACGTTTTCCCTACATGTTAGCAAAGTTCATTGTAAATGGTACTTATGACCTTCTGCGTCACAAACCTAGCTAGGACAGGCCTTTCCATCAGCAAGGCCTAAATCAAGAGTCCAAAGTGCTGGAGGGACTGATGCTAGCACAGGTTTCATCCTGTTCAGCTTCGAGTGGCCAAGCAGGGTGATGAGGCCATCTATATTGCAATGTCTGCATGGGACATGGAGCTCTGCCAGCTCTTCAGACCTGTCCTGATTCAGTTATTTCTGCCCCAAAGTTTGAGAAACAATCCCAGTTTTTACAGGTCTGTTCTGGATTCTCTGCAGCTTGAGGTCTTCAAACTACAATTTGAGGACTTCAATAACTCAGACGTAGGTTAGGGGTTTGTTACAGGAGTGGGTGGGTGAGATTCTGTGGCCTGTACTGTGCAGGAGGTCAGACTAGATGATCATAATGGTCCCTTCTGACCTTAAAGTCTATGAATCTATGCTTCCCATAGTCCTAGCACGCAGAGCAATTAAAAGTTCGTTCCAACTTCCATTCTCAGCATGATCCCAAATGACTATGCGATAACATATGATCATGTGTTAGCATCACAATGTTACAGTTTCCCGGCATGATTGTCATTGAAGTATCAATAGGTGAGAATGCAAACCCTAAGGCTAGCTACCTGTACTATACCTGCATCTGCCCTAAAAATATACCATTAGGTGCTTTTATGTCAATTACTGATAACATATGGGACTTGCTAGCAGTTCACTTTAATCAAATTATTGTTTAAATACGATGGCTTACAACTTTGTACCATAATCCCGTCAACTCAACAAGCTAACCGTAGGGAAGGAGTCTAGGAAAGCACAGGGCTGAGTCAAGAGACTTAGATTCTATTCTCAACTCAGCCACATACTTGTGATATGGTGATTAATTACCCCACCACAGCAGTATTGAATCATTAACCCAGGTACTATAAAGGGTGCCATACTTTGGAGGAGATGTAAAACCAAGGTCTCAACCATGTGTGAATACAACAGCGCTCATGGCACTTTGTACAAGATTAGAGATGTGACGTCTTTGCTCTCTACAAAACTTTAAGAATATGAGGAAACAACACAGACACAGTTGGGTTCCAAATAACTGATTTTAGGGACTGTATACAAACATACAAGGCCTAGCTACATAAATACACTGTTGCTCTGTTAGCATCTAGTGGCTTCTGCAATAGAAGATAGGGATGTCTATTTGAAGCTACTTAAACGGATTCTACCCAATCCTATACATTACCATGTGTGTTAGTTGCAAAGTCATGGCTGAATCATGCAGTTACATTCTGCTACCCTAATCCCAAGATCCCCTAACACTATAGCAAAGTTCTAATTGTTATGAAAACATGTTAATTTCTTGTTAACTTTCCAGGCATATAATAAAACGTTGCTGAATGGCTCCTCCTGCATATTTACCTTCACTACATCTCTTTTGCTGCTGTCACTGAAGTGGGCAGTACCAACCACGAACACCTTAGACCCTTCCTCAGTGACGAGTTCGGTCACAGTGCTTGGTAGATTGGGCTTTTTCTGTCTCTTCTCCATCTTCATCTCCAGGAGAATTTTAAATGCATCTGCATCAGCTAAAAAATTTAATAAAATATGCATGTCTATAAGCTGCATGTGAATGAAACAATTTAAAAAAAAAATACATAGGTGACTCAATAGCTCAGCAGACTTAAGATACTATTGTTTTAACACTATTGTCCTGGTTTTAAACCTAGGACCGTATCATTACTGAGATCTAGGTCTTGAGGAGGCACCTCTATGCATGAATCTCGGCCCCTCCCTGTTGAAGAGGGGCTCCGGTGCCTCTGTGGTACCAACCTCACCCCCCCGGGCATTGAAACTGGTTCTCCATGCAGTTCAAGAAGCAGGGAGGGAGGGAGGGAGATGTGACAGGTGGAAATAGGATGGTGGGAGGAAAGGCACATCATGCCCTGCAGAGATTACAGCCTCTGGTAGTATTCACTTTTTGCAGATTCTCTCAGGTTCTCTGGGAAAAAAGTTACTCACCTTCTCATAACTGTTGTTCTTCAAGATGCGTTGTTCATATCCAGTCCAATTAGGTGTGCGTGCGCCGCGTGCACAGTCATTGGAAAGCTTTTCCCTTAGCAGCTCCCTTTGGGTCAGCTGGGGAGCCCCCTGGAGTGGTGCCTTCATGGCGTTCAATATATACCCCTGCTGACTTGGCCCCTCCTCAGTTCCTTCTTGCCAGCTATTTACGACAGAGAGGAAAGGACGAAGAGTAATGGAATGGACATGAACAACATCTCGAAGAACAACCATTTTTTCTTCTTCAAGTGATTGCTCATATCGATTCCAATTAGATGAGTCCCAAGCCCCACCTAGGTGGTGGGGTCGGAGTTATGGGAACACTGACTGGAGCACTGCTCTGCCAAATGCGGCATCATCTCTGTAGTGTTGGATGATAGTGAAATGAGAGATGAACGTATGCATCAAGGACCACGTTGCCACCCTGCAGATCTCTTGTATCGGAACCTGAGCTAGGAATGCCACCGAAGACGCCTGTGCCCTTGTGGAGTGTGCCATAAGGACTGGAGCTGGAACCTTGGCTGGCTCATAGCACGTCCGAATACAGGATGTGATCCAAGCTGAGATCCTCCGAGATGAGACTGGGAGGCCTTTCATCCGGTCCACAACCACCACGAACAGCTGATTCAACTTCCGGAACGGTTTTGTGCGCTCAATGTAAAAAGCTAGCATCTGTCAAACGTCCAGTGAGTGGAGCCTCTGTTCTCAGACATTAGCGTGAGGCTTTAGGGAAGAAGACAGGCAGAAAAATGTCCTGGTTGGTGTGAAAATATGACACCACCTTTGGGAGGAAGGCCTGGTGAGGTCTGAGTTGTACCTTGTCCTTCTGGAAAACCATCTGGAGGAGGTCGGAAGTGAGGGCCTTTAACTCCAACACCCTCCTGGCTGAGGGTAATGGTGACCAGAAAAGGCAACCTTCCATGAGAGGTAGAAAAGGGAGCAAGTCGCCAATGGTTTGAACGGGGGCCACATTAGCCTGGAGAGGACCATGTTACGGTACCTCGCAGGGAGCAGTTGTCTAACCTGTGGGTATAGTCACTCTAGGCCTTTGAGGAAATGGGCAACCATAGGGTTGGCAAAGACTGAACATCTGGCCACTCCCAGGTGGAAGGCTGAACTAACGGCAAGGTGCACCTTGATGGACAACGCTGCAAGACCATGCTGTTTCAGATGCAGCAGGTACCCCAGGACGATTGGTATGGGCGCCTGGAGTGGAGGTGTGAGATGATGAGTACACAAGAACGTGAGCCTCTTCCACTTTGCTAGGTATGTGGCCCTAGTGGAGAGTTTTCTGCTGCCAAGCAGGACCTCTCTTACCAGTTCTGAGCACAGATGCTCCATGGGGTTTAGCCATGAAGCTTGCAGGCCGTGAGGTGGAGGGACTGGAGGTTGAGGTGAGGGAGGCGACCATGGTCCTGTGTGACCAGGTCCAGAAGTAGTAGCAGTGTGATCGGGGCATTCACTGACAGCTCCAGGGGCGTGGCGTACCAGTGTTGGCGAGGCCACGCCAGTGCCACCAGAATCATCCTTGCCCTGTTTCTGCAGGCCTTGAGTAGGACTTTGTGCATGAGAGGGATCAGCGGAACAGCATACAACAGACTTCCCATTCAGGGGATCAAGAATGTGTCTGCAAGCGAGCCTGGGCTGCATTTCCAGAAGGAACAGAATTGTGGGCACTTTCTGTTGCTCTGGGTGGCAAACAGATCGACCTGGGGAAACTCCCACCTCTGGAAGATGGAGTGTATGGTATCTGGGTGGATGGACCACTCATGGTTGTGAAAGGACCTGCTGAGGTGGTCCACAATTCGTTCAGTGCTCCTGGGAGATAGGACGCCTCCAGGTGAATGGAGTGGGCTATGCAGAATTCCCAGAGCTGAAGGGCTTCCCGACACAGTAGAGAGGAATGGGATCCACCCTGCTTGTTGATGTGAAACATGGCCGTGGTGTTGTCTGTCATCACAGCCACGCGCAGCCCTTGTAGCTGGGCCTGAAATGTTTGGCAGGCTAAACGCACAGGCCTCAGCTCCTTGAATTGATATGGAGGGAGAGGTCGTGCTGCAACCATAGGTCTTGCGTTTGGAGGTCTCCCAAATGCACGCCCCATCCCAGAGCTGACGCGTCCGTTACCAGAGACAAGGAGGATGGGGGCTGTTGAAGGGGACTCCCTCGCACACTGTCCGAGAGTTGAGTCACCATCGAAGAGTACTTGCTCCGGGACAGTGAGCACTGAGTCCAGATGGGGAGTGGTGTCAAGCTGGGGAGGGCGACCGCCTCATCGTGGCTGGCTTGCCTCTAGACGGAGCTGGTCATTGTGGCACCAGAGGCTTTTCTCTGACTGACGAGGGCTGAGGTGCCGTCATGGTGATCGGATCGTTGGCAGCTTCAAAAGCATCCAGGGTGGAGGGCAGCTCCAACTCCTCCACCTGGCACTGACTTTCAGGAGTGTTGCTGGGCGCTGGACTCGATGGTCCCCTTAACAGGACTGTAGTCAACAATGCCGACTCCTGTGCTCTTGGTACCGAGTGCTCCTGGATAGGACGCACTGCTGCCACGCCTGCCGGCACCGCTGTCTTCAGCACAGGGGAATGACCCTTATCAGTCTTCCTGTGCCTCTTGTGTGGCACAGAGGAGAGGAAGTGGTGCTGGGTTGTTGACGCAGCCTGCGGTGCCAGGGAGCACTGATGCCGAGGGTCTCTTAGACTAGAGTCCTTCCTTGGCACTGTGTTGCATACGGAGGCCGGAGCACTCCGCATGGACGCGCTCGGTGCCTGGTCCTGACTATCCGCGACAGGCTGAGGGTGAAGAGTGGACTCCATCAAGGGATGTTTTAGACGAAAATTGCACTCTTTCTTAGTCCTGGGGCGGAATGCCTTGCAGATCCTGCACTTCTCAGTCTGATGAGTCTCCCCCAGACACCTTAGGTATGAGTCATGGGGGTCGCCTGTTAGCATAGACTTACCACAGGTTCTGTAGGGCTTAAATCTCTGGGACCGAGGCATGCCCTGGAACCTGGGGAAGGGATTGGGGGTGAACTACAATGATATACACAACAAAACTAAACTAAACTACAACTACAGCTAACAGCTACTAAGCACGCTACGGGAAGCATTTGCTACACAAGCAACTGCTGTTCCAACGACCATCACTGGTGGCAAGAAGGAACTGAGGAGGGGCCAGGACAGCAGGAGTATATATTCAGCACCATGAAGGCGCCACTTCAGGGGGCTCCACAGCCGACCCAACGGAAGCTGCTAAGGAAAAAACTTTCTGATGACTGTGCACGTGGCGCACGCACACCTAATTGGAATCGATAGGAACAATTACTCGAAGAACGAATGTGCCTTGTTGGGGGGAGGGGAGGAGTCAATGCTACTCCAGTGAAGCTGTGATGCCAGGCAGCCATTTCAGGACTACAGGGCCCCTGCAGGGATGGCCCTGTGATTTGTTGAGATTTCCCAGTAAAATGTCCCATCCTGTAAATTTTGCCTCTGGAAGGGGTGATGTGGCCCCTGGTAATGTTAGACACAGGATTAGATGATATCCTAGTTCTTAACAGATATTATTCAAGTCACAAAAGGCTCTGTTCAGGAAAGGCTCAAGATGAGTACAGACCAGGACTAAAATGCACTGGCAGAGATACCACCTTAATTATACCACTATAATTCCTATGTGGACACTCATATTCCAGCACGTTTGGAAGAGCTGCTTTGGAAGCAAATAAACTAAACCGGAAGGCAGCATTCTTACTCTGAAATAGTCTCCACACAGAGAGTTATACCAGTGTAACTAGAACAGTAAGCTTCCTTGTATAGACAAGCCCTGTACATGGGGGAACACGTATAGTGCAGTCTACACTAGCAATGGCTCCAAATCCTAATCTAAGCCTCTTTAGGGATGATCTACACTGAACATTTACATTGGCATAGCTATGGCTCTCATAGGTGTGAAAAATTCACACCCATGAGAGACCCTGTCAACACCAGGGTTTCGGTCGGCTTAACTATGTCTCTCATGGGTATGAATTTTTCACTCGCATGAGACACATAGGTATACTGATGTAACTTTTCAGTGTAGACCAGGCCTAATTCATGAAAACAGCCTGTGAAGAGCCAGGAACTGAGGTAAAGAGTGATTCCCATTTATTTCAATAGGAAAAGCAAACTGCTTTGAATGGTGCTTTTTAAGGAAGATTTAATATAGTAAAAAAAAAAAAAAAAAACTGGAAGAGGTGGAGAACTGTAATTTTGTTTGCAACAAACTTGCTTTACAAGCCAATAGGAAATATTTCTCTGGCAAGTTGCTCTACAAGTTAGCAGCAGTTTGAAGTTGCTCAGAGGTCTGGAGTATTATAATAGTCCAAGGGAGAAGGATTAATCAGAGTGCAGGTAAGGTGTCAAAGACACAGATAAACTGCAGAACCATGTAATAGATTTTATTTACCTATGGTTTAGTAATTTATCATATGTCTTTCACCTCCAAATGTGTTGTGTGTGCGTACATCTCAGACAGTCTGGAGTTTTCCTTTAAGTGGAGGATATTTTTGATAGTCTCCTACTTCATGGTCAATGCCAAGCAACCTAAATCAGCAGTACTTTCCCTTAGAATTTATATTTCATGAGAAGAAAAAAAAATCATAAAAAAGAGTCCCCATATTTCCTCAGACAGTTTTTCAGTTATTCACTACACTGACCCAGTGGCTCAGTACGCAAGTCAGGACTCTCCTACAGTTCACCAGACAGTCCTGATCTAAAATGGCATGCAAGCCTAGATTTCCAGACAAAAATTTATTTTGGCCATTGCAACAGGTTAACATCGCATCAGTGACAAAATGTCCTCATGACCTAGTGCAATATCACTGTCGTTGTGGTGCCATTATACAGAATTCAATATGTACATACCCAAGTATTGCCTAGAGAGAAGGACCCTGCTTAAACACAAGCTGGATACGACTCTGATCTCAACAACAGAACATATTTACTTTAGTTTTAAAATATGGGAGTAGATTACTGACAAAAAAAAACCCCTAAACTAATAGCAATGATGAAAAAAGGGCATGTTTTCAGATTTGGCCTTTACGGTAGAGCTTTGGCACAAATGATGATCGAATTCCCCCACTTACATGTCTACCTTTTTTATACAGGGTCATTAGCTCCTTTTTAGACTAGTAACCACATTCTTGCTAGTAGTGCAAACATTTAGCTTTACATTCTACGGTTATGACATTTCTTTTTTCCTGATCAAACTAACACATACAAATATTCCGTGATGCGTCTGAAGTTTCCTTTTGGTCATCTTCCAGTGCATCAGAGGAGGACATTGGATCTGCAGCAGCCTGCATGAAATAAGAATTTAAAGGACAATGAGAATTATAATGAAATGGTTTATACTCCTCTCTCCTTGTTTAAATATTATACATGGATTCAAACTAATAACTAAATTAGTTAGACAGCGACTGAGCCCAAAATCTGATTTTTCAACAGCTCTTTTGTAAGCTGGAAATTTATGATGCAAAAAAATATATTCAAAAGACATTTAAAATCTCCTTTGAAAGAGAGAGTATTTATAACTAATACAGAGCTTAGACAATCTGATTAAACATTCTAATCGAGCAGACTACTCTCTTTAAAACATTATAGAGAAGAATTGTGTGTGTTAGAAACCACTGTGCACAGATGATTCTAAAAGCATTGCTACATATGGAAAACATTGTATTTCACAGCTTTTTAATTTATGTACCACTGGAAGTCTGAGAAGAGTGCAAATCAGATATCACAAACTATCTACATTCATTCAAAAGGGTCTGTTTGTATTATGCCATTTTAAGTTATATGTATGAGAGAGAGACAGACAGACAGACCACAAAATAAGGCCTGATCCTGCACACACTTATGCACATGCTACTTCCCACACATGAATAGTTCAAGACAATGGGACATGAAGTCAAGCACACATGTAACTCTTTGAAGGACTGAGGTCTATCTGACTTGATGTCCAAATATTTACCTGAAAATTTTACAACTTGTGAAATTTGAGACAATTTGTTGACTAGTAAAATCCCTTCGATTCATAGTTAACATATAAGCTTTAACAACACACAACTACAGACAACGCTCCCTGTAATTCAGCCTGCAGTGTTTTGGGACTGACCAGATACCCAAGCAAGGCAGAGAAATATAATTAATGCCGAAAGATACTACAAACAAGGTAAAGCCCAACTGTGAGCTATGTTTAGGCAAAGGCGTTATTTCAAATTCTTTCTGGTAACTTTTGGGAGGATCTGGAATTCTTCATCAACATGTTCACACGCCAGTGACCGGCTCTGACTCAATAATTATTCAGTGTTCCTTCCAAATGAAAACACTGGTAATGAATCAACACCTACCAATATTTACTTGATAACCAAAGTAATTTCCAAAGGATGTACATTTCCTATTTTTAAACCTTCAAGTTTGTTAGTTTCTTCCTACAAAAAACAAAACAATGCCTCATAGGAGGAGACTTTTCATCACCTCAACCTTATTCTTTCATTCCACAATATTTCTGCTTACAGAAATTCTAGCACAGTTTACATTTATCATGTTGCGATCCAAGGTAAAAACAATTCCAAACTTGGGTGCTTAAAGTTAAATATCCAAACCCATATTTAAAATTCTGAACACAGACAACTTAGGTGCTTCAGTACAAATATAGCTGCTACCTTTATGCATTCAAGTTTGAACCAAGATGAACAACCCAAACACAAACGACAATAAATTATGTATTTGGTGACTGCAAGTTCATCTTATATGGCAGTTTCAACAGCATCTACCCCACCACAGATCCCATTTAATTCATATTTTTACCTAGAGATGCCTTTTTTGGGGCACTTTAATTGATAAGACCTAAAGTAAGGACAGACAAAGCTTGATGGTTGAAAGCTTTATACTACTTTTAGCAAGGAAGTTTTACTTCTCAAATCCTTGGGGCATTTCATTAGTCAAGTCAGTAATTCTCAGTTGTTAAATACTAGGGGTGAAATCCCACTCCCAGAGAAGTCAATGGGATTTTTGCCATTGACTGTGATGCAGCAAGGCTCCCAACCTCAGCCAGCAGCAATTAAATTCCCCACCTGTTTTCTGGCTTCAGCTCTGCAGTACCCAATTTAAGTAATTTAAGGCAGTGCACAACATACCTGTTCTGCAGTAAAAGAATATTTATAGACAGGATACAATCATCAGTATAATCAAGTACTCGCTCAGCCTCTGAGTACCCATTCTCTGAGCCTTCCAGAGGAAGCAACTCTATTCAAACATTAATAATATTTCATATTATATTTTTCAAATATGTGGCATAAAAAAACCTAAATTCTGGCATTTGTAATGGCTTTATCAACATAATGAGGTTGAATGGGGGGTGGGGGTAAATGCTATTTGCCAGATGAAACAAAGCCTTAATTGTATGATTATTCCACACACACACACAACTGTCTTCCATATCAAAGTATTTGCAGGAACATGGGAAAGTGAGTTGAAAGAGAAGAAGGGAAATAGTAGGAATTCAAGGATGGCAAAAGGCATCTAGGTCATGATTCAGCAAGGTACTTAAGGTGCCTACAATGGGACTGCTCACATGCTTGAAGTTACTCCTACAGTTTTACCATCAGCCCTTGAAGTCAGGTAATTAGGTGAGAATCTTAGCTTTTACTTAAAAATAAAAGCGTAATTTCTACCCCTCCCAGTTGCAGAGAAAAGCTTGAAAATAAATCCTAGGGGTCCCAAATCTGGACATCAAATAACAAGAACCCACGGTTAATCTCATTATTTTTAAGACAATCCTATGATTTTTGAATGCTTGGGACTGATAACAGTGGGCATGTGCTTAAGTACCTTGCTGATTCCGAGCCTTGTCAAGTGCCTTGTATCATCACTACTGGGGAAGAGGTTATTCCCAACCCTACCTCGGGCTGTTGCTCCTCCTGCATTACTGAAGTGTAGTTTAATTTCACCAATCCGAAAAGGCCTGTAAAAAATTAAAAGGTGGGTGGGGGAAAATAAAAGATTAAGGGCTATAACTAGCAAAGGTTGGAGCATTTATGAAAAACTAAAGAAAAAACCTGAAAAGTCTAGACATTTCCATCCCCCACCTTCTCCAGATAAACAGAAAAGATAATAGAAGCAACCTAAAGATATATTGCACAAACTTGTTTATGGAAAAAGAACAGGAGTACTTGTGGCACCTTAGAGACTAACAAGTTTATTTCAGCATAAGCTTTTGTGGGCTACAGCTCACTTCTTCAGATGCATAGACTGGAACATACGGCAAGAAGATATTTATACATACAGAGAACATGAGAAGGTGGAAGTAGCCATACCAACTGTAAGAGGCCAATCAATTGAGATGAGTGTCATCAGCAGAGAGAAAAAAACTTTTGAAGTGATAATCGAGATGACCCATACCCCATGTTAAGTATCCTCGCACCTTCTATGGACCATTTCTGCAGATCAGCTACACACAAATGGAAATACAAGGGACGGTGTGAAGGAAGAAGAGAGTTCTTGGTAATAGGAAAAGTGTTGTTCCACTGTATGTGCTTCTCTACCTTTTCCTGACATGACCCATATCACAACAGAAAAGAGTTTCATGCACCCTCTCCTTTATTTTGGGGACTCCTCTGCCACCGGGCTAAAGAAAAGGATGGTGATCACAAATGCCCACACCCTGGACCCAACTGGTGGACTCACAAGCCCTAGGCTGAGAAAGCAGGCATTAGTTTTTGCTTCTCATAATGAACATTTATATTGGTGTCATGCATCACACAAAACATTATGAACAAAGAGGCGTGCCTTTCAGTAGCACTAAGGCCTCTTCGCACAGTTCTCTTTCTGGATAAAGAGACCTTAGCGTAACTTAAAATCAGGCTGTTTAGAGGCTATGGTGACCAGATGTCCTGATTTTATAGGGGCAGTCCCAATATTCAGGGCTTTTTCTTATATAGGCGCCTATTACCCCCCCCCCCCCCCACACACACCTATTTTTCACACTTGCTATCTGGTCACCCTATTAGAGGCTGCTGAGATAAGTTTGCCTAATTCGTCCCACTCTTGTTTTCAAGCTTCATTCTTCCACGCTGCAGCATATACCCAGAACATCTTCTTTCTCCCTGGACTCAATCATGCAAGGTTGATAAAAAGGGACTTCAGTTACAGTCTAGAGCAGGGGTTCCCAAACTGTGGTACGTGAACCCCTGGGGGTATGTGAGATGCCTCTGGAGGGTGAGTGGGAGAAAATATGTAATGGTTGCTTTTATTTTATTATTTTATTTATTGCATTTTCATAATAGGCTACTCAGACAAAGCTTTAAAACACAGTGGGAATTTGTTATATAAAATACGGTATTTACTTCAAGATGTACCAGTGAGAACAGATACACAGAGCTCTCACCGCCAATCACCGTACACCATGGGTTCAGTTGCCCAGCAACTGTCCAGTCTAACTGAGCTCAGAACTTGGGGTGAGGGAGAGGGTGTTTGGTTGTATACGTCACATTATAACTATATCTGTATGTAACAGTGAAATATGGACAGATGGCTAAAGACAGTGTTAAGAAGAACACACAAAATATCAGTGATGAGAAGGGTAGTGGTTCACTGGCTGCTGGTAGATCTGGAAGGCAGTGTGCAATAAGAAAAGTTGGGAACCTCTAGTCCAGGGCATGCGGCAGATTGTAAGAACTATTGAATTAAATGACTATTCCTTCCTTATGCAAACTTCTTCCACAGAACCCATCATTGTTAACCCACCAAAATAAACGTTAATAAAATAAAGAAATAATGAGCATGCAGGGCCTTGGAATCAGAGTCTTCTATAACCTGGGCCATTGAGATAATATTGTTTAGACATACAGTAGAATGCGAGCTTTTTGGATCAGAGACCAGGTTTTACCTCATGATCTGTACAGCATGCAGCGCATTGATGACATCTAATAAAATCAAGCATGACTTCACCCTCCATCAAGTCAGTCTACCTGAACAGATCATGGAAGATGCTTACCCAAGATTATCTTATTTTTTGCACACTGGGATGTATGAGAGACAGAGACTGTACATATGCCTTCATCGCTCTTGCAATACATTAAAAGGACAGCATTTTCGTCTTTTGGTGCATGCTAGATTTCTAGTTTTAATTCAAATGGATTTGTATTGCTTTCCAGCTGCCACTTAAAATTGGATACTGGAAGAAAAATATATCCAAAAGGGCAGCAAGAAGCATCAGCATGTAGCTCAGACAGCTGCCGGTATGTATAGACCAGCCTTAATGATTCACATGATAGGGTTGTCTACTGCTACTGGTCACCCAGCAAACTGGACGGGGGAGCGGGGAGAACAATTGCAGTTCAGGCAACAAGACAATTCCAATGAGACTAAAAGCCTGACTCTGCAGACTCTTTGTAGGCAGAATTCCCCATGAAGTCAGAGGGATGCTATGCGGAGAGCAGCTACAGATCAAGCTCTGAGCTTGTGGGGCAAACTACATTAACAAAACAAAAATTTCTTACAAAGACTCCAAGAGATTACGTTCCTGCTGATTCGTCCATAGGCAGACAAGAGTTGTAAGTATGCCACATAAATTGCTAACATTCTTTCAAGAAGAATTATTTTTATTACAATTGCAGTTAAGAACAAAACCCCCCACAACTCCACCTGCTTTTTCTTTTTAAAAAAACATATGCAAAACTTGGACACCAACAGGGCAGGATGAGACTACAAGATGAAGGGATGAGTGAAGCTGAAATGTTATTTTAACTTACACCTGTCTTTTATGCCTCAGTAGCATCGTACATAAACATAATGAAAGGGAAGTATCAGGGGGTAGCAGTGTTAGTCCGTAGTCTTTAAGGTGCCAGTGGACTCCTTGTTGTTTTTGTATAATGAAAGGGAGTTCCTGCTCTGAACAGCTTGCATGCTAAACAGACAATGCAGACAAGCATAACTCCAAATTAGCTGTGCCTTAGTTACTGACCTATTCCTCTGTACTAGGTCAACTTGGCACTTGATTTGCTCATTTCATGTACAAATAACCAGAGTTTTTCCAGCATCCTCATACATCTGAGCTCTAGAGCCAAACTGAAAGGTTTGGTAAGTGTGAACACATGCCTTTTACCTACAGTTGGGGGTTAAAAAAAGTAAATTACAAGCTCCAGTTAAAAAGAAAACTCTTATACACAGGCTTGGAAGGATTAGATTTTTCATCAGTATCACTGTACGCACAAAAAACAATGAAAAACTATTTCCATCAATAATAAATGAAATTTACAGTTACGCAAAGTAAGAAAAATGCTGCTTGAGAACTAGACTTTGATTTAAAAATATTTACTCTGTATATTTTGACATGTGATGTTGACAATTTGTGTTTTAGCAATTATAAAGCTTTAGTTTTTTTTGAATCTCAATGTCTATTGTCATTCATTGTCAGACCCCCTCCCACTGTCTGACACACACCCACATGCATAATTTTGCATAACAGTGAAAATTTAAATTGATAAAAATTGAAAAAATGGGATGCCACCTGGAACTGGGGTACCACTGAACCCACCTGACCCACCAGCCTGTATTGCTATACGCCAGTGGTTCCCAACCTTTTTGTGGCCAGTAGCACATTCATGTTTTCAGAAGAGCGTGGCGGGCGCCAACAATTACTCACATACAGGGCCAGCTCCAGGCACCAGTGGAGCAAGCATGTGCCTGGGGCAGCACATGCTACGGGGTGGCCTTTCGTCCATTCTGCAGAGTTGGAGCAGTTTTGTTTGTTTTTGGGTTTTTTTTGGCACCAGTTCTGGGCAGCGCAGAGAGAAGCTGGAGAGAAGCCGGGAGGACAGAGAATACTGGCGCCCGCAGTCTCGGAGTACTCTGTCCCCAGCAGGCACGGGGCCCCGGATTCTCCTCCCTGCTGGGCACTAAGTGGGCACCGCGCTGGCTGGTGACAGAGAACACCGGCACCCACAGCCTCGGAGTTCTCTGTCCCTGGCAGGCGCGGGGCCGAGGCTTCTCTCCGGCTTAAGCTGCGGCCCCGCTCCTGCCAGAGACCGAGAACACTGGCACCCGCAGCCTGCTGCCCCGGAGTTCTCTGTCCCCGGCAGGCGCGGGGCCACGGCTTCACTCCCCTGCTGGGCACTAGGCGGGAGCACATAAATGCCCCGGCGGGCGCCATGGTGACCGTGGGCACCGAGTTGGGGACCACTGCTATACGCTGTATTGCTGTGGCAAGCCAGTCAAGCCTTCCCCCAGGCTTCAGACTGCACTTTACCAGCACACATACAGGTAGGGACACACCCAACGGCAGCTACACAAACAGATGCCGAGATCAGCTCTGTATGGGAAGGCTCAGAAAAGGAACTGTCCAATACAGTAACTCCTCACTTAAAGTCATCCCACTTAACATTGCTTCGTTGTTACACTGCTGATCAATTAGGGAGCACACTCATGTAAAGTTGTGCCATGCTCCACTCTTACCTTGTTTGGCTGCCTGCTTTCTCCACGGCTGGCAGCCTCCCTACGGCCCCCTCCCCTCAGCGCCCGCTGGCAGACTCTGCGGATCAGCACCTTCCCCCTCCTCTCCCCGCCTCCTGCCCGCGGCAATCAGCTGGCTTGCGGCGTTTTGGAGGCAGAAGGGAGGAGAGAGGACTCAGCGCGCAGGCTCCCCCTCCCTCTTGATGGTGGCAATCAGCTGGCTTGTGACGTTTGGGAGGCAGGGGAGAAAGGGGGGGAGGCACGCTGAGTCTTTGCTCCTCCCCCTCCCTTCTGCCCGGGGCAATCAGCTGGCTTGCCACATTAGGGAGGCAGGGGAGGGAGGAGGAGCCTGCATGCCGAGTCCTCACTCCTTCCCCCTCCCTCCTGCTTCCAAAATGTCACAAGCCAGCTGATTGCCCCAGGCAGAAGGGAGGGGGAGGAGCGAGGACTCGGCGCGCCTCCTCCCACCCTCCCCTATGCAGCAATTAGCTGGTTTGGTGTTTAGAAGGGAGAGGGGAGGAGCCAGGACGCAGTGAGCAAAGTAAAGGGGGAGGAGGTGGGGGGGAGAAGAGGCAGGTCAAGGGTGGGAGCTTAGGGGAAGGAGTGGAGTGGGCAGGCTGAAGGTTGAACCCCCCGCCGCTGATGCTTGCAGAGTAGAGGAAGCTGCTCTGGAACCTAACCCCCCCATTTACATTAATTCTTATGGAGAAATTGGATTCAGTTAACATTGTTTCACTTAACGTTGTAGTTATGTTCCTGAAAAATGCGACTTTAAGTGAGGAGTTACTGTACTCAAGTGCACACCCCCCTCTGGAGGGTAAACCCAAAATTATATTATTTTGAACTGCACAGAGAACTGTACAGCGTAAGCTCATGAAATTCGCCCCCTTCTTCAACGTGGAGGGAAATATACACAGCTTTCTGCCCCAAGTTATGATTTCCACACACAGGTTTTAGACAAAAACAAAAACAAGTTTATTCACTACAAAAGACAAATTTTAAGTGATAATAAGGGATAGCAAACAGATCAAAGCAGATTACCTAGCAAATAAAACAAACACGCAATTGAAGCTTAATATACTAAAGAAACTGGTTATAAGTAGCAAATTCTAACCCTAAATGTTGTTTTAGGTAGATTGCAGAGATTCTTGAAGACAAGCTGCATTTGCTTGCAGTTTAAAACACCAGATCTTTCTTTCACAGGCCAGACAACATTTTTGCCTGGGCTCAGCCCTTCCCCCCAGTCCAGTCTTTTTGTTCTCAGGTGTTTCCAGCAGTCCTCTCTCTTGGGCGGGGAGTCGATGAAGAACGAACCACAATGATGTCACTCCGCTGCCTTAAATAGTTTTTGCATATGGCAGGAATTCTTTGCCTCCCAGTTTGATTCCCACTCCCAGTCAGTGGAAAAAGGCGAAAGATTTATACGAACTGAAGAGAAATTAACACGGAGTCCAGAACCAGATGACTTGGTCACATGTCCCTGCAGCCATAACTCAGAGGCTGTTTGCAGCATGCCCAGGAAGGCTTCCCAGTGGGAGATTAGCATCTTCAAAGACCTATTGTTTTTCTTAATGGCCCTTCCCAACCGGCCATCCATACTGATTGTATTCTGTCTAGTGGGCATTCCCCAGGTGCAAACACATTTGTAATAGATGCATAGATAATATTCCTAACTTCAGATACAAAAATAATACAAATAGGACAATCATATTCAGTAAATCATAACCTTTCCAATCATATCTCACATGCCTAATCTTGCATAAAATACATCATAGTTATGCCATAATCATATCATAACAATATCCCTATGAAGAATACGGGGATGTAGGGCCACAACTCCCATTACTGGAGCCCAGGCAGCAAGGGGAAGAATGAGGGAATTGCCTGAGTGGCAAGTAGCTGGGCTTGGGGAAGGGCAAGTAGGGAGACTGGGACACAGGGAAAAAGGCAGGTGGGGAGAGGGAAGGCGGGAGTTTGAGACTGGGATGAGGAGTCAAAAAAGAGTTGGGAAGGGGAACTAGGTCAAGGAGACAAAAGGGGCCCGTGAGGGAGGTGAGACTGGTAAAAACTGGAGGGGCCAAGGGCAGAAGGATCTGTAACCACTCGAGAACACTCTCCTCCATAGCCTGGAATGGAACACAACATTCCCTAGTCCAGGGGCTCTCAAACTTTTGTCCTGGTGACCCCTTTCACACAGCAAGCGACCCCCCGCCTTATACATTAAAAACACTCAAAATATATTTAGCACCATTATAAACGCTGGAGGCAATGTGAGGTTTGGGGTGGAGGCTGACAGCTCACGACCCTCCATATAATAACCTTGTAACCCCCTGAGGGGTCCTGACCCCCAGTTTGAGAACCCCTGCCCTAGTCTCAACACTCCTATGCTGTCATCAAATAGCAGTGAACCCCCCTGACAAAGTGCATGCCTCATCTCCCTCTATCTGCTGGCTGGCCTACACTGAAGATAACCTACCAGCGCTATAAATTACTCATTTAGCCCAGGTTTGTGCTCTGGATCTAAAGGTTCCAACTCTGCTGGTGACCCATGTGGGAATCAATATGGTTCCACATAAAGATATTTGTTGTTTTCAGTTTTCTTTTTAAACACTCCCCCTCCCCCCGACCCACCCAAAATGAGATTGCAAAACCCAGCCCTCAGAAAATTAGGACATGCCAGCATGAAGGTTGTCTGTGCAACCTTAATTCAGCCCACTCGTTCTTAGAATCATAGGGGGTTAGAAGGGACCGCAAGGGTCAGCTAGTCCAGTGGTTTTCAAACTTTTTTCCTGGGGACCCTGTTGAAGAAAACTGTTGATGCCCGCAACCCAACGGAGCTGGGGATGAGGGGTTTGGGGTATGGGACGGGCTTGGGGCTGGGGCACAGGGTTGGAGTGAGGGAGTGAGGGCTGCAGGGTGAGGCCAGGAATGGGTGCAGGAGGGGGGGGTCAGGGCTCTGGGCTGGGAGTGCAAGCTCTGGGGTGGGGCTGGGGATGAGGGGCTTGGGGTGTAGGAGGGGGTTCAGAGCTGGGGCAGGGGATAGGGGTGTGGGAAGGGGGCAGGGCTCTGGGGGGGTGCAGGCTCTGGCATGGGACTGGGAATGAGGGGCTTGGGGTGCAGAAAGGGGTTCCAGGTTTGTGGGGGCTCAGGGCTAGGGATTGGGGTGCAGGCTTACCTCCAGCGGCTCCTGGTCAGCAGCACAGCTGGGGTGCAGAGGCAGGTTTCCCACCTGTCCTGGCACTGCAGACCATGCTGCGGTCTGGAAGCGGCCAGCAGCAGGTCGGGCTCTTAGGTAGAGGCACGCAAGTGGCTCCGCATGGCTCTCGCCCGCAGGCACCGCCCCCTTTCCCCTCCCCATTGCCAAGAAGCCGGACCTGCTGCTGGCCGCTTCCGGGCGCAGCACATTGTCAGAACAGGTAGGCACTAGCCTGCCTTAGCTGGGCAGCACCACCGATGGGACTTTTAATGTCCCGGTCGGCAGTGCTGACCAGAGCCGCTAGCATCCCTGGGTGCTGAGCAAGGCAACCCAGTGCCTTACATGCCACCATCCAATACTGGGTCGTGACCCAAACTTTTAAAAACACTGATCTAGTCTAACCCTCATTCAAGATGCAGATTTGTTGTGTCTAAACCATTGAAGACAGATGGATCCAGCCTCCCTTTGAAAACCCCCAGCAAAGAAGCCTCCACAACCTCCCGAGGCATCTGTTCCATTGTCCTACTGTTCTTACAGTTAGGAAAGTTTTGCCCTCTGTGGCAAAAGAGAACTCTTCTCCATCTTTTTATGGCAGCCTTTCAAGTATCTGAAGACCACTAATATATTCCCCCTTAATCTCCTCTTTTCCAGCCTAGACATACCCAGTTCCTTCAGCCATTGCTCATGTGGCTTGCATTCCATCCCTTTGATCATCTGTGTCACTTGCCTCTGGATCCTTTCCAGTTACTCTACATCCTTTCTATACATTGGTGACCAAAACTAGACACAGTACTCCAGCTGAGGCCTAACCAGCGCTGAGTGGTACTATCACCTCCTGTGACTTGCATCCTATGCCTCTGTTAATGCATTTGCCTTTTTTTCAACAGCATCACATTGCTGACTCATGCTGAAGTTGTGATCCACCACAACTCCCAGATCCTTCTCAGCAGTGCTGCTGCCGAGCCAGTTTTCCTCCGTTCATATAATTAATGATTATCATACTGCACAAGATCACATACTATTCCCCCCGCCCCACACCCCAGCACCCCTGTGTACACCAATGGGCCAATTCACCAGATAATGCATCAAAAAACATTCTCAGCTGCCTGATTTCAGTCCTTTTAATTCAGGGCTCAAATTTTATTCCTCCAAAATAAGACAGTTTAACTCAAGTTCTAAATATAAACCTTTACCCTGTCCTGGGATCTCCTGAAGGAGCTCAACTACTCCAGGCAGAAGGAGGAGTGAGACCTGCTTCAGCTTTCCTCCAACAAACTGGTTTCCAACCTTCCTAGTCTGCTCCCTGCAGGACTGCACTCCCAGGCCATCTATCTGGCAGTTAAGGAGGGCCTCTCTACTCCTTTTGTATATCTAGCCTGTGCCCTGATCTCAGGCTGTCCTTTATATCCCAGCAGCCTGGCTCTAAGGGCATGGCTACACTGCAGATGTAGAGTGCTTTGAGTTAAACCAGCCTTCGTAGAGCGCAGTAGGGAAAGCGCTGCAATCTGTCCACACTGACAACTGAGGCCATGGCTACACTTGCAAATTTGCAGCGCTGCAGCAGGGTGTGAAAACACACCCTCTCCAGCGCTGCAAATTGCGGCACTGCACAGCACCAGTGTGGTCAAAGCCCCAGCGCTGGGAGCACGGCTCCCAGCGCTGTACGTTATTCCCCACAGGGAGGTGGAGTACGGACAGCGCTGGGAGAGCTCTCTCCCAGCACTGGCGCTTTGACTACACTTAGCGCTTCAAAGCGCTGCCGCGGCAGCGCTTTGAAGTGCAAGTGTAGCCATAGCCTGAAAGCGCACTGGCGTGGCCACAGTAGCAGCTCTCGCGAAGGCCACAGAGAGCAGTGCATTGTGGTAGCTATCCCAGCACACAAGTGGCTGCAATGTGCTTTTCAAATGAAGGGGGTGGGGTGGAGTGTGACAGGGAGTGTGTTGTGTGTACGTGGGGGGAGAGAGAGTGGGTTTTTGGGGGGCTGAGCAGCATGCTGTCTTGTAAGTTCAGACAGTAGCAGACCCACCCTCCCCGCGCCCCTCTCTCTCTCTCTCTCACACACAGCATTCCACAGTAATGGTTGCTTTGTCTTGGAGCAGATAAGCATGCCGGCTGTCAGACACAGAGCTTTCAAAGGGCATATTCGCATTCCTGCAGCGATTACAAAACAATAACAAGAGTGGCCACTTAAGGGGATTATGGGATGTTTCCGGAGGCTGATCAGAGCATGGTAATGCAACACCTCATTCACACTGATGCCTGGGCGTTTCAACCAATGCACACCAAGCATTAATCTTCTCGCCAAGGTGGAGTATCAGGAGCGCTCTAGCCCTCGAGTCAGAGCACTCTATGTGCCTTACCAGTGTGGACAAGTAGTGAGATAGGTCACCCGGGGCTGCTTTAATGCACTCTAACTCGCAAGTGTAGCCAAGCCCTAAGACACAGTCTTCTACTGTGTGATCACAGGACTTAAGGTGGGCTGATCTGACACAGGATGCATCTGAGCTCTGACACCCTTGCCACATCAGCTCGCCCTTTGACAATTGCCTCGTACAGCTGCAGTACCCAGAATGGAGCATGCTCTGGGGATGAGTTGGGGTTGTGTAGTAAAGGAGGCTGTTGTTTGTAGGACTCCTGCCTCATTTGTTGAAAAAGTCAGAAGGTGTGCGGTAAATAAGCCTGGGGACTGCAGGAACTGAAAGGATGGTCTCATACTAAAGTCAGTTAGATACTGCCCTGGAGAAATGGATTCTATCCCTGCCTCTGTCACACAGTTTCCAGTGTGATGCTGGGCAAGCCATTTAACCAAACTTTTCCCAGGTGGTCACTAATTGTGTGTTCATTTTCTGGATTTTCATCTTGACGCCCCTGGGGTCTGATTTACAGAAGTGCTGAGTGCTCAGATCTGCAACTGAAGTCAATGGGAGCTGCGCACAGAACAAATAAAGTGCTATAAAACGTTATGTTCTTTGAAAACTCAGGCCCATGGCATCTCAAATTGGGTACCCAAAACTAGTGGACACTTCTGACATTAATGCCTGTGTACCTCAGTTCCCCCTGTGTAAAATGATAATAATACCGCTGTAGCTCCCGTGAAGAGAAATCCATCAATGTTTGTGAAGCACTTCGCTACAGGGATGAATGCCATACAAAAGCGCATAAGGAATTGAGTAATTCTCGCATCACAGCAGGGTGTGGTAAATAAGACTGGGGCCACAATTTGAGCAATGAGGAAAAAACAAAAGATTGAATAGCTGCTTGTTCAGCGAGCATCATCTATCCTGTGCACTGAACAGGGCATGGGCCTCTAGGAAAAAAAAAAAAATAGTATGTGATCATGTAATTAAAGCCAGTATCAGAATGTATATGCGCAAGGAGGCTGAATTAAGGTTACATGGGAAACCTTAATTCAGGCTTTTCCTAACTTTCCAGTGCTTGACTTTTCAACATTAACATTCTTATATTGTAGTTTCTTTTTGTGTGCAATACAGTAACATATATAACCACATAATACTGGGTAATTTCTTGAGATTCCCTAACTCCTATTCACAGGTCTCAGCACTGCAACAAAAGAAGACTGGTATTTCAAAGGTATGCAAAGCCTTCCACAGGTCAAAGACCCCAGAGTCAGTGCAGCCCATAGCAGCAGTGAAACAGGGACATTTCCTGAACCACAGCAGTGTTGCCTAGTGGAGAAAGCATAGTATTAGGACTCAGGAGACCTGGGTTCTTTTCCTGGCTCTGCCACTGGCCTGCTGGGTGACTCGGGCAAGTCACTTCACCTCCCTGTGCCTCAGTTGCCCAATCTGTAAAATGGGGAAACTGATGAAAGTTCCCTCATGAAAAGCATTGCATAAGATCTAGGTGGTGGTATTACTATTATCATCCTTCTGCTGCAAGACAGCTTGGGCACACAGACACCTTCACTTACATTTCCTGGATTGGGGAGAAGAGACTGCAATATCTTCCCCTAAAAGATTTGGGGGGGGGGGGGGAGGCGGGGGAAGAGGGAGGGGAAGGTTGGCTACCCAGATTTCCTTGAAGATCTTTGAAGGAAGGGGCATGGTTTTCCAGTAACGCCTATCCTGCATAAAATGAAACGAATAAATAAATGATATAGTGAAAAAGCAGATTTTCCCAAAGTAAAGGCTGGCACTGTATCACACCAGGCCTTGTATTCTCCAGGCAGCCTCGCCAATGGTGAGTATTCCAAGGTAAATTCAGGAAGGCATCCAGCATGTTTAGCCAGTGTATGATGCGTAACACCACCTCTACCGTGGACACTGCAGGTACGCTGATGGTGGGAAAAAGGAATCAGCGAGAGTAGGAGTGTCAAAATGCTCGCTGTCTCCTTGGATGGAATCTATTAGTAAACTATTGGTTGCCGATTAGTTTTTTTGCCTAGCATGTGGCGTCTTAGTTCACCACACTGTTTCAGTTCTTGTTGTATAATTAGGTATCTGAAACTGTCCCTGATCTGTTATTCTCCCCACTGCAAACAGAGGATAAACACACAGTCATCAGACACATGAATACTGGGTTCAGATAGGACTTTAATTGAAAGACACTAAAAACAAGTTACTATTAAAGAGTCATTCCTCACCTCCTCTGTTGTTACTATCACTTTTTAGGAACATATTTCAAGCATAGCATAAGAAGAAAGGACTTTCAAGCAGATCAGTAGAAATTGCTCCCCCCCCCCTTACACTAGGATTGAATTTGGTCCTATATCTTTGTCTGAACACACCTGAATATTAAAGAACTTGTTCCATTCAGATAATGAATTGGAGTCAAACAAAATGCTTTTTAAAAAATTCTCTCTCTTTCTATTAATGATGTGATGTGGTCAACTACTTTTTTGAAAACAGGTTTTTTTAAGCCAATATTTATTCTTCATTATTATCTCTGCAGGAACTTAAAAAATAGCATTTGTTTTCCCCAAAATTTTATCATCATTATCTCCATTAGGGAAATACAGTAGATTTTCTCTATTTCTAGAACTGCTCTGTGTTTATTACAGTCTATGTATAAACATTATTGGTATAACTGGTCAGAAACAGGGGGAAGGAACTTGCTACAACTTCTTTTAATATTTCATTGAAACAAACTTTCAACAACTTTTTATAAACAAGTCTAATTGTCTATCTAAGGTATTCATATGGCCCACCATTACCATAGTAACTGAGCATCTCACAATCTTTAATGCATTTATCTTCATAAACCCTGAGGTAGGGAAGCAAGATTAACTGCATTTTACAGATGGAAAACTGAAGCACTGCGAGCCCAAGGGCCAGATTTTTAAATATATTCAGGCACCTGATGGGATTTTCAAAAGCGCCTAGGTGCCAACTCCTATTGAAACTTCCAATCCCTTTTATTTTTGCTGGGCGAATTTTGTGCCAACAACCATTCAGTCTGAAGTCCTCTTTACCCACAAGCAGGGATAACACACGTCTTTGTTAGCCGGCATATTTCCTCATGCTGACGTGTCAATATGCCTCAGCCCTGCTTTTTTGGGATCAGTGCTAGGGAGGAGGGAATGCAAGAACAATCATACTGGGTCAGACCAATGGTCCATCTAGCCCAGTATCCTGTCTTTGGACACTGGTCAGTGTCAGGTGCTTCAGAGGAAAGACAATCAGCCTTGATGCACATTCAGTCCCTGGCCTCTCTGCCAAGTAGTGCAAACTGCAATATGAACGTTCATCCTATGGACACTAGAGTGAGACCACTAAAGTACTTCACTTAGATCACAGAACCACCATGAAATGTAACAATGGTCATTAGTGACCAGGGCTGGATTCAAACCAGCAACCACATGTAAAAGGCTCTGTACTCCATTAGCAAACCCTGAGCCATCTCGCCCCATGACACTCCAATATTCTTGGACAGAACACAATGTATCTGCTTGTTTTCAATGAAAAAGTGTAATTAAAATCTCACTCAAGTCTACATACATTAAAATCTACTGCATTCCTTTTGTATACTAAAACTGTAATTTTGTCAGAGATAGCTTATTGAGTTTGTCAGGTACAGCCAGCTTAATGTGAATCCATGTTGCTTGTGTAATATGCTGGATAAGTATGTCCCATCCCACTCTAACAAATGGTCCACAGAGGATAAGATCCTACTACTACTCACTAACCAAATAACTCTTTTTGCATAAGTGGTAGGCGCAAACCTGTGTTTTGGAGCTGAAGATACAGGGTTCTGTCATGACCAATTATACTTATCACTCATCTGTTGCTCCCTTTTGTGTACCTATGATTCCCTTCCCCAACCTAATATTTTACCCAGTATGAAAGTTTAGCCAACCAACTGGTATGTTCCTATGTCTCTTTTTACTTTTAATCACAAAACAACATAACAGTACGAAAGATTTAAGGCTGATACAATTTAAATGCTTATAAATAAAATCTTACAATATTTACAGACAACTCATCTTCATTTCCAAGTAGTATCTCTTTCCCATTTACATATTACAAATATCCAACATGATGCATCAGCTGAAATCTGGTGCCCAATGATGCAACAGACACAAATTTAGGAATTGGAACTTGTTTCAAAACCATCACCAAGGTGACCTACTCTATGTTGTACACATTTCCCCAGCACCACCCACACCTCTGAGACTTAGCAGGAGCAACTAGCTCTAACCACAGTTGGTTGCAGATCATGGTTCTGCCTTCTTATGTGTCAGGGATTACTTGTATCAACATATTTCAGCAGTTGAGTTTGAACTGACTGGAAAATGCACACCCCTGAGTGACATAGTTATACTGACCTAATCCCCGGTGAAAACAGTGTAATGTTAATGGGAGGGCTTCTCCTGTCAAAATAGCTACGACCTCTCAGGGAGGTGGAGTATATCTATGCTGACGGGAGAAGCTCACCCATTGGTGTAGGTAGCATCTTCACTAAGCGCAGCAGTTGCACCACTGCGGCGCTTTAAGCCTAGACAAGCCCTAGGCTCCTGCACAGCTGACTTTGCGGCTATTCACTACCCACATTCGGACACCTGGGAGCGAGATCCAACATTCACTTGCACACTTCAGAAGTGAGAAAATACAATCCAGAGGTGTTTAACATAGGGCAGGACAAAGCACCACAGATTATATGTCAAGAAAAAATCCTGTGCTGCTCCATAGGGATTGGCAACAAGAAAACTCAGCAAGACTTTCCCATCTCTGAGTTCTAAGATTCTGTAAAACTGCAGCTCACCATTTATTGTCATCAGACAGATAAGGAGGCAGCAGGCTACCTGGGCCTTTCAGTGTTTTAAATTATTGCCACTTACATTCATTAGGGTCACCACATACACTTGAATTATGAGGAGCAAAAACCAGGGTGCTGGAGAAAATAGGGACTGAGAATAATCCTCAAGTCAACCCTGCAAGATCAGAAGAGACTTAAGGAAGAGACAAGTTGCCAGATTTGGAAAGAGGTGATACAGAGGCAGAAGTAGTACAGTCCAAGTCTGGTCATCTGTTGAGGAATCACATTATCACACCTCTCCCCCCCCCCCCCAAATCTATTTACCATTGTCATCACTGAATTAAACAAGGCATGAGGATACAGTTAGAACACTGGGATGCTAAGGTTACAGATGCTGATGTTACAGGTAGCTCCTCCCATCCCCCATCACAACTCAAAACTTAGAAAAATCAAATTGCTGAAACATGATACAGTCTGCTTAATCCACAAACAGAAAAAGGACAAGACAATGAATTCTATAACCATACCTTTACATTTTTTGACCAAGAAACCCATACAACCCACTATAATCAAGCAATTTAAATATCTAGAGATAATGTTCTGTAAATGTATTTTTCCTTGTAAGTTTAACGTTTGTTGAAAATGCAGGACTGAAAGTCCTAGAAGAAAATTTCCTCTATTTTGTGCGTTTGTTTTGTTATTTTAGGTTCATTAAAAGGAACAGAATCCATCTTATTTACTCAAAAGACCAATGCAAAATGAACATTCTCCAGGCATATAGTTAAATTTGATAATTCTTGGGGAAAACTACTGACAGTGCCATGCATGCACAGATACAGTGTCACTTTGCAAAGTTTAACCTCTTGGGCGTTTTTCCTCCAGAAGCAACAGTTAGCAGTTGTCAAGTTGTTTTTTACTTCAGTAAATACAAAACAAAAGACTCTCAAACAGGTAAACCCTTATAAAAACAAAAACATCCAAAAGTCAAACACTTTTCCTGGAAACCGGTTAAAAATAAATACCCCAATCCTGCAAACAGCAACACATGGGAGTAGTCCCAAGCGTAAAATTCACTGGAACTACTTATCCAAGTAAAGTTAAGCATGTGCTGAAATACTGGCAGGTTTGGGGCCAAAAATTTACTACCAAGGTCTGTGTGAACCACGACTACTTTTAGAGCTTAATTCAAGCTCTTTATTTTACAGTTTACAGTAAGTTATGGCACAATACTAATATCTGACAAGAAAACAGGAGCATGAAGACAAAAATGTGAGGGAGGGAGTGGTTGTTGTTATTTTGAGACTGACGAAAAACAAAAACAAAATCACAGAAGTGGCCAAAGCTCTTAGCACCTTATGTTTTCAAATCATCACATAACCACCAAAATCCAGATCCTGACATAATGCCTGTTAATACAGACTCATGCACCAGGATGCAGACCTACTGAAACCAATAAGAATTTGTACAAGGATTTGTGCAACCATGTGCAGGACCACTGTCTTAAAGATGGATTTTTTTTACTTTAAATTGGGTTTATGCCCACTCTTGCTCTATGAATTATGCTGAGGGAGTTCTATGGCCATTGCCTGTGTTGTATAGGCAATCAGACTAGAGGACAACAGTGATCCCTTCTGGCCTTAGGAACTACAAAGCTATGATGTACAAAGAAAGCCTTTTTAAATGCTTCATGCTGCTTTGGCCCTGAATGCAGCTCAGGGGACAGGTGGTGGGAAAAATGGCTTTTTTTCTCTCCTTTATATATCTCCTTTAATGTTTAAAGTCCTGCTCTGAGCAGAATATTATCTCCATTTTACAAAAGGGGGAACTGAAGCACAGATAGTTGAAAGCAACTTGCATAAGGCCATCTAGCAAGGCAGTGGCATATCCTGGGTTAGAGTTCCTACCTCCCAGCCATATGTTCAGTCCATGAGAACATGCTACTTCACTTACATTGCTTTGCTGACAGCAAATCTGACAGCCACTCTATCTGGTTATTCACACTCATCAGTAATCGTATCTTTATCATATTCTACATCCTCACACAGACCTTAAGGCTTACATCTTATTTAAACCTAATATTGATTTTCAATTATTTTCTCCACTAAATAATGAGGTGGGGCGGGGGGGTCCATGAAAGTTGTTTGAAGTTATTCAGCAATAGATATTTGCAACCTTTGGTTTAAGTCGATGGACTTTTGCCCCTTCATGACTGCTTCTGATTTTCTTTTGAAGTTTGTTAAAAATATAACTCTCCACAAAGCTCCAGAACTTTGCTGACTAAGAAAATAATGCCAAACAATTCTGCTTGTGAAGGGATTTCTCCCCTGGAAAGAACTGTTCATGCATGTAAATAGTACCTTGCATAAAACTTTCTACTAATTATAGGTTTAAAAGTGCCCTGTTCCTAATGACATGACTGCCATGCGCAACGTGAGCCACCCCCAGCACCTGGGAAAAGAATGGAGCAGTTGAAGGAAGGCAGAGCAGGAAGTGATTGGAAGCTTTTACCTCACGCAAGTACTGTGCTTTGTGACACACGTTAAATAGCATGGTGTGGTCAGTTTCTGTCGTGTCACAAGGCCCCTAGAAAGATTACAGAAGTTCCAGGGTATGAATTTTCTCAGCCCCCCCACCCCCAAATGCTACCAACTTCCTGATCAAATAAAAGCTCGGCAACTATGACATTTTCCGAACTCTTCCTTCACACGCACTCCCTTTGCCCAAAGAAGAAACCCACTTCAAGGCGGAGAATCACTAAGAGAGGCGATATTTTCGAGTGAAATATGTTTCGTGGAGGTGGGGGGGGGGCAAAGGCGGATATCCTGGATCTTAATAGTAAACTTCCCTCCTGGTCAAATCTCTGCAAAGAGCCCGGAAAACGTGAAGCAGGAGGAACAAAGTGACATCCCCCATCCCCCTCCGGAGTCTTGGACACATTGTCGCAGGCAGGCACCGTGTAGCTGCCGCATGGAGCTCGGACTCCCCAAACTGTGCCTGAGCCCGCCGCCCAGCTGCAACATGGCAACAACATGCTGCTGCCGCCGCCGCCGCGGCGGAACAGCCAGGGCAGCCCCCGCCTCGGTGCGTTTAGCCCGGACGAGCCGGGATGGAGAATTAAGCCCCCACCCCGCCCCCACTGACTTACGCGCGTGTGGGTGGGTGGGTGGGCGCCCCGGGAGGGAGGCGGGCGCGCGGCTGCTCAGACACCGCCGCGAGGGGAAGCAAAGGCGAGCGGCGCTCTGCTGCTCCGAGGGGCACGTTAGCCGCCGGACAACATGTTGTATTAGTCATTCATACGGGGCGGGGGGGGGGAGGGGAAAAGCGAGTCGCTCTGCACCCTGGGAGCTGTAGTTCCCCTTGGCTGCCCCGGCGGCGCCGTACCGGGAAGCGGGGCTGAGCAAGGGATGATAAACTACAGCTCCCACGGTGCACCGCCAGCGCATGTGCCACGCTGCTGCTCGTGGTTTCCCCTCTGCCCTGGCGGGGAGCTGAGGCGTGTGGCTGGTGGGGCTGCCCGATCCTTTCTGCCCAGTGCGGCTGCCGGCAGCCAGAGAGAGGGGCTGTTGTGAGACCTGGCTGGCTCCCCGGTGCATAGGGAAACCGATGGGAGTCTGGGGTTCTGCAGAGCTTGCCTCTCCCCTTAGCCTGTTGTGCAGATCCTGGAATATCAGGGTTGGAGGAGACCTCAGGAGGTCATCTAGTCCAACCCCCTGCCCAAAGCAGGACCAATTCCCAACTAAGTCAACCAACTGCAGTAGATGCTGCTGATGCAGTCACCCAGTCCTGCCCTTGCTCCTGCTCCTACTTCCCTTGGGGCAGTAGGCAGAGCTTAAAGTGTGTGTTTAAAGGTTTTAGCTCCTACTCAGGGGCCACCTGGCTCCCCATAAAACAAATCTATGGAGGTCTCAGTGTATGGTTTTCTGACGTTCAAAGTCTTGTTGGTATCATTAAATCACCGGCTTAGACTGAAGCCCTGTGCATCATACTTTATTTCTTCAGACATAAGTAGGGGAAGTTTAGAGATAAGCCTGAAGCAAAGAGTTAGAGTAAATTTTTTAAAAGTACCTAGGTGACTTAGGCATGTAGGCGCCTATCTATCACAAAGGCATGGGATTTAGATTCCTAGGGACCTAAGTCACTTAGGGCCCCTGAGTCATTTCAGTGCTTTTTGAAAATTTACTCCTGGTCTTGCTAGATCCACACATCCAAATCCGGTCAGCTCAGCCTTTCTTCCATCTGAGTCAGACTAATCGTGTTCTTTCCATGTGTTCTTTCTTTACTGTCTACACATAAGAAGGTGAAGGGTGTATTTTGGTCAATATCTTAAAACCCAAGGTCCATCCGCTCTCCATTCTCCATAGACTTTAATCACATGGTACTTACTGTATGAGCAGCATTTTACTCTGGTGTCCTTAACCAAAATGTTCTTTCACATTAGTGTTGGTCTTTAGCTGGCCACAGGGCTATCACTCTTCACCCAGAGGTGCTTAATGACTTGTTTGTTTCAGTTTTCACCAAGAAGGTTAGTGGTGATTGGATGTCTAAAACAGTGAATGCCCATGAAAATGAGGTAGGATCAGAGTTTAAAATAGGGAAAGAACAAGTCAAAATTTACTTAGACAAGTTAGATGTCTTCAAATCACCATGGCCTGATGAATGCATCCCTAGAATACTCAAGGAGCTGACTGAGGAGATATCTGTGCCATTAGCAATTATCTTTGAAAAGTAATGGAAGACGGGAGACATTCCAGAAGACTGGAAAAGGGCAAATATAGTGCCCATCTATAAAAAGGGAAATAAGGACAATCCGGGGAATTACAGACCAGTCAGCTTAACTTCTGTACCTGGAAAGATAATGGAGCAAATAATTAAGCAATGAATTTGCAAACACCTAGAAGATAATAAGGTGATAAATAACTGTCAAGAACAAATCATGTCAAACCAACCTGATAAGCTTTCTTTGACAGGGTAACAAGCCTTGTGGGTAGGGGGGCAGCAGTAGATATGGTATATCTTGACTTTAGTAAGGCTTTTGATACTGTTTCACATGACCTTCTCATAAACAAACTAGCAAAATCCAACCTAGATGGAGCTACTATAAGGTGGGTGTATAACTAGTTGGAAAATCGTTCCCAGAGAGAAGTTATCAGTGGTTCACAGTCATGCTGGAAGGGCATAATGAGTGGGGTCCTTCAAGGATCGGTTCTGGGTACGGTTCTGTTCAATATCTTCATCAATTATTTAGATAATAGCATAGATAGTACACTTATAAAGTTTGCGGATGATACCGAGCTGTGAGGGGTTGCAAATGCTTTGGAGGATAGGATTAAAATTCAAAATGATCTGGACAAACTGGAGAAATGGTCTGAAGTAAATAGGATGAAATTCAATAATTCAGTATTTTACTTGATTAACATATTATAGCTCAAAGTTGGGCTGAATTGATTAGGAAATATGTAGTATGTGGAAATCAGGTACAAACATATTAGTTTTTCTTGATATGACAAGGAACTACGCTTTCCATTAAGAGT
Organism: Mauremys mutica; assembly: GCF_020497125.1. Classification (NCBI taxonomy): domain Eukaryota; kingdom Metazoa; phylum Chordata; order Testudines; family Geoemydidae; genus Mauremys; species Mauremys mutica. The sequence continues at coordinate 39,467,038 of NC_059072.1, read as the reverse complement.
AATAATAGTTTGTACTTACCACAGAACCAAGGATTAGACACTGACATGGAAGAGAACATGAACAGTTATATTAGGTATGATCAACTCAATTTATAAGGGGTATAACTCTTCTGCTTCTGGACACAACCAGTGAGCGATGGGTTAGGAAGAAACTTCCCCAATGAGCGGCTTATTCCACAGATGTCCACTATAGGTTTTCTTACACCTTCTTCAGAAACCATCTGGTACAGATCACCATCCAAGACAGGATAGATGGGACCTACTGATCTACTCTGGTCTGGCAATTCCTACATTCATTTGAGACAGTGTGAGACCCTGCTGACCTATTGTTCCCCTGGTTTATCACATTGAACTCTGGTTATGTCACAGGAGCATATGCTTCCACATCTGATTATTGTTTTCACTCCTACTTCAGCAAGAGCAGAATGGTGGTTGAATGTGCCTTTGCAAGGACAAAGGTAAGATGGAGGGGCCTTCTGCAGAGAAACAATGTTCTTGACTGTACCCTCTGTATTGTTTCAGCCTGCTCTATGGTGCTCTATGGTGCACAACATTTTTGAAAGCAAAGAGGAAGTGCTCCAAAGGGTGGGGACCGATCAGGCAGAGGAAGCCGCAGCATGGCTACAGTCAGGGTCCCAAGGGTTGCAGGACTTAGCAGCTGCTGACAAAAACAGGCTTGCTTGTATCATTAGAGATGCCCGTCGCAGGAACTTTTCAAGTGACATAGTTGACAGTGCTGACAGCTGTGCTTTTTTTCTAATTTTTTTTGTAGTTTTGAGGAAGAGAGGGTTGTAAATTGAATGCTGAATTAATGGAATTGAATTAATTAGCAGTTATTAGGTAGGTTATTGCTGTCTGCTAAGTAGCTTAGCATAATAGATCTATCTGGCTTTTTGAGTTGGCCTTAATACCGTGTGTCTCTTTTTGAGAACTTCATTGTTGACCTGGAATAATTTTGGTGCGAGTGACAAGGGCCAATGGGAAACAGGGAGGCAGCAATAGGGGGGCCGATATGTGCTTTTTTCAGGATATCACATTTCAGATTATTTTAAAACTCTTTAACGTGTTTAGGTGAAACATTGGGCACTGTCAGAAAAATGGTAAAAGAAAATCAGAGTAAACTAATGTTACTTTCTTCCCAACTCTATAGACCACTCACAGCTGTTGATTTTGTGGAAGAACTCTTCCAGATACAGGATCCATGCAGGACAGCTGCTCCAGTGCCTAGACTGTATAGAGTATTTCACTAGGGGGCTCCAACATAGCACCAGCAGAAGAGCTTCAGTGACTAGCCATCAACCACCGTAGAGCACTGAAGAACATTTTTGAAATGTCTTTAGTGAAATGTACACATTCCTCTAGGGGGCTCCAAAGCAGGACCTCACTGATCAGCTGCTGTGTCAGCAATGCACTGCACTGAGGAGACATTAAAAGGATCACACACACACAATTCGAGCCTGTGCCTTTTTATGTTTCTTGATGATGCATACAGAAAATCTGAAATAGTATTGGTGGCTTGTGTGTGTGTGTGTGCGTGCGTGTGTGTGTGAGTGGTCTTTTAAAAAACAACTGCAGGAAGGAGGGGGTTACCTGTGTTTTATATTAGTAATTCAGGTCTTGCCTGCCCTGAAAGACTTCATGGGGACTGGAGAACTAGTGAAGTGATGGCATCACAAAGTCAAGCGACTGAAAGTTGAGAGGGGATGTGGTTTTCATAGAGTCATAGAATGTAAAGCCAAAAGGGGCCGTCAGATCATCCAATCTGACCTCCTGTATACCACAGGACACCAACCCCACCCAACACCTGCATACTACACCCAACAACTGAAATTAGAACAGGGTATTACAGCTCTCAGGAGACCAAACTATTATGTGCTACAGGCAGAGAACAGAAGGGACCAAAGTGCACCAGTGCCAGTGGCCCCTGCCATGGCAGGAAATTGAGTAAGTGAGATATACCCACATAATCCTGACAACCAACCAATGCTCCACACTGCAAAAGCAGAGGAAGACAAAAACTCACCAAGGACACTTATAATCTGACCTGGGGAAAAAATCCCTTCCTGACCCCACATATGACCCTGAGCATGTAAACTAGTACCAGGCAGGCTATAGGCGCCGAGTTTCTAATCTGCCGGGGGGTGCTCCCATTAGCTCCGCCCTTCCCTGCTCCCACTCCACCCCTTCTCCCAATGCCCCGCCCTTGCCCTGCTTCTTCCCACCCCTGCTCTGCCCCCGCCCACCTCTTCCCACCCCACCCAGGGCCGGTGCAACCACTGACACTCTCAGGCATGAGCCACTCCAGACAGCATGCCACAGGGGCTTTCCATACAAACTGTCTCAGGCAGCCCTTCCATTCACACAGCCTCTTTGGGTATGTCGCAGAAAAACTCAGTTCTCGCTTTTTCTTTTGGGTGCAGCAAAATCAAATACTTTATTATTTCTCCAGTAATTACAATGGAGGGAGAGAGTGCCATAGGACACAGGGTCGCCCCAGTCCCGGACAGGTCTCTCAACTGGTAAACAATTACAGCAAGCCTTTATACTTTTGTTACAGACTAACTAGCAATAATAAAGACAATAATGAGCAACAACTACATTTTGTTTATACATAAGCCTTTCTGCTATCTTATTTGTCTCACTCCTAGAAGACGCCAGCCTGCATATTTGGTTATCAAGTTGCAAGGTCGTAATAACTTTTTACACAGTTCTTTCCCTCTGCCTCACACTATCCTTGCTTCTAGAAGTCTCACGTCATTAGGGTTACAGCTGGGCTAACTCTTGCTAACTGACTGACATGCATTAAGATCCCCTTCAAATCCTTATTAATTCTTTCCCTGCTTCCACAGGTAAAATCCAGAAGTGGCACCCCTGCTGAGAATCTACCACATAGCGTCATAGATTTCATAGGGGTTAAAGCCAGAAGGGACCATTAGATCATCTAGTCTGACCTCCTGTATATCACAGGACATTAAATGTCACCAGTTACTCCTGTATTGAGTCCAATAACTTGTGTTTGCATTTTGCTAACACATATCCTCCAAAAAGACATCCAGTATTGAGCTGAAGACATGAAGAGATAGAGAATCTATCACTTCTTTGGTAGTTTGTTCCAATGGTTAACCACCCTCATGGTTAAAAAATTGTGCCTCATTTCTAATTTGAATTTGTCTGGCTGTATTATTGTTACATGTGATTCGAAATAATTAGATTGCATAAGAAGTTAGGGCAGAAAAGAAAAAAGTTATCCCTAGCTGGGATAGCTAAAACAAATATCTTGTTAAAAAAAGAGATTGTTAGAAGACTAAATTAAATAAAATTCAAATAAAATGACATTAGCATCATCCTTTCACTCTTCAGATTTACAGTAGCTAGACCCATAAAAGTTCAAAGAGGAACCAAGTTCGCTCTAATTGATTCTTAATTAATTTAGTTATTTAAGTGGCTGCATTTTCTTACTTGGCTCTCTTAATAGATACACTTGTACTTGACTGAAACTTTTTGCTTTTAATCTTTCTTTGTACACACCAAATAAAAAGTTTCAGATCAAATCATAATTTTGTCTTGACAAATTAATTATTAAGTTTGCCTTCTGAGGAATACCAGATATTAACTACTCAGTTAATGATGAAAACCAACCAGAAATGAGCTCAGAACCCACAGCTCTCTGTACTGGAGAGAGGCATCTTCAGGCAGTAAGTATAGTTGTTTTTTAAAAATAAATGTTTATCTTAAATTAGCCACTAGAGGGAGCATAAGCCTCCCCTTAAATGTAATGGAAATATTGTAGAGCAGGGGTCACTTCAAGCTGAGACAGAGCACCTTTGACACGATCCCTTGTCAAGGAATCGTTTCATCCTTTGAGACAACATGGCATGCTCTCCATCTGGGATTTCTAGCAGCACGACTCCCACTGGACAGCTATCAGTAGCAGCTCTCCTGATGCGAGGCACCAGACCTGCTGGAATCTACAGTTAGAGATGATTGGTGGGTGAAGACAAACACAGGAGAATGGGAAAGTGGGGTGAGAGGGTAGAGGGCAGAAGTGTAGAAAGAAAATGCAGAGACAACCGAAGAATACAAGACTGGCAGAGGAGGAGACAAGAAAAGAAAAGAAGAGGCAGAAGGAGGAAAGACAAAACATACCTCTCCAGAAACATCCCTTTTGTCAGCCACAGACCAGAAAAATTGCCTCCAGAAAATTGAATTGAGGTATCAGAGGTGCCAGGAGTTTGTGGACAAGCTGAATCATTTTACAGAAGGTAAGTGAACAAACAAATCAACTGGGACATCAGTTATTTTTTTTAATTTGCCCTGTTTGTCATCACTGAGAAATGTCTGAAGTAACCCCTGATATACAGTAGCATGTGGTCTCTATTGCCAGCATTGTAGTAAACAATGTCAGTAAACATTAGGCAGGGATCTACTGCCACTTAAGCTAGTTTTTTCAGGACTATCTCAATCTGCCTATAAAAATCCATGCACATCTGTGGGAGTGTGTAACTATTCTGTGTATAGCACAGTAGGGCCGTGGTCCCTGACTGGGGTTTCTAGGCACTATCCCAGTACAAATAATATATAATAATAAATAATAATGGGATACTCATATGTTTAAAGTTACATATATGTTTAAGTTTCTTCCTGAATCAGGGCCTTAGGGCTTGATCCAAAGCCCATGGAAGTCAAAGGAAAGACTTCCATTAACTTCATAAAGAGGCTTGGCAGCACAGGATTTTATTTTTTAAATAATTTTGACAGATATCAATGTTTATTTTTAAGACTTTATTTCCCTATTTTTATCCATTTAAAATTTCACAGTTGCAGGAAATTAGGAAGGGTGTCAGACAACAGTGGGGGTAAAACAATAATTTAATGACAATAAATGTTGAGAAACAAAAAGTTAATGCTTTATAAATTGTTAAAACACAAATTGTCAACATCACATGCAGAATATACAAAGTAAATAGTCTTAAAACATACTCTAAGTTCTCAAGCAGCTTTTCTTACTTTGCCTGTCTGCGACTTTTGAGTATTATCAATGGAATTTTTTTTCATCCGTTTATGTGGGTACAGTGAAATAGATGTTTGCAGGAAAAAATCTAATCCTTCAAGCATATCCATAAGCATTGGATCAATTTATCCTTACATACAGCAACATTAAATGAAGCTCTTTATTGTTTTGACAGTATGGGCCACATTTATGCAAACATTTACACACAAGAATAACTTTCTGTAAGTGAAGAATCTCTTTGTCTCATGAATTCCATTGGTTAGTAAATATAAACAGGGATACTTGAAGGTTTAATTGTTTTTAGCTAGCAATAATTTAGTCATTAGGCTTTCTGTACAATAAATAAGAGAAGATTGGGGTGAGCCAATACTTTTAGAATGGCACCTTTTCTAAATATTTATTTTCACTTTAAGAACGATTGGTGAAGAGCTCCCTCTTACTAACCAGGAGTATTCTGATCCATAAATCCCAACATTTCCCCTGTTCTATTTTAAAGGGTTGCTTGATACTTGGTGATAGGATCATGTAAACCAGGAATGTATGGAACAGATGTTTTATTGTATCTGGGTGCCTTAGCCTGAGTCTAGAAAGAAGACTGGAAGAAAGTTTGAATTTGCTGCTGATATAATTTATTTTACACTTTTTTTTTTGGTCTCAATCTCATGAGATAATCACACACACCAAAATTGGAACTTTGGGTGTGAATGTCAGGATACTTGATTAGTTGGACAAGGTGTCTGAGCCAGAATGTTAATTCCTATGTTCCCACGATAGATCCTGAGATAAAGAGAGACTAGCTCCTGCAGGAGGTACTTATTCCATAGACAAAAACGGTTTCTGAAAATCCTAAGAACTACACCGTGGAAAAGAACTGTAAGAAAACCTATAAAAAACTACTGATTGTCAAGAAGATCATACATATAATAATAACAATGTGAAGCTGCTACCAGTTGCTCCTTATTTGCAGCTAAGTTTTGCTAAAGGCAATCACTGAAGATGTGGAACAAGAACATTTTCCATCTGAAACCACTGGACCAAGAAAACTGCGAGTTGCTTTTTTTGGTAGTATATTTCCTGAGAAAGGTCAGGATTTATAAGGGGAAGAAAAAAAACCTGTTGGAAAGGAATCATACTATGGAAAATGGTGAAAAGCTACCATGTGAACATGAAGAACAGGTGCCTTCTAATTGTGACAGAAACTTTCTTCCAATGAAGGTTTGGAAAATAAGGTAAGACAAGTTTGGTTACCTTCCAAACTTGCTGCACTTTTTAGGAAATGAAGGCTACAAATGGAAAGCAATGCATGATGTCTATTACACAAACATGAATGATTACTTTAAATCCATGTTCACAGACTGCGCAGGGCTGCCCAGAGGGGGGGGAGGGGCAAGGGGGGCAATTTGCCCCAGGCCCTGGGCCCCACAGGGGCTCCCACGAGAATATAGTATTCTATAGTATTGCAACTTTTTTTTATGGAAGGGGCCCCCAAAATTGCTTTGCCCCAGGCCCCTTGAATCCTCTGGGCAGCCCTGAGACTGCATACCACAGTTAATGAAGATGCCCTCTAAGTGCTTTGCTAAACACATTGACCTAGCTGCTAACAAGAAAAACGTGACACTTACTACTTAAGGAAACATATTGAAGATGTTAATAAAGAAGACTCTGCAGACACCATCCATTGATGATGATGACGACCAACAGCATTTCTCAGCATAAGTCAACCAAAAACGTCTGTATATGGATTCTGTTGTTCACCTCATAGCTCACTAATTATGAAGTGGAATAATTGGCAATGGAATATTTGAGAATGCTTGTAAATTTGACCAAACCTAGTTTAAATCGGGAAGTTGTGCTCATAGAGTACACACATGTTGGTTCCCTATCACAAGGATAAACTAAAATCAAGTTCTGTACAAGATGACCCTCTCCTAGAAGTGATAATAATGACTGGAACTGTATTACAGATGATTCCTGTGCTGTTCTGCTAGCTGTACCTGGAATCATTCCAGCATGCTTTGAACTGCTGAATGTAGAGCCGTGAGATGAGGCTTTTTTTTTGCCAAATCATCTCTTTTTACTAGATGGTTTTCCATCAGCCATCAGAGATGCCATCAAGGAACTTAGACTCTAGCTTACTGAATATACCAGATTCATGACAGAAACATGGAGATCTGCAAGGTCTACGATAACACACTTGAGATTATAATAGAGTATGCAGAAAAGGGCTGAGAGGATGCAGAATGAGAAGTTCTTCTGTCACAACTCTCAAGGCTTGATTCTTGAGTCCATTTTGCTGCTTTGTACCAGCATGGTAGCATTTTATATCCATTTTGCACTGCTGTAAATGATTATACAAGGTGCAAAAAAAGTGGAGAATCAGGCACTATGTATTATAGCCCATGAGGCTAGTCTGCTAGCTTGCTATATTGCATAATGTGTTTTTTTCATTGGTTTGATTGATTATATTGTTTATACCAAATTCCAGTATATATTCTCATAATATTTGGCTGTAGCGCAAGGAACCTACAGGCCTATATCCTGTATGATTAAGCTAGAGTAAGTTAGCATAAGTGTTTGTAACCTTTGGCATAGATAAATGGCCTACCACTTACACCTTTTTGTCTTTGGGGAACTGCATGGAGAACCGAACAGAGAACTGAATGTGTTTACCATGAGTCTGGAACAGACCGGTAACCACAGGGTACACTGCAGAACATGTAAGTCATGATTTAGGCCAAAGGGATGAGATAATCAATATTAATACATATGAATATATGTCATAATATGTTAGCCTATAGAACAGGGATCGGCAACCTTTGGCACGCGGCTCGCCAGGATAAGCACCCTGGCAGGCCGGACTGGTTTGTTTACTTGCCGCGTCCATAGGTTCGGCCGATCAAGGCTCCCACTGGCCGCGGTTCGCTGCTCCAGGCCAATGGGGGTGGCAGGAAGCAGCGCAGGCTGAGGGATGTGCTGGCTGCCATTTCCCACCACCCCCATTGGCCTGGAGTGGCAAAGCCAGTGGGAGCCGTGATCTTCCAAATAGAAGCAGTAGGTAAACAAACTGGCCCGGCATGCCAGGGTGCTTACCCTGGCGAGCTGTGTGCCAAAGGTTGCCAATCCCTGCTATAGAAGAAGTGTTCCCCAAGGTTTATCTGGGTGAGAAAATAAGATTTGGGCATGGTAGGTTGGGCACTGATATGAATATTTAGGGCATTGCCAGGACCCTATAAAAGGGCAAACAACAATGCAGAGGGGGTCACTCTTTCTATCGAGCTATCAGCTCAGCTTTGGCAATATAGCTTAACTATTCAACACTCGAACCTGATCTCAACCACCTTGGGGAGCCTGGACCATCGAATTCATCGGGCATGCCAGAGACGAGGCAGACACCTAGTATGGAAAATTTCAGCCCAAACAGTTAAACTTTGGCAAAGAACCACAAGCAATTGAAAAGTGTCTTATAAAGGGAAGTATTGGCCAGTCTTAACTATGGGTGGTGCTACCAGCCGCCTCTAATTCTTGTACAATGGTGTGGTACAAAATCATGATGATAAGCACTTGATTAATCGTGATAGGCTGTGATCCTGAGTGAATGGTACAATAGACAGTTTCCAAGGACAGGAATAATGATGTTTAAGAAAATGATTAAGGCTGCCAGGGCATGGGCTGCATACCTAGTGGGTGGAACAGGACCTTGCTTGCTGGTTGTAGTGGCAGTTTAGAGTAATGGCAAGCACCGAGTCAGGGTAAAGAAGCCAGCCAAAAGTGAGAATCGGAGCCATGACTGGGAACACCAACCCGAAAGGTAAGCCAAAGTTAGGGTCAAGAAGTCAAGCCAAAGGTTGGAGCCTGAATCAGAATCAGGGCAGGGAGCCAAGGATTAGACTGAAGCTGGCAGGAATCAAGGCTGGAGCAAGGAGCGAAAGCTACAGGTGTGGTACACGCTGAGCAGCCACTGTGCTGCTGCCGCTGCAAAGCTCAAGTAGCAGGCTGCTGGCTCCCCTGCCCAATCAGGACGCATGACCATTTGAAGAAGGTTCATTGGCCTGTGCTCCTGACAAAATGCCCTTATTGGGCAACTAAGCAAGATTCTCCATCACTGAACTGGATACAGAATATTGTTGGCAAATTATTGCAATGACTGAAGGAAAGATACCAATGTGAGGTACTGCTTGTACGCAGTGTACTCTCTTTGACTAGTACTTGACATATTAGAGTGATGTTTCGCTTGTGGACAGTGCATTTTTGCTCCAGTAATGCAAAGCAGCTATAAAGTTTGATAGATCTGGGCACCCAAGGATTGGGAAATCCTCTGGTAATGTAATGTCATGATAGTCATTCCTACACTGAGTAGCGATTCCTGTGGTGCAAGAAAGATGGCTGAGCTAAAGGGGGGCATATATAGGAAATCCCCATGCGGTGGTGACCTAAAACTGCTGGAGTAGCCCCTTAGGATCCTAAGGCTGTTATAACTTACACCGGGATCCACCAGAGATCTTATACCAATCCCTGGCCAGCTCCAGGATTGAGAAAACAGGAAGGTGGCTTAAAACCAACTTTTCCTTTCCCCCACATCCAGTCTTATCCCAAGCACAGCTCAGCTGCACTGGTGAGAGGAGGGGAGGAGTGTAGGCCTACATGTATACATGTTTGTGACACACTCATTGACCAGCATCAAATATAAGTTCATATATATCATTATGAGGAGGTGGATTAGGCCTTTTTAAAAAGGCTAACAAAATCATCCAAAACACAGGACTTGGGGACTTCAACTACCCAGACATCTGTTGGGAAAATAACACAGCAAGGCACAGATTATCCAACAAGTTCTTGGAATGTATTGGAGACAATTTTTTATTTCAGAAGGTGGAGAAAGCTACTAGGGAAGAGGTTGTTCTAGATTTGATTTTGACAAATAGAGAGGAACTGGTTGAGAATTTGAAAGTGAAAGGCAGCTTGGGTGAAAGTGATCATGATTCTAAGGAATGGAAGGAGAGAGAACAGCAAAATAAAGACAATGGATTTCGAGAAGGCAGACTTTAGCAAACTCAGGGAGTTGGTAGGTAAGATCTCATGGGAAGCAAGTGTAAGGGGAAAAACAATAAAAGGCAGTTGGCAGTTTTTCAAAGAGACATTATTAAGGGTACAAGGGCAAACTATCCCACTGCACAGGAAAGATAGGAAGTATGGTATGAGACCACCCTGGATTAACCAGGAGATCTTCGATGATCTAAAAATCAAAAAAGAGTCCTACAAAAAGTGGAAACTAGGTCAAATTACAAAGGATGAATATAAACAACTAACACAAGTATGTAGGGACAAAATTAGAAAGGCCAAGGCACAAAATGAGATCAAACTAGCTAAAGACATAGAGGGTAACAAGAAAACATTCTACAAATATATTAGAAGCAAGAGGAAGACCAAGAAGGACAAGGCTCAGGGCTTGTGGGAAAGCTGCAATCTAGCCCATTATGACATCTGTTCAGGATCAAGTGAGAAAAGACAACGGATTTGAAAGGAGCAAGTCCTTTCAATTCAAACAGTTTCAAAACCAGCAAAAGGTAAAAAGGTGGCAGAATATTATGACACGCAAGTGGAAGAGAGAATAGATCCTTGCTGGGTGACCTTTCTAAACGCAACAGAATATGGAAGTCCCACTTACGCATGTCTGTATATAGGTAAGTATAGATTAGTGTCATGTGACTTATGAACTGTCAGTATGCCTGGCTGCTGACAACACTCATTATCACATAGGACCCAATTCTGGGAAACACTGAATGCACTCAACTTCCAATAAAGTCAGTGGGACATGAGAGGGACCAGTAATTTGTAATCAGCACTTCCCACACTCAGGCCAAGAGTCTGGTAAATGTTTAACATGCACAGGTCTTCAATAAGTTGTTTCCAGGCCAGGAAAAGAGAAACTTGAGTGTTTTATTCTTTTTTTACATTTGGGATTTATATTACCAGCTCTTGCCAGCCGTTTAACTCTCCCCGATGTGGCTGGATGGGCTAGCATCCAGATCTATTTGAAAATGTCCAGTGTTTAAATCATTTTCTGTGATGTAATTGGAAAGAGCATTGAGTTTGCCTTGATGGTTAGACTTGCTCAAGGCATTGATAATGGATATTCTTTGGAGCTGTTGCAAGGCTTATATTTTACATCCAGGGTTTAATGTTTATTATATTTTAAGGTTACAGAAAACATTACATGTAAATCATTAATCCACGGAGTTTCTTGTATTTGCTATTAATAGTACAAGCAGCTGATCTACAAGGTAGATTGCTATTTTTTTCAGGTCATTTCATTTAGCCATATGAGAAACCCACTCTTTTTATTGCTGCTTCTTGAGGCACATTACCAAGAAACTTAAGGCCAGGTTCTGCCCCAAGATCACACTTGCGCTAGGCAAAGTTGTCAACCCCCCTGCTCAGCTCAGCAGGGTCCCCCTCACCCTCCTGCTCAGATTGTCAATCTAGCTGTCAGGGACAAATCTGGGGCTATTCACCCAATACTCTCCTGTGCAAACAAGTGGGCAGGGAGATGGCAGAGGGGATGGAGAGTGAGTGGAACCCAGCCTCCAACCAGGCCCGAGTAGCTGCCAGGCCACACAGTGTAAAAGCTGCTCCATGAAAACAACTGAAGTAATTTAAGACTTTTCTGTACTCGAAACACACGCTATAGCATAGTGGTTTTCAACCTCTTTACCATTGTGGGCCACACATCTAGTTCTCTATGTGTTAGGTGGGCTGCATCCACACAACATATATACTCCCTGTATGGCCCTGAGGATGTCACATGGGCCACAGCTGGGTGATGATTGGGCCGCAAGTGGTTGAAAACCACTGCTATAATGACAGGAGGGGTTCTCCTGTCTGCATAGTTAATCCACATCCCTGAGATGCAGTATGTAGGTCAATGGAAGAATTCTTCTGTTGAGCTACCACTGTCTACACCAGGGGTTAGGTCAGATTAACTATGTTGCTCAGGAGTGTGGATTTTTCATACCCCTGAATGGCATAGCTGGGTTGATTTAACTTTTGTGTGTAGGAAGGGGGCCTTACTCTCATCCCAGAGCAATGGGAGAGTAGGGGAGCAATTGTATTCTCTGAGTCACACTTTGTTCTCTGGTGTGTTCTGGGCATGGTGCAGCATTGTGGTACTCCTTACTCATTGGGAGATGGCAAAGTTACAACAGAGCCCCTGATAAATAGTCCTGTTTTGTTCAATTTTGTACAAAGGTATCACTCATCAGATCTAAGGGGAGCAGAATATGATGCTTAAAACAATCAAAGGGCTCAACTCAAATGAAGTAGTACCTTCCTATGGGCCTACTTTACTCACACTGCATAGCACATTGCTTCACTAATAGTTCCATTGAAGTCAATGGGACTTGTGGAGTTAGGTGCTACCCAACATGAGTAAGTGTATCACTCATTCTCAAAATGTAGACCTGTGATGGGTTTGGTCACAGAGAACCCCTTAGGACTGTCACCTGATTGCTGAGATTCCCTCTGAGCCTATTTTCCCTGCCAGCTTGGGACTCCAGAACCCTGCCTTGTTGAGCCAGACACACTAGCCTGCTACAACACAGACCCTGGTCTAATCCATTCCCCCAAAGCTGCAGATTTTAACCAAAAACTGTTCAGCCGGTCACCTACCTTCAGCACCCAGACACCCAGTTTCCAATGGGATCCAACCCCAAATAAATCAGTTTTACTCTGTATAAAGCTTCTGTATATTTTAAACAGAAAGGAGAAAAGGCAGGTAACATTCAAGCTGACAGGAGAAGTAAAGAAATAAGAGTTGCTGCTACTATTAGAGCCATCACATTTCAGTTCTCTTCTGATGAAACCAGAAGATACCTGCAAACAATGGGGGAAAAAAGAACCTGGGGATTACAGTGGATGAGAAGTTGGATATGAATCAATAGTGTGCCCTTGTTGCCATGAAGGCTAACAGCATATTGGGCTGCATTAGTAGGAGCATTGCCAGCAAATTGAGGGAAGTGATTATTCCCCTCTAATCAGCACTGGTGAGGCCACATCTGGAGTATTGCATTCAGTTTTGGGCCCTCCGCTACAGAAAGGATGTGGACAAATTGTAGAGAGTCCAGTGGAGGGCAACAAAAATGATTAGGAGGTTGGGGCACATGACTTATGAGGAGAGGCTGAGGGAACTGGGCTTATTTAATCTTCAGAAGAGAAGAGTGAGGAGGGATTTGATAGCAGCTTTCAACTACCTGAAGGGGGGTTCCAAAGAGGATGGAACTAGGCTGTTCTCAGTGGTGGCAGATGACAGAACAAGGAGCAATGGTCTCAAGCTGCAGTCAGTAGCGTAGCTAGGGGGGGAGCAGGGGTAGCAGCCACTCCCCCCGAGCACATTTTCCAAAAGCAGCACGTTTCCACGCAGCCAGCACTGGGCTCTGGACTCGGAAGTCTGGAGCTGGGTTTTGAGTGCGACCGCAGGCTGGCTCAGGGCTCCACACCACCCTCCAGCATCCCCAGCCCTGCTCGCTCGCTCTGGGGCTTCAGGCAGCGTTGGCTGGTTGCTGGGCTCCCCGGGGATGAGGAGGAGGAGGCTCCTGCCCACCTGCAGCTGCCCAGCTCCCTAAGCGTCCATGCAGCAGGGAAGGTGGCTCTGAAGCTCAGCTGGTGCTGGCAGAGGAGGTGGAGAAGGAAGGAAAAGTGGGGGAGGGGGGATGATTTTTTCTCGTGGTCTCTCAGCGGAAGGGGCTGAGGGTGCGGCAAAACCAGGAGGCAAAGGAGCGACTTTGGGTTATTGCCCCCCTCCCGTAGTTACCCCCCCCCCCAGTGCTGCGCCTGAGGCTGTGAAACGGTGCTTAGTGCAGCTTGTGAAGGAAGGAGGGGTAAAGGTGCTTTAAGATGCCAGTTATGTCTCCCCAGTCTCACTGCTGACTAGCTGCAGACCCAGTGCTCAGAATTAAGCAGTGTTCTCAGGGCTACTGTACTCTATACTAGTTTTCAATTGCCTGCTAAATGCTTCAGCCATGCCACCTTTTCACTTAGCTATTTCCTGAATAGTGGTGACTGGGAATGGGTGGGGGGAGTATAGCAGATGCCAATTTGAGGCGAATAGTCTCTTGGCCAGATTCTACTGTGTTTATGGTGCTTTGTGCTATGGACTGGAGCAAAGTGGCTGGTGAATAACCAGGAATCTGGTTCATAATTTTTCTCTAAATTCAGCTTTCTTCTTTCTCTCTCTGTGAATTATCACTAATTGAAAATAGTAGAGTGCAAGTTGACTGGATAATGGTAATAGCATAATCTCTCGTTATAACATTGTAAACCCTACTACCTGATTTTTATATTAAACACTTACTATACATAATATAATAAATCGGACAGAAACAAAACTGAGGAAAACTTTATTCTTTCTGTGTCTTATTTAAAGTTTTCCAGTAATCTCCTCTTGCTTCAGAATGCCTCATGCGTCACCCATACTGTTTGCAATAGGATTCAACATGTGGCTTGGCTGCTGACTCTTTACTGCTTCCTGAAGAGCTGGGAGCTCAATATTCATCTCAGATCGATACTATATTCAGAAGCACAACTCTGTATATGGGGTGTATGTGTGTGTGGGGGGGGGAATTATTGACCTTGTGCATATATAATGGTGTTTGTAAGACAAGGTATAATAATCACACTTCCAAATTGCAATGAACTGTGGAAAAGTTCCTGTTTGATGTGAGAGATGTTACTTATACCTAGATGCACTCCCTTCCCCACCCCCAGCCCTATGCATGCTGACTTGTGAATATCACTGTTGTAGTGTCAGCTTTTAAGAGAGCTTCACATGTACCACTTCTATTATTATGGTAAGTTAAAACAAGCTACAGTATATTGGGACATTAATACTTTATTACAGTGTTTGCATAAGCATATTCAAAGCAATAACACTTAACAGACCAGTATATCCAGGACATTACTAGCACACTCCCCTCCCCCGCCCCAATACCTAGTAGTTGCACTGTCATCTCCCATAGCTACCTACGATGCAGCTTTTTTGTTAACACTAAACTGGGAAGAAAGACGACTGATTCAGAACTTGTTTAATGGTTACTTTATTGCTAAAGGGTATAGTGGGGTGTAGGCTTGGAGGGAGGAAAGTTTCTATGATGTGGGCAAGATTATGTGTTTTATCCAAAACCAGAATATGAATGGTGCTGGTCTTCTCGGTGGCTGGCTGATCTTGAATTATTTGTCAAAAGTTAGAGGGTGACTCTTCTTCCTCAAATTTTGGTTGAGGATTCCATTGATAAAGGGATTGGCCTCAAATACCTGGTTGTAGGACTCTTCCATGGTGTAGTTTTTCCAAGGCTGGCTCTAGGATTTTTGCTGCCCCAAGCAAAAAAATTTTGGTCGCCTCCCCCTTTTTTTGTGTGCCCCCCCTGCCCACGGCCCCACCCCAACTCCACCCCTTCTGAACCCTTTCCCCAAATCCCCAGCCCTGCCTCCTACCCCTGGGTGTGCCGCATTTCCCCCCACCCATTGCTTCCTGGGGGCCCCCTGCGACCTCCCGCCCTAGCGCACCTCTGCTTCGCCTGCTCCCCCGGGTGCACCGCCACTCCGCTTCTCCCCTCTCCCTCTCAGGTGAGGGAAGGCAGAGAAGTGGAGCAGCAGCACGTTCAGGGGAGCAGGCGGAGCGGAGGTGAGCTAGGGTGGTGGGGCACAGGAAGTAACGGGGGGTAGAGGAACCGCTCCCTGCGCGGCCGTAGGTTTCAGCTAGTGAAAGGGGTTTTCAATAGACCCTCTGGTGGCCGGCTAGTTCCGGGGAGAGTCCTTGGAAGGCCACAAGGCTGGGACAGCTAAGTGCTTCTGTAGGGAATTGCAAGTTCTGACCATATAAAAGCCTGGAGGACAAGAGGATATTCTTGGTGCTACTATAGTACAAATAATGTCTATTAATGAACATTCTTGCATAACTATTTTTTTCTCTTATTGCTCATGCTTATCTCCAGGTAAATAAAGTTAATACTTAGCAAAGCAAAAACAGGAAGATTTCCTGTACATTTAATGATTACTTGATGGTAAATAAATCATGTTCACCTTGACTGTATGGCTTTAGGATTTGTTTCTAGGAAGTGTCCTATGTTTGATCAAATATAGGAAATAAAATGAAAAAAACCCATAATGCATTATTTGTATGTTTTCTTTAAAAATATTTTGATTAGGCCTCTGTTTTTAGTGCTTAGAATTAAAATCAGAACCAGTAACTACAAAGGGCTAGTTCCTTTGTTGAATGTAATCCCATACCACTCTAGATTCTGACAAAAATTAATCTTGTGGCTCCAGCAGCAGAACCTTTTCATTTGACAGCGCAGTTCAAAGGCGAGAGAGAAAACAATCGAGCTGACATATACTCCTCCATTTATTGCACCATAAATCTATCGAGGAAGATCGGAAGAATTTATTTATTTGTCCCTTCCGAAATCCCATATTGCTTGCTATGCACTAGCAGTACCAAAGGGAAGGGGTGTAGTTGCTTAGAACTGACATGCCCTATCGTTTCAAAGCTGTAGCTTGCTTTCCTACAGAATTTTTCTCGGATTGATGTGTAGGCTGAAAAGCAAAATAGGCTGGGAGGGACTGATTACAAGACTCTTATTCCCCTTCATAACACAGTATGGCAGACTCCCCTATACTATTCTTCTATAGCCCCCAAGAAGAACCAGAAATCATATCTGCTGGGCTTTGATGTGGGAGACACAAGCGATGGGAGAAGTTTCCACTGTGGAATTTTACCAGTGACGGAGAGAAAGGGAACGAAACACAATCTTGTGACCAGCTTCTTAAACAGGGCTGCTTGGCTCTCCAGCTGAGGACTCCCGGCCAGCCTTGCCTGGAAATCATCTGTGCTGTGCCCGCTGGTCTTGCCCTGTGGCACTTAACTGAAAAGCGGTCTCAGAACTATACACACCTGCTCTAAAAGGGAAGGCGGGGACCATGAGGAGGGACTTAGCAGCTGGTGCTCTGGTGCCCAGGCAGGAGGACGCGCTGCTGGAGCAGCAGCCGCAGCAGGAGCCTCTGGAGGGTTGAGTGACAGCTCGGGGAGGAGGTGGTCCTCTCCTCCCAGCTGGGGATCCTCCGGTGTGACAGGCGCAGCTTTCACTACAAACCCAGCCGCTTGTTACCCCAGGCAGCAGTTTGCCCACGGGGACTCTCTGGAAGCCCAGCAGCAATAGGAGGCGTCCCTGGCCACCCATCTCGCAGTGAAGAGTAGGAAGAGGACTCTGATCGGCTGGACTCTCATCCGCGGCAGCCGGGAGAGAGCCGCAGCGCGTCCCCTCACCAAGGACTGGCCTGGACACCCAGTGGGGGCAGAAGCTCCCAGTAGCACCCAGCAGCTGCAGAACCCACGGGCACCCCCCAATCTCGTCACCACCCAGCGTCACCCTACAGCAGCAGCCTCCCAGCTGGCACCCAGCAGCACCCTACTGCAGCAGCCTCCCAGCTGGACACCCAGCAGCACCCTGCAGCAGCAGCCTCCCAGCTAGACACCCAGCAGCACCCTGCAGCAGCAGCCTCCCGGCTGGGCACCCAGCAGCACCCTGCAGCAGCAGCCTCCCGGCTGGACGCCCTGCAGGGGCATTAGCTAAGGGTGGCATCCAGCCGCGCACAGCACCAGCTCTCCAGGGTGCCCTTCCTCACCAGCCGCAGCACCCGCTAGCAGCACCCAAGGCCAGCAGCGCCGAGGGGGCCACCATGGCCCTGCTCAAGCTCTCTCTCATGGCCTTCAGCTTCGTGTTCTGGGCGGCGGGGCTGACCATGCTCACCCTGGGCATCTGGGCCAAGGTCTCGCTGGGCAGCTACCTGGTGCTGTCCGCCAACCAGTACCCCAACACCCCCTTCATCCTGCTGGCCACGGGCGCCACCGTCCTGCTCTGGGGCTTCCTGGGCTGCTTCAGCGCCGCCACCGAGCACCGCTGCCTGCTGCGCACCTACGCCGCCTTCCAGCTGGCGGTGCTGGCGGCCGGGCTGGCGGCGGGGCTTTTGGCCTTGTTCTACCGCAGGGACATCGCCGAGGGCTTCCGGGCCGGGCTGCGGGAGGCGGTGCGCGCCTACGGCGAGGACGAGCAGAAGGCGGACGCCCTGGACTCCCTGCAGCGCGCCTTGGACTGCTGCGGGGCCGAGAGCTACCGCGACTGGCTCGCCTCGCCCTGGTCCCTGGCGCAGCCAGGGCGCAACGGCTCGGTGCCGGGCAGCTGCTGCCGGGCGCGCCGGGGCTGCCAACACAGCCCGCTGCCGCCCGCAGCCCGCGGCATCCACCGCGACGGCTGCTTCGCCAAGGTCTCCGGCTTCGTCAGCGACAACCTCTTCTACATCGCCACCGCCGCGCTGGGGCTGGCGCTGCTGCAGGGCGTCGGCATCGTGCTGGCCTGCCTGCTGGCCGCCCGCCTGCGCCCCGCGCCGCGCTGAGCGCGCCCCTCCAGCGCCGGCCGGGGGGTTCCCAGCGCCCGGCCCCGACAGCAGCGCCCGGCCCGGGGGGTTCCCAGCGCCCGGCCCCGACAGCAGCGCCCGGCCCCGACAGCAGCGCCGGGCCCTGATCGTCCGCCCGCAGCGCCCGGCCGGGGGGTTCCCAGTGCCCGGCCCCGACAGCAGCGCCCGCCCGGGGGGTTCCCAGCGCCCGGCCCCGACAGCAGCGCCCGGCCCTGATCGCCCGCCCGCAGCGCCCGGCCGGGGGGTTCCCAATGCCCGGCCCCGACAGCAGCGCCCGGCCCTGATCTCCCGCCCGCAGCGCCCGGCCCCGACAGCAGCGCCCGGCCGGGGGGTTCCCAGCGCCCGGCCCTGATCGCCCGCCCGCAGCGCCCGGCCGGGGGGTTCCCAGCGCCCGGCCCCGACAGCAGCGCCCGGCCGGGGGGTTCCCAGCGCCCGGCCCCGACAGCAGCGCCCGGCCCGGGGTGTTCCCAGCGCCCGGCCCTGATCTCCCGCCCGCAGCGCCCGGCCAGGGGGTTCTCAGCGCCCGGCCCTGATCGCCCGTTCGCAGCGTCCAGCCGGGGTGTTCCCGGCGCCCTCGCCCCCCCTTCTGCCCCGGGATTCCCTCCTCGGAGCCCGTCATCCTCCCAGCGCTGCGGCTGTCAGCCCCGGAGCCCCCCTCCTCCGCTAAGCCTAGCCCGGGCACCCACCCCCCAAGCACTGTTCTGGGCACTGACTGGCCACCCCTACTACGTGCCCTATCCGCTCCCTCCCCCAGCTGCCTGGAAAGCCCCCTGCCGCGCTTCTCCGGGGCCTGGATCAGCGCCACCCTCCCCATCTCTCCTCCGCCTCCTTCGGGGACTGGAGCAGCAGCAACTCTCCCCCACCCCCACGTCTTATCTGCTCCCCCCATGACATCCCCCTTCCCCACCACCTCCTTGGCAGCACCGACTCTCCGCTCCTGTCCCCTTGCTTTCCCCTGGCCTCAGCCCTCCCGGGGGAGCTCGTCCGCCTGCAGGCGCCCGGAAACCCTGGCTGGGCTGGAGACTTTCCCGTACAAACGGCGGCGGGAGGGAGAACTAGCCTCGCTCTCTCCCCGGCCGGCCGGCCGGCGGGTGAGACTTCCCTGTAACATGCACACGCCTGGCGTCCCTGCAAGGGGAGAGAGGGTGGGGGCCTGGGCACGAGAGGGGCTTTCCCCGACAGCGAGGTTAGCGGAGTTTCCCTGGGAGAAGAGCGGGGTTTGATTTTCCAAAGGGAGGTGCTGTTATCTCGCCAGACAATGCGCGGCCGTAGGTTTCAGCTGGTGAAAGGGGCTTTCAATAGACCCCTCTGGTGGCCGGCTAGTTCCGGGGATAGTCCTGGGAAGGCCACAAGGCTGGGGCAGCTAAGTGCTTGCATAGGGAATTGCAAGTCCCCCAGTAACACAGGGCCACCCTGGACTTTCGCTCTTCACCTGTCGTCCAGGTCCCGCCCCCGGGTCCTCGCTGCTGAGCGGAGATTGTTCCTAGTGAACGCAAGTTAATGAAAGTTGCAGCATCAGCGCACCCCGCTCCTCTCTCCGCGAGCTGTAAGCGCTGTCCGGCCTTGCAAGGCTCCCCCTTATCGTTACCCGGCACTCAGCGAGCCTTTGACATCCCCAGGGGCTGAGCCAGCAAAAGCAAGTCAAGGACAGCCGGATCCCAGTCAGGGCCGGCTCCAGGCACCAGCCTAGCAAGCAGGTGGGCAGCTAAGGAAGAGAGGGGCCCCATGTGCGGCTGTTCAAGCGGCAATTCGGAGGTGGGGCCGTCACTCCCTGTCGGAGCTAAGGACCTGCCGCTGAATTGCCGCTGTAGAAGAAGCAGCGGTAGAGCTGCTGCCGGCAAAAACCCTACAGCCGGCCCTGATCCCAGTGAGGAGACTGGCAACCCCCCCACTGACTTCAGGAGGAGGAGGAGGAGGAAGTCTACCGATTTCTAACGCATTCTCGGGGACAAGTGCAGACAGTCCTTCCTTCGCTTAGGACACGGATGAGCGTCCATTGAGTCTTTGCCCCCCGATTTCCGTGACGGCGGGCTCAGAGGCTCATGCTGGTTTACAGAACATGGTCAGTCTCGCAATTCGCCCTTTTTCTAAGGATCCTGCTTTAACACAGGATGCTCTGGCTCCCGCCCCAGCCGTTTAAAAGGCCATTGCTTAAAGGGAAACTGCTGTTATTACCATATCACCGAGTGCGGGTTAGGCTAGAGAAGAGATCGGCAACCTTTGGCCCAGTGGGAAGCGGCAGCCAGCACATCCCTCAGCCGGCGCCGCTTCCTGCAGCCCCCATTGGCCTGGAGCGGCAAACCACGGCCAGTGGGAGCAGCTACCAGCCCAACCTGCGGACGCCGGCCAGGGTACTTAGTGCACTAAGATGGCTCAGTTTGTGGGTCCAAGAAGTGAAGAGCTTTCGTCTTCCACAGCTCCTGTGATATTAGAGCGACAGCTTGCTTACTGAGCCCTGACCTGTGAAGATATGCTGTTTTCCTTTAGTGAACCATTGCTAGTCAGTCCTATTTCACATGAGTTACTTATAACACAAACCTCAGAGCAGGAAGCAGTTCATTATAAGTGAGGAAATCAGTAAGATACGTAAATACCATAACTCCAGGATCCATTCTGGGGGGAGCTGCTTTTCAGATTATTTATCTGTGATTGAGAGCAGCACTGTCACCGGGTCTAGATACAATTTGACGCCCTCACAAAAACTGGAAACAACATTAATTCAGATGTTCCTTAGCGAGGTTTAAAAACCTCACTTCGAGAGTCATCCAGGAAACACCCCAACCTTCTGTAGTCATGAGGGGAGGTATTTGAAGGCTTGGAGACTAGAAGGGCAGGGGCTGTTTAATTAGCAATAGGGGATATGGCAGGCAGAATTTCATTAGTCAGGCGGAGAAGCCAGTATTACATGCTTGTTGTGTATTTGGTTGTCATGGGTTTTGTTACTATGGCAACTGAGTTAGACAACCGGCTGAGTGAGCTCTCTGTTTCTGTAAATAAAATGGAGGTTTTGGTTAGCTGTCTGCTCTCTGGCCTCAAGTGATTGCTTCCTACACCGGCTGCCCCTAGGACATAACACTGGCGACGAGGATGGGATCCTGGTGCTGCTCCAGTAACAGAAGGAAGTAGAAGTCAAGGTAAAGACCAAACAAAGAAAAAAAGTTGCTTGTTTGCACTGACTGTGAAAGTGAAACTAAAAATCATGGCTACTCTGACCAGGCCCCTGGAGCCTTTTGATGAGAATACAGAGCAGTGGCATGTGTATACTGAGCGTTTTGAGCTTTTTGGTATTGCAAATGACATTACAGAAGTGAAGAAGGTGCCAATATTCTTAACTGTTGTAGGGGCTAAAACCTACTCTCTGCTACGCAGCTTACTACACCCTGTTAAGCCTGAGACTAAATCTTACAGTGACATTGTGGAAATCCTGGGGTCTCATTTCTCCCCAAAACCACTGGTAATTGTTGAAAGATATAGGTTCCACAAAAGAGACCAAAAGGAAGATGAAACAGTTGTACAATTTGTAGCCATTTTAAAAAAGCTAGCAGAACACTGTGAATTTAAAGAGATGTTAAATGATGCCCTGCGTGACAGGTTAGTGTGTGGCCTCTGCAGTGAAGCTATACGGAAGCGCCTACTGACAGAGGCTCAGCTTACATTACAGAAGGCTGTTGATATTGCTGTCTCCATGGAACTGGCTACAAGGGAGGCACAATACATCGGTGCATCCCCTAGGGTGCAAAAAGTGTCACAAGAACTGACCCACAAAACGGTGCAGAGTCAAGAATGTTACCGCTGTGGTAAGCTGGGTCACCAGGCATCAGAATGCTGGTGTAAGGACCTGGTGTGTCGACACTGTGGCAAAAAGGGACACATTGAGTATGCCTGTAAACAAAAGAAAAAGAGGCCTGTGGTCTGGCCGACAAAAAGAGGAACCTTGCATACCCTAGAGCAGACCCAGGAAGATCAAGGTGACACCTCCTCACAAGAGGAAGTGCCACTGCATATTTTGTCTTTGGCAGCGGGCTCACATGAATACTGGGTAACCCCCTTATTGGAGGGCAAACCTATACGCATGGAACTAGACACCGGTGCAGCTGTCTCGCTGGTTCCTGAGACTGTGTATAAGGAAAAGCTACAGCATCTTCCGCTTAAGGCAACAAAAACTATTCTGAAGACGTATACAGGTGAAGCTGTGCCCATGTTGGGCACTATTGATGTTAAGGTGGAGCTCAATGGACAGGCGGCTAAATTGCCACTGTTTGTGGTGAGAGTTGACTACCCAGCCTTAATGGGTAGGTCTTGGCTTGGGAAGATTCAGCTGAACTGGGCAGAAGTGCACCGGATGACTAAAGAAGAAACCAGTCTAACCCCTATACTAAGGAAACATGCTGCTGTTTTTGGAGATGATTTGGGAAGTATGAAGGGAATCACTGTGACATTGAACATTAAACCTGGCAGTCCACCAAAATATCTGAAAGCCCAAACTGTGCCATATGCCATCAGGCCAAAAGTTGAAGCAGACCTGGAGCGCCTGGTCACCAATGGAGTCCTAATACCAGTTACCCATAGCTCATGGGCCACTCCTATCGTTCCAATAGTGAAGAAAGATGGCTCTCTCCGGATTTGCGGTGATTTTAAAGTCACTGTCAACCCAGTGTTGTGTGCAGAGCAATACCCGCTTCCTTGCATCGATGACCTCTTCGCAGGCCTGGCTGGGGGACAAAAGTTCAGTAAGATTGATCTGAGTCAAGCATATTTACAGATGCACGTCGATTAAAAGTCCCAAGAGCTGTTGACTATTGTGACTCATAAGGGGCTTTATCGATACTGTCGCCTACCCTTCGGAATCACATCGGCTCCCGCCCTGTTCCAGAGGGCTATGGACCAGATCTTGTGTGGCTTGTCAGGAGTTCAGTGCTATCTGGATGATATCCTGGTCACTGGAAGAAATGAAGAGGATCACTTAAAGAATTTAGAGGCTACCCTACAAAGACTGGAAGAGTATGGCCTACGAGTTCGCAAAGACAAGTGTGAATTCTTCAAGCCCTCTGTTGAATATTTGGGACACATCATCGATTCTGCAGGTCTTCATAAGGCCCCTGCAAAAGTTAAAGCTATTGTGGAGGCTCCCCCACCTCGAAATGTAAGCCAGCTGCGCTCATTTCTAGGACTACTGAACTATTACGGGAAGTTCATCTCACAGTTAGCCACACTGCTAAAACCACTTCATGAGCTCCTTGGGCAGAACAAGGCCTGGAAGTGGACTGAAGCCTGTGATGTTGCATTTAACAAAGCTAAGGATGCATTGTTAAATTCTGAAGTTCTAACGCACTTTGATCCATCCTTACCCCTGCAATTGGCCTGCGATGCTTCCCCTTATGGAGTGGGAGCGGTCGTGTCACACATTATGCCTTCGGGAGAAGAAAGACCTATTGCTTTTGCTTCACGCACTCTAAGCAAAGCAGAAACTAACTACGCCCAAATCGAACGTGAGGCATTAGGAATTGTTTTTGGAATTAGGAAGTTTCATCAGTACCTGTTTGGGCGAAAGTTTACTCTTCTTACAGACCATCGACCTCTGACATCAATTTTTGGACCCTACACAGGCATTCCCCCATTAGCTGCTAGTCGTGTGCAACGTTGGGCATTGATACTTTCTGCACACACATATGAAATCAAATATCGGAAATCCACTCTGCACGGCAATGCAGATGGCCTCTCAAGGTTGCCTTTACCGGTCAAACATCAAGATAGTGCCCAAAAAGAAATCTTCTACTTTGAACAGGTAGAGAATACACCCATCACTGCTACTCAGATAAAGAAGGCAACCCGCGTTGACCCAGTATTATCCCAAGTTATGGACCTGGTGATGCATGGAAAATCTCGACAAACCTCTCCGGTCTCACCCGACCTTGTTCCCTACATGTCCAGGCGGACGGAGTTATCGGTCCAATCTGGTTGTTTGTTGTGGGGGAGGCGTGTCATTATTCCACCACCCCTGAGATCACAGATGTTAGAACAGCTACATTCCGGTCACTGTAGAATAGTGCGCATGAAGGAAATTGCACGAAGCTATTTTTGGTGGCCTAGATTGGACAATGCTATTGAAGAGAAGGCAAAAGCTTGTATGTCATGTCAGAGTGTAAGAAATGCACCCCAGTGGGCACCCCTACACCCATGGGACTGGCCTGAAAACCCGTGACAACGTATTCACGTTGACTTTGCTGGCCCCCTTGAAGGAAGCATGTTCTTGGTGGCAGTAGATGCCCATTCTAAATGGCCAGAAGTCTCTATAATGCAGTCCACTACTGCAGAGAGTACTATCCAAAAACTACGAGGACTCTTTAGTCGTTTTGGTCTGCCAGAACAACTTGTGAGCGACAACGGACCGCAGTTCATCTCTCAGGAGTTTCAAAATTTTATGAAGGCAAATGGGATACACCACATCACGTCAGCACCATATCATCCGTCCACCAACTGATTAGCTGAAAGATTTGTGCAGACAATGAAAAACGCTTTGAAATCAGCAAAGGGACAACACTCCATTCAAAAGCGTCTGGATACCTTCTTACTTTCCTATAGAAACACACCTCATGCTACGACCCAGGCTTCTCCAGCCTTTCTAATGATGGGACGACAGCTGCGCACTTGCTTTGATCTGCTGAAACCTTCTGAACCCAGACAAACTGTGCAACATCAGCAGCAATATCAAGTCATCAGACGGGCACCCAGAGCAAAAGACCGAACCTTTAGCCCAGGGCAGCCAGTTTTGGCTCGGAATTATACTTCCAGAGCTAAATGGGTCCCGGCCACAGTCATCACTCAAACAGGACCTGTTTCCTATACAGTCCGGACTGCAGAGAATCTAACCTGGTGGCGACATGTAGATCAGCTGTTGCCAGGTCATGCCAGTCTTCAGGACCCATCTGCAGTTGAGGGGTCTGACTTCACCCCTCCTGGTGAGACACCGAATCATGAGTCACCTGTTCCTGACTGTTCTCCTCCATTACTGCCGGCAGCTGAGATACCCCTTTGCCCAGCATGAGCTGATACCACCTCCTCACCTATTCGTGCTGCGGACCCTGAGCCCCTAGTACTTTCGGGTGCAACAACACCAGAAGTTCGCCGTAATCCACCTAGAGACAGAAGGCCTCCTCATCGGCTGGATCTTTAGTTAGGGCGAACCCACGGTTATGGGGCAAAATAATCCCCAGGGTTTAGCCGGGAATGGAGGCAGTCTACCCTCCTTCTCTAGTTTAGTGTGTGTTTTATTTAGGGGATGTTCTTATTAGGGGGGGAGGAATATGTTGTGTATATGGTTGTCATGGGTTTTGTTACTATGGCAACTGAGTTAGACTATTAAGGGATAGCTCAGCTGGTTTCAACCGGCTGAGTGAGCTCTCTGTTTCTGTAAATAAAATGGAGGTTTTGGTTAGCTGTCTGCTCTCTGGCCTCAAGTGATTGCTTCCTACACCAGCTGCCCCTAGGACATAACAATGCTGAGGCTCTAGCGCTTGTAAGCTACCAGCTTAGCCCTTGGTGCCTCACCAGGTTAGGTCCCTCCAGAAAGTAGACGCTCTCCAGTTCCAGGGTGAAGTCACTCGTCACTGCCACCCCAACACACACACTTTGCTTTCCTCCTGCCTGGGCAACTGAAGGGGATTATTGGGACCTTGGGAACTAAACTCAAACAGGGAACTCAGGATGAGTTGTGGTCTCCCAAGAAAGGAGAACAAATAGAACTGTTTTTACCTTAAGGCCACTAGAGCAAGCAAATGAGTCCAATAGGCTAGGAAAATATCTCCCCGAAGAATAGGTTATAGGATACAAGAAAATCATCATCGCGGGGACAAAGATCTAGCCTACTAAATTTAATAATCTTTTCATAATGCCCTTATGTAATGTCTTCCTGATTCATTGTTCTTTTCTATATTTTCAACAAACATGTCACTTAAAATGCATAATTACAAGCCCCACACACATCTTATTTCTTTCAGAATCAATAGGATTTCACACCGGACACTACAAAGCTCCCTGTGTAAAGGACACACAAGCCAATTGTTCACTTATCTCCTCATCATTTCATTTCTGTATAGAATGTCTTGTGTGTTTTGTAATTTTGGCTCTAGGAAAATGTTTGCATTGGGACAGCAGATTGAGCACTTGGCAGTGATATTAATGACATTTCTGGCAACAGGAACAGTATGTCTGTATGTCCCCACTCCTGCACATCCTCACACTGCATGGAGGCACTATTGGTGGTTCTGTGAATGCAGTCAATGGCTCTAATTAGCAGGCAGGTCTGTTGGGGGCATAGAAACCTTTCTATATTGGCTGTGATTCAGGGGCCTGAAAGCTTTTTGAAATGAACTACATTACTATTTGTTGTTATATACCTATCCAACCCCAAAAAATGCACAGGACGATCATAGGTGGCACGGACTTAACATTTGAAGGGTATAGTTTTCTAAAGTCATATGAGCTGGAACTAGTTATATAAAATTTCTAAGCCTGATACACTTGCTGAAAGGTAAAAATGAACCCCAGGCCCAAAAGACAAGTGCACCCCACCACACAAACACAAGCAGGGGGGTGGCAGGGAAGGAGAGCAAGAGCCACAAATAATAAAATGAAAGTATGAGAATAAAACAGTAAAACACTGACATACATGGGGTAGACCAATGCACACTTTGTTTTGTGTGGAGCTAAAATACCCTTTTAACTCCTTGCAGCTGGGGAAAAACAGCTACACAGTTGGGTAAGATTTTAAACACATATATTGTATTTTATTCAACATCTTGCTTATTACTACATTCAACTTCTGGCTTCTTCCTTTGATACATAGTACCGTACCTGGTACAGATTAAGCAAATCAGTCCTGATCACCACTGAGTCACTCCGGTATACACCGTTAGCCAGTCATTTCACCTCTGCTTCCCTTTTGTCTGTCTTCCCTATTTACAGTAGAACCTGTATTGCATCTTAAAGGGTAGGCAGATCTACCTTGGGAATGGAGGCTGTCTGTAACTCTGAAATGTTCGTAACTCTGAGAAAAGCGCAGTTTGGGCTCCAGATCCAGCAGCTGACACTCCAGACCAGGCTTCAGCAGCAGCTGAGCTCCCTACTCAGCACAGGCATGAGTTTGGGCAGGGATGGGCGTGTGTGTGTGTGTGTGTGTGAGAGAGAGAGAGAGAGAGAAAACAGCATGCCTTGTTATTTGGGCAGGAGGAATAAAGTGTTGTCACCCTGATTATGTGAATGAGGAACTATGAAACTGTTTTATGACAGAGGGTCTCACCATCAACTAAGTAGCACCCGCTAGACAAGGGACATGGGTTCCAAAACCCAGTGAATTGAGAGAGGCTGGGGATAGGTATCTGTATCTAGTGGAATGGGCCCCTTGTGTGAGCCAGAAGCACCAATTGCACCTCCTCCTCTCTCCACTGTTGGATATCAGAGCTGATTTTTAATTCTCTTAAGAATCTAGTTACAGGTTACTGAGCTGAACTCACTTTGGGCTAATGGTGCACCAGCACTGGGGCTCCCCTGCTATGAGCTGAAATCACTAAAAAGCTAAAATTACTGAGCTGAGATCACTGAGTGCTGTGGGGGAGCCTGAAGCTATATTGCGGAGCAGTTTGTGGGACGGTTGGAGCGGCCCACGGAGCAAGTGGAGCTGAGCAGTTTCTGGGGACGCTGGAGGAGCAGAGTGGAGTGGCTGGTAGAGCGGAGCAGTTTGTGGTGAAGGCGGAAGCAGAACCCTACGGAGAGGTAGGGCAGTCGGCCCCAGACCACGTAAGGTGCCCCTTTCTACCCAGGCTTGGGGGAGGGGGAAGGGAACCCTGCAGATAGACTCTTGAACTCTGGGGTTGCACTGACCCGGGACAGAGACTTTTGGGTTGTGGGACTTTTGGGACTGTGGGTGATTTTTGGGTTGCTGAACTCTAGGGACATTTGGGGTATTGGACTTTGGAGTCTTGGGGTGATTTTGGGGTTGCTGGACTCAAGAGCCCAGGGAAAAGGTCACGGCCCAATTTCCTGAGGTGAGTCTTTGATCATGGTTTGGTCTATGAACTCTAGTTGAGGTGCTTTCCCAATTTAATGCTATGTTGTTTATCTCATGTTATTAAACATTTTCTGCTACACCGAGACTCTGTGCTTGCGAGAGGGGAAGTATTGCCTCTTCAAGGCACCCAGGGGTGTGTGTAAGATTTTCCCAGGTGACTGGGTGGGGGCTTGAGCTGGTTTGCATTACGTTGTAGGGAAGGGACCCCTATGTATTGAACCCGGCCCTTGCTGCTATCAATTCGGCCTGGCAGAAGGGTTACACTTAAGCTGAAAACAAAGATAGTATTAATGTCAGGAAATCTTTATGGTTGCCTGTAAGCAGGCACAGACTCACCCAGCAGGGCATCCTGCTAGTCATCTCCAGGAATTAGTTCTTCAACCCAGGAGCGCCCTCTGTCAGCTGGTGATCCGCTACCACTGCTGGCCCCCATGTCCCTCCCACCCCCTGGTGCCCCTTTAACTGGGTGCTGCCCCGTGGCAGTACCCCCACAGTTCTGGGTCTCCCCCTCCTAGGGAACCTCCACCCACTATCCCCATTTCACCTCAGTCTTGGCTACTGCTCAGTCTCCATCTAGCTCCCGTTCACTGGGGCAGACTGCAGTATAAGCCACTCATCATAGGCAAAGGGGTTTGGACCTGCTACCTCTGGCTACCTGTAAGCTGCCCCCTGCAACCCAGTACCTAACAGGCCTGTAGCCTGGGGTTTTCCTAGGCCAGAGCTCCCCAGCTCTCTTGGCCTTTCCCCAGCCATGCTCCACTTCAGATACCTGGTTAAGCTCCCTGCAGCCAGGCCCTTCTCTCTCTCTCTGAACACACAGAGAGACTATTGAATGCCTAGCTCCTAGCCACTTATATAGGGCCAGCTGAGGCCTGATTAGGGTGTGGCCCAGCTGCAGCTGCTTCCCCAATCAGCCTAATAGCTGCTTTCCCTGTCACAGCCCTCTCCCAAGGGTGGTTTAAGCCCTTCAGGGCAGGAGCGGGATAAGCACCCCACTACGCTGCCATGCTTAACCTTGACTGTATAGATCGGGATGGGCAAACTATGGCCCATGGGCCAGTTCTGGCCCATCAGGACTTTGGATCTGGCCTGCAGGATTGCCACCCCCGTAGCACTAGGGACCCCGCACTGCTCCCAGAAGCGGCCGGCACCACATCCCTGTGGCCCCTGGGGGAGAGGGGGCAGCCCCCCACAGCTCCCCTTGGCCAGGAATGGGGAACCACAGCCAATGGGAGCTTTGGGGGAGGTACCCACAGGTGAAGGCAATGCGCAGAGCCCACTGTACCCCCTTCCCCAGGGGCCACAGGGACATGGTGCCAGCTTCTTCCGGGAGTGGCGTGGGGCCAGGGCAGGCAGGCAGGGAGCCTGTCCTGGCCCCAATGTGAGCCACTGCCACCCTAGAGCCACTCCAGGTAAGCGGCACTGGGCTGGAGCCCACACCCTGAACCCCTCCTGCACCCCAACCGCCTTCCCTGAGCCCCCTGTTGCACTCTGCGCCCCTTCCTGCACCCCAACCCCCTTCCCTGAGCCCTCTCGTACACCCCGCGCCCCTCCTCTGCCCCAACCCCTTGCTCTGAGCCCCTTTCTGCATACCACAGTCCCTCCCACACCCTGCACCCTCCAGCCCCCAGCCCCAGCCTTATATTCATGGCCCTGCATACAATTTCCCCACCCAGATGTGGCCCTTGGCCCAAAAAGTTTGCCCACCCCGGTGTAGACTGATGATGTTTCCTATTCAAGTGAAACTCATGCAAAAATGACATAAAATATTGCCATTCCTAGCATGTTTATGAATCTACAGAACATGGGCTTAATCCTCCAGCCTCAGGGCTCCCCATATTATCAAAATATGCAACTATACTTTGTTACCAGAAGTTAAGATGGTGGACAGGCACATTTTGATAGAGGGCCCATGGAGACATGATGTGAAAAGCTGAGATTTGAGATACTTGCCCTAGAAACTACAGGGATGACCCATGCCACCACTGATGCAGCCTCTGGCCAAGTCCTTCCAGCTTTTGTGCTTGAAAAATAATCTCTGTTCTCTCCCTCTTTAGAGCCAATGAGCATACATGATTTTTGTCCGCTCAAAGAACAGACAATTTTTCTTATCTGTAAATGGTATTTCTCCACTAGACAGGGTCAGCCACTAACAACATTTGGTTATTAGAACTGAATGATGTTTTAATGCATAGTCTCATTTTCTGCAGTGCTATTTATTTAGATTTAAAATAATAATAATAATAATAATAAAAAAGATGCCTATCCATGGCTCTGGGCACCTTAGCACATTGATAAATTATACAATACAATGAAATACAAGCAGCATGAAATAATCATTCAGACAGGAATTAGCCAGACAGACACCTACTGAGACTCCATTCCCTTCATTACTGTGTGAAGCAAAACCACAACCCTCTCAGACAAAGGCAGCATGTCCGGAAGGTCACCAAATTCAAGCTACTTTCCCCGCAGCCCTGCCCTTGCACCGCCCCTTCCCCCCCAAGATCCTGCCCCCTGCTCACTCCTCTCTATCCCCGTTGCTCACCCTTACGTCAGGTAAAAAGTGATGGGCCATGGCTCCTTGCCCCCCATCTACCGTTCCTGGGCCCCTGAGTCATACCCACCACCTTAAACTCCACCAGAGACCAATGAGCAGCTCATGCAGATCCCAGAGTGCTGGGATTATATGCTCCCAGCAAGATGCACCGATTAGCAAGTAGGGCACTGCCTTCTGCACCAGATTCAGAATGATTTTAAGGTGCAACCCCCCAAGTAGAGAAATGTCTTGCTCATTGTCCCAGTCTATTTTCCTTGTATAGCACTTTCGCTTCTGTTTGGATAACAGGCTTTTCTGTTTCATATGACTCACGTAGGGGTCTTTCTGCCTTTACATTTAATTTCAACCAACTTTTCCATCTCAGAGACATATCTTCTCTGTAATGCTCCGGCTTATCTGGTACAAGTTAAAGCAGCCATGGGGCTGCCTAGTACAGTTCTTTAGGGTCTTTTCCATTTGCTGATGTGACCCCTAGGAATCCCTCAATCCAACTGGCAAAGGGTTTATTGTTCTGTAGCCCCTGACAGGCCAGAGAAGCTCACAACACCCAGTACTTTGCTGGCATACTATTTATGTCATGTGAGATGTTAAATGAAAGCCAGGATCATACTGATCCTCATAATGATTGTGTGAAGTACATATGGATGACATTTAAGAAGTTGTGCATCTGTATTAAAACATATGCCTACCTCAAGGCAGGGCTGACAAGCAGATTTTGAGTCACACAAGGAAGGTGATCCACCTGTTTCGCTATCAGCTGTGTAAATTAAGTACTGTAGGCCAATACAGTGGAAGCGAAATCTGCACAGGGACTAAACAGGAGGATTGAAAGACAGTGGAGGCTAAATCACAGGGAGTTATCCAGACTCTGGGGGCAATACAATGAACTTTGGGGATAAAAGGAGGCAGCAAAAGGACATAGCTTTATACATCACTGAGGGAACAAAAAGGACAGCACTTTTCACATTCATGAGATTGATTTAAGTGAGAAACTACTGCAGACAAAGATTTTATACTAAATTTAAACTTTAAGAAGCATGTTATACTTTTGGTTTTATATGTAAACATTTCTGTTTCCATTATCCTTATTCAGTGTCTCTTAAATCTTAATCTTTGATAAGAAGCTTATGATTGTTTTCACTATAAATGTACCTCAGTGCTGTGAAATTGTTGGTGCCACTAGACCTGAGTAAACCAAAGTTGTGACTTTGGGCCTGAAGTGAACCAAAGTTCTTACATGCTGTAAACTTTAACCAGCCTAAGATGCTAACAGACTGCAAGCAAAATGTGTAACTGTCAGCAATTTCAGCTTGCAAATGTAGGAGTTTGAAACAGCAGAAGCGGCGGGGAGGAGGGGGAGAGGGGGAAGGAAAATCTGTATGCGTTTGTTCTGTGAAGGCCACAGATAAGCTTGTGCATGAGAACCTTTTCTAACACACTGAAATGTAATGCCTAATGTAGCTGTTGCTGGGAAGGGAGGGGTGAGGGGGAAAACCGAACAAAAGGCTCACACAAACAAGTGGGGTATAAATGCTGGGACCCCGCCTGCGCGCGGGTGTGCAGGATCTGAGAATGCTTTTCTCCCTGGCACCTATTTGGGCTCAAATAAACCTGGTTTTGCTTCTCCACCCTGGTGTGATAATTAGTGCGACGCACACCGGGCAACGAACCCTGCTGTTGCTCCGCCTTGGGCTCTTTGAGCCGGCAACAGTGTTATAGGATGTGATCCTGAGCTGTACAAATCAAGCTGTATGTATACTGTTCTCCTACATACAGAAAATGTGGTAATCCCTGTGAGTGTCCAGTGATGGGGGCTGGACACTACAGGGAGACATGTTCAGAGGGGCTCAAGGTCTGGGTATATCTATTGCTGACAGAGCCCTGAGGAGATTATTTGGATGGCTAACTGCAGGGCCGGCTTTAAGCCGATTCACCCGATTCCCAGGAATCAGGCCCCACGCTGAAGAGGGCCCCACTCCAGGGGTCTTCAGTGGTGGGGAGGTCCTTCGGTAAAGACCCAGAGTGGACGCCCTGCTGCCGAGTATTCTAATCAGGCCCCGCGGGTCATAAAGTCACCTCTGGCTAACTGTCAGGGCCTGTAACATGGTTACTCTGGGCTCTGACCAGGGGATCAGATCAGAGCGAGGGTCATAGTCAGAAGTCATGCCAAAGATCACAGCCAGGGTTAGAGTTAGAAGCCATGCCAAGCATTAAACCAGAGTCAGAGTCATAGCAAGGGTCAAGCCAGAATCAATAACTGGATTTAGGGCAAGGGAGCAGTAACAAGACCACAGACAGGAACTTGGCCTCAGAAGTCTGATCAGCAAGGCCTAGAAATTAGTTGCTCAGACAAGAGGCGTGGCAGGAACAGGAAGCTTTGTACTAAGAGGTGTCCAATCAGCAGTGTGCTCTTAGGCAGCTGATCCTGCTGAGTCAGCAGGTGTAGCCTGTTTGCGGGGTATCAGGAGCAATATCCTTATCTGGGCTTGCAGCACACTGGGTAAGGCTTTTGCTTAGCAACCATGTAACCCTGCATTCAAGTCCTGCTGCACTTAACACTAGCAGACTGGTGGTATCAGGGAGCTGACATCCTGCCAAGCCCAAGCAAGTCTCTCTCTCACAGAGTCAAAGGGATTAACAAGGTGACTTGCAGTCCTGGGCATCCTGAAAAACTGTCACAGCTGGGTATTACAGTGTATATCATGCTCCAGCCAGTTACAATATGTCCCCTGCACTTAGAGGGGGCCAGGAGGGATGAATATTTAGACAGCCCAGGATTTCTTCACATTGAGGAATCTTGAGTTTCCCTTTAGATAATCACAGTCACTTTGAACCACTGGTGGAACAAAATGACCTTGATGAGGCTAAGGATTTGCCCCACAAACTTCAAGTGCTTACGTACCACAACAATAGGGTCCATAGAAATTGTAATATACATATTTTATTTATAAATATATAACATAATGCAGGACACCAGGCTTAACAGCTCTATTCTTCGCAAAAATGCTGTAAGATGTGAAACCACAAACAAAAAGAACAAAGTTAATGGATGAGCATAGTACAAAAACCTAACCAAATAGCTCACTTGTGCCTGTCTATCAGCAGTCTTAGAAATCAGAGTTTAAAAGACAGCTATTCTGCTGCTGAAGTTAATTTGTTGCCGATTCTTTGCTAATATGGTACTTATATAGAATTTCTACAGCAGCTATTCCCATGGCAGCAAAGTGCATTAAATGCAGAGATTAAAATTAAATCACCAGAAAATTGTTAATCAGAAGCCAAAGGAAATAAACGTGCCTTGTTCAAAATGTCTTTAATATTAGTTACATTTGTTAAATGTTCTATTACATTTGGTGCACTGGAAGGCAGATGCTGAAAATATTACAAGGGGAAAGAGCAAGGGATCCCACCACTTACTAAAGGATGGTTAGAGTTCTCTCGGATTTTTCTGCAACAGGTGAGGCTAACCATGTTTAGAGCAGTTCGGCATGACTAAGAAAAAATAAGCTATTTCTAAAGCTTTTTTCTATTGTTAGTTGAGTTGCTGCCAAATTTGTACTGGCTAAAATGCAATTTTATCATTTTGGCTTGATCCTGCACCTACTGAAGGCAATAGGAGTGTTGCTATTGACTTCAAGGGATCCAGGATCACACCCAAAATACTGGACAACATTAACTTTAGCATCAGTCAGTGATTTTAACACTTCCAATTTCTGTTTGTACATTGATAACTCAGTTCTGCCTGATAATGTTAACCACAAACTAAAACCAATCAAATATTATTAAAGACCCCTAGCATGCATAGCAAAAGGAAAGTTACTAATCCTGTTATCCTAGCTAAATTTCAGATGGTGTAATTACATCCTGAACTTTCTGTATTCCCCCTACAGATTCAAGTAGACACAATATTGTCTGTTACTGTATCCTATTAATCAGCTATTGCATCCCATTCAAGGTGGTTGCACTTCAGAAAGTGTAAAGTGATTCCTATATTGGTAGGGTTGCCAATCTTGTAATCACACAAACCTGAACACCCTAGCTCTGCCCCTTGCCCCCCAAGGCCCTGTCTCCCACTCACTACATTCCCCCTTCCTTGCATCATTAAGGTTTATATAATGAAGCTGTAAATGAAGTATCAGAAAACAGGTGTAGATGTGTTTACTGGAGTTATAAGTGACTTCTGAAAGCAAAGGTGTCAAAACCTCACCAACACCACCTGCTAAAAGAATGTCTTTGTTCAGAAGACTAGAGCTAAGTTTGTTTAGTAAAACCAGAATTTCTGCTCTGTCTTTCCCTGAGAGTAATTCAGATCTTACTATAAAGACACAGTGAAAACAGGTTTCCCCACTTCTGTCATTTATAGTTGGAAGGGTTTTAAATTTAGCTTTAAATTCTTAATGTTATCATTTTATTATATATTATGACAAAATGATTACTGATCTTGAGATATGCAAAATCAGGTTGCCTGGCATACCATGGAGTATAACTAGAAGGGAACATGAGCAATAATTTCATAGATAAGTATGTATTCCAAAATATAAATTAAGTAATCAGTTCTGAAAATTACTTGTAAGTTCAATGTTATGATTCTCCTTCAGCATATAGGTAGCTTCAGGTTTCAGCTATTAGTAAAATTTTAACTGATAGTTAACTCTCTGCTTTCTTCAGCTGAGGTTTATTATTTTAATTGGTGTGATTGTGCCAAAATAAATGTATAATTAGTCCTTCTTAGAAATTATTTAGGAAGGCTGTTGTTGATATCAGTCTCCGGATACAATAGTCCATAGCTAACAGAGATTGCAACACATACAAAGAGACAATCCTTGTTTATGATTGGCTGAAAGTAGCTATCAAATGGGTTAATGTGTGTCAATGTTTTATCTCCTTAAAGGATAACAATAATGAAATTTGAAACAATATTCATCAGTCAGATTGCACACTGAAATGAATATATCCATACTGGTTTATAGTGTAGCCACTGAAATCACACATGGAAGTATCTGCTTTCTGAATTGTTCAATAGAGGTAAGTCCCTCCCACCCACCTTAACCTTTAACTTTATTTCCCCTTCAAAACATTGGTTTACAATCAATTACAATTTTGAAGTTAATTGACATAATGGAGACATTTCTACATATTTCTTATGTAGCTTCTCTCAACAATATTTACCTCCAAGGTTAATAAACCATGTTTTGTTCATCAGAATCTTGTTCTTTTCTTTTCCTCACTACATCTGTCAGGCATGATGATTAGAAAGCCTTCCATGTTGCTAGCAGTTTTAGATTAATGCTCAGACTGTTTTCTAGCTTAAATCAGGTTCCAAAGAATTCATGGCCCTGAAAATAAGCAACTGAGCCTACTTTCAAGGCATTGGTCTCTAACAGAAAAAGATGCCTTACCCTAAGTTACACCAAAACAAACAAGTGCATTTTAAACAGCTGTCACTTAAGAACACAAGACCTATTAAATGCCCAAACAAGTGAGTAAAAATAAATGGTTAGGCCTGGGAACATGACTCTCTCTTTAAATGAGCTATAACTTTTCTACGTGGGGGTACAAGTTGTGTGCTTAGACAAGATTTTCGCTTTCCAAATAACAGGGTGTGGAAGAGCACAGTACAAATATTTCTTCAGTGGAGAATAGACATGCAGAATGCTTCCCTCTGAAAAAACAGACAGAGGCACAGTCTGCTACCCCTTGTAGCAGGTTGCACTCTAAGGCAGTGGTTCTCAACCAGGGGTATTTATACCCCTGGGGGTATGCAGAAGTCTTCCAGGGGTTTGTCAACTCATCTAGTCTGGAAAGGTTAAAGCCACTGCTCTAAGATGCTTATACAACACCCCCATTGCCACAGTATCTCTACTGCAATCACATCTCTGACTGCAGTGTAGACATGCCAAGAATCTTGCCTGTGATCACACATGAAGTCTTTGGCAGAGTAAGGAACTGAAGCCAGGTCACCTGAGTCTCTGGATAGCATCCAAGCCTCTAGTGTCCAGTGACATTGCCTGTCTACCAACCCAGTGCTGAAGGGGATGAGGTCATTGGCTAGTTGAGAATTCAGCAACTGCTTGGATGAGCAAGAAAGAGAAAGAGGGGTATTAGTAGCTTGGTCTTTTATTTTGCCATTTAGTATGAAAATATCATAAACCTACATGTATCTGTTTTACTTGCTGAGGGAGCAAGTGATAAAGTTTCTTAACATGGATTGTTAAATAAACAATATACCAGCTGACTTGGTGCTGTATTTACAGAATGTTACCTTTGTTATTTGACATCCACAGCATTTTTTCATGAATGTGGCCTTTCCTCTAGTTTTGCAAATTTATTTTCCTGTGCAGGTGTTTGGTATTGTCCTTCTACCCCCTATCAGCATTTGCACCAGAGGTGTAGATGAAACATTATTTGGATTGAAATATTTCAGACATGAATCTTTATTTAGTAATTTTTTGGTTTGGTGGTGTTTTTCCCTCCTGCCAAAACCAAGTGTATTAACTGAGTGAGCTTCCATTTATCTCTAGGTAATGTTTAAAATTGTTAATGATTTACAAAAAGGTGTTTTACTGGGTTCCCACCGGAATTCCTGTGTTCTATCATTAAGGGTTCAGTTATGTCATTTCACTACAGACTTTTGCAAGGGGTCGTGCCTGGGTTGTCTGGCTCTGCTGGACAATGCATAGAGGGATGGACTAATGGCCAGGAATCCCCAACTTACTAGTGACTAGTACCCCCTGCCATCTCTCCACTGAACACTCACATATGGGACAGGCAGAATATGGCTCTTAATGTTCAGTAGGATCATTATTTGGCAGGACAGCACCAATATGTCTAGAGTTACACTAGCCCAACCCCCTTGATTTCACTAGGACTGGACCAGTGTAAGCGAGAGAACTGAACCTGTCATTTAAAATTTTCACTTATGAAGTTCCTCTCTGAATTATTTAATTGAAAGACAAGGAATACACTTAATCGACATGTGAACAAATAGATGCTAACATTAGCAGGTGCTTAAAATGGATATTGAGAGGGAAATATTTGATGAGGATCATTTAGAGGGGATGTATCAGTTCCCACTGACAAACAGCGGAGTAAACAGTATTGTTGTTGTTTGTTAAACAGAATGAATGTTTTTAGCAAAAAACATATTGCTAATATTTGCTAAATATTAGGGACTGTTCCCCTGGGGCTGAAAAGGGGCACTTGGCCCGATATTTACATTTTACTTAGTGGACAGGTGAACTAGCGTAGCTGATTACCAAGTTTCTATCAGTATCAATGTTACATTTTTCATACATTTGCTGCATAATTAACATTTTCACTTATGGAAAAAACAGCCATAAAATACCCTATTTGCATTCAGTTATAGCTATTCCTGCGTCATAAAACCTTTATGTATCAGCCATCCATGCTAAACAAGTCTTATCAATGTGCCTCAAGAGCCAAGCATTTCTGCTTTTGTATTCCTGCTATAAATCCACAGATTATTAAAGGGAGCTACTTGTGGAGGCACTTGCTACGCCCAGCCTGACAGGCTGCTTAGTGCAATTACATGTTATTTGGACACATCTGGTGTCACTTATCAAACCATCTTTGAATATCCTAAGCCTGCCCCTCCTCATGGTCCCTGTTATCCCCCCCTCACTTCCTACACATCCCCCCACACAATTACTGACATCTCCCTGACATCCCCTGCTGCTGTCTACATATAGCACAGGGAGCAGTTTCCTATGCCACTCTCTCAATCAGGCCTATAGAAGCAATGCAGTATGTGACCCTCTCTAGTACTATGATACTGTTTGTTCTCATAAGCTAATCAAGTTTGGGCTGGGTCAGTTCTTTGCCTCCAAGGAACACCTCCATGCTACAAAAATTGTCAATGGAGATTCAGTAGGCGGCACTCATCCCTTTGAGTTATTCCCCAGCTAATGGGCTGGAGGTGCAATGTATTTGTCATTCTTTGTGATGGAAGGTGCCATGCAAATATATAATCATAATGTTCTACACAAGTAATGGCACAATGGGGTTCTGGTCCATGACTAGGGTTCCGACATGCTACTACAATACAAATGAATATTATTAATAATAAATACTAATAAAGCAGTTTGCCTTATAAGAATGATGAAAGTCTCCTGTTTCTCATCTTGTCACATGCAAGTTGTACTTCTTGTGTCTCAAATGGTCTAATGGGTTGCTAATAATTGCAAAAATTAGATAATATTTCATGGGTTTTCCTTTAAATTTGGTTGCAGTGCTTAGGGTAAAAAAAGCAGATATGGATTACTGAAAAATGAAATCATTCATTTTTGCCCAGAAAGTCAGTACCACTCAAGCACAATAGGATTTTAATTATGAATATATGTATGGTCTGTGGCCAGAAGCTCCAGCGTGTTAAGAGCTTTCTACTCCCTCTATTGGTGAAAAGGAAAAAGTGCTGCCATAGAGAGCTGCTTTTTCCCTAGGCTACCTACCAACAGTTCCTCTAGTGACACTTGTGTCATCACCATAATAATAGGTGAACTTGAATTTTTTTTTGGGGGGGAGGGAGTGAGCACCCATAGAGGTGCAGGGAGTGGAAAATGCTCATTTCCAAGCAGTCAGGACTATTCTGAAGGGTCTTAAGTGATCTTGGCCCCAGTCCTGTGGGGAATTTGGTGTAAGAAGCAATGCAGACAGATGACTTTGCCATGAGGACTGTCACAGACTAAGGACTTTGCAGCAAGAGATGATCCAGAGGACTCCAAGGTGAGAAATGATGCAGTGGACAGCAGCAGAGCTGAGTGGACTCTGGTGAACCACTGCCTACCCAGCACCTTAATAAAACTGATTCACTGACCTGGGCTGAGAAGGTGGCATCTCGAGAGAACAAGGCAAGCAGCTCCATTTGGGCTGGAGACTGAACTGAAAAGAGACACGTGGGCCAGTGCTACTCACTGATCTAAACTGTGGATGGGGTTTGGTGAATGGGTGAGATGGTGCAGCCAATGGAGTATTTGTGGGACTTTCTCACCAGCATCTGGGAAAGCAGTTAGACAAAGCACTGCCAAAGTTAGCAGAAGGGGGTATTTTATTCTGTACTTGTATATCTATTCTTCTCCTGTTTTCCCATTATTATGACTGTGTTCACTCTCCCCTACTAAAGATTCCTTTGCAGAGAATCTCCTAGTGCCTGTCAGTAGGGAAGTTCTGCTTGTTAAGAGTATTTAGGGAGTGTATGTTTAGATTTTCCAGGTTCCTGGGTAGGGGCTGGAGCCAGTTTAGTTATCTGTCCAGAGGGACCCCTAGATATATTGCACCCAGCCTCTTTTTGCTGCTGTTAACCACCTGACAGAGGGGTTATATATGTTATGTCAATATGGACAAATAATTTTAGTGAGTTTTGTATGTTACTGATATTTGTTTTATATATGTTGGTAGCAGTTACACTAGCATATTCAAGGGCAGGAATTGGCCTTTAACTTTAGCTACTGGATAGCCTTGAACTCAATACTAAAGAAGACTTATTTTCTACAGAGTATCCAGGAAAAGGAGGGAGTACATATTATTAACAATACATCACTTGTCGAAGAGAACCATTCACACATCAGAGGATCACTAGGATTTGGCTTGGTTTATTTAGTCACATGGCTTCTCAGGGCAGATTTAGGGACAACACATTTAAGGAGATCAAAGGATGAGGGTATATATTGTAAGGGGTACCTGGATGCATGAGATGTTCATTTCAGTTTCTTCTATTTCACAGTTTCCACATTTGATGCTTTATGCTGTAGCTGACTTTTTATTAGCTTCCTAATTTGGGACTCACCCTGTTCTATTCCCATTTTTTCATAGATTCCAAGGCCAGAAGGGACGGTTGTGATCATCTAGTCTGACCTCTTGTGTAACACAGAACTCTCCCAAAATAATTCCTTGCATTTATTTTATAGAAAAAACATTCAATCTTGATTTAGACATCGTCAGTGATAGAGAATCCACCACAAACCTTGGTAAATTGTTCCAATTGTTAATTACCCTCACTGTTGAAAATTTACACCTTATTTTCAGTCTGAAATTGTCTAGCTTCAACTTTCAGCCATTGGATGGTGTTATACCTTTCTCTGCTAGATTGAAGAGCCCATTATTAAATACTTGTTCTGATGTAGACACTTATAGATTAATCAAGTCACCATTTAGTGTTAAGCAAAATAGATTGAGCTACTTGAGTCTATCACTATAAAGGATTAGAAAACATGCCTTAATCATTCTCATGGCTCTTCTCTGAACCCTCTCAATTTCTCAACATCCTTCTTGAATTGTGGGCACCAGAACTGGACACAGTATTCTAGCAATAGTCGCACCAGTGCCAAATACAGATGTAAAACAACATCTCTACTCCTACTGAGATTCCCATTTATGCACCCCAGGAGCTCATTAACTCTTTGGTGACAGCGTCACATGGGAGGTCATGTTGAGCTGATCATCCCCCCCCCCCCCGCCCAAATCTTTTTCAGAGTCACTGATTCCCAGGATAGGACTACATTTTTTGTTCCTAGATGCATACATTTCAATTTAGCCATGTTAACACTCATTTTTGGCTTGCACCAGTTTACCAAGTGATCTAGATGGCTCTGAATCAGTGACCTGTCCTATCATTATTTACCACCTCCCACCAATTTTTTGGTCATCTGCAAAGTTTATCAGTGATGATTTTATGTTTTCTTCCAGGCCATTGATAAAAATGCTAATTAGCATAGGGCCAAGAACCAATTTCTGCAGGAAACACACCAGCTTGATGACAATTCCCCATTGACAATTACATTTTGAGAGCTGTCAGTTAGCCAGGTTTGAATCCATTTAAGGTGTGCCATGTTAATTTTATGTTGTTCTAGTTTTTTTAATCACTGAAGTCAGTGGGAGCAGAATCAGACCCTTCATGCCAATGAAGTTCAGGCCTGTATTGCGATATGACCACCCCATTGATGAAAACAGAGCCACAAAGCAGATGTATTTCCCAACCAGGGAGTACTCCAGCCGCTAGGGGGGGTTCCTGCACTGTGTAGAGCTGGTGTAGCCAGCTTTACATCTGCCCTTTCGTGGCATCTGGTACAGGGGTTGTGACAACAAAGGAGGGAACATAAGTAAAATGCTGCTATGCTCAGTTTGTGGACAGCCCCTTGAGTGCTGCCCTAAGGCGGCTCCAATTTATGCTGGGGGCCAGGCAAAGAATATAGGGAAACACAAGGGTGTCTTAATATCATCTTTGTCCCCCCCCCCCCCCGAGTCCATGCATAGAGTATAGCTCACAAGGAATGCAGCATCTGCACACTTACAGTTTGGGGATTTACTTAAATCTCCAAGTTGGCTGTTAGGACAGAGTCACAGAGTCTGTATTGTACTCCCTTAGCTACCTTCTTCTCTCTGAGTCCCCCAGCCCTTCCAATGCTTGTGCTCAGCTCCCCCAGCAGTGCCAAGCTCTCTTTGCTAGACCTGCATCTCCTCT
Source organism: Mauremys mutica (assembly GCF_020497125.1). Lineage (NCBI taxonomy): Eukaryota > Metazoa > Chordata > Testudines > Geoemydidae > Mauremys > Mauremys mutica. Next base: position 39,424,461 of record NC_059072.1, on the reverse strand, counting down.
TCAATCTGGCCTCCTCCAGCAGCTTTCAGGCCTCCCTCTCAGGGCTTCCCAGTCATTACAATCTCTCTAGCTGCCTTGAGATCATTCTCATGCTATTTTAAGCTTCCATCAGCAGCCTGTTTGGGAATGTCTACAGTGCAATTAAAAACCCACAGCTGGCCCGTGCCAGCTGACTCAGGCTAGCAGGGCTCTGGCTAAGGGGCTGTTTAATTGCAATGTAGACATTCAGGCTTAGCCTGGAGCCCAAACTCTAGGACCTTGCAAGGTGGGAGGGTCCCAGAATTCCAGCTGTAACCAGAGTCCAAATGTCTACACCACAGTTAAACCGCCCCTTTAGCCCAAGCCCCATGAGCCCAAGACAGCTGGCAAGGGCCAGCCATGGCTGTCCAATTGCAGTGTAGACATAACCAGAGGATCCTAGAAAGAATCCAAGGGTGTTTGAAGCTGGCAGCTCTTCCTTTACTCTCCTAGGCTGCCTGTTTCCCTCTGGCTCTAACCTCTGCATTGATTTGCAGTTCTGTTTGTTTGCATCATCTCCTCTAATGCTTTCTGGCTTATGTCATTCACACCTTCCCTCTCTCCTTGATATCCATTAGGCCGCCCCAGCAAAGCACTAACATGCTTAACTTTAAGAACACAGAAAGTCAATGGGATTATTCGTGTGTTTAAAACCTAAGCATGAGCTTAAGTACTTGGCAGGACACAGGCCATAGGCTACAGTAAACTGTTCTAGGTTACACCAGAGGCTGTTTCACCATATTTGTACTACAGAAATACATATTTATTATTGCTACATAGGCTGTCAGAGAAGGCAGGTTAGAGGCCACAGAGCCCCAAACAGTCACTCTGAGAGGAGGCAAAATACAGCCCCAATATTTCTACACCAATCTGCTGTCAAAACCAGCTATTAATGGGTGGGTTGGGCAGGGGAACCCCTAAGCACCTCCTGGGTTGGGAACCACCCAACCGCTTTGAAGAGGAGCTCCCTAAACATCTACATCAAACCTGACTGGGCAACTCCTCCCCCCAGCAGCAAACTTCACAGGCTCCATGCCCTGCATTGTCTGCTTCTCACCCCAACTCCTCCTCCAGCCCTGGCATGATTTGCAGGTGTGGCAGAGCAGGGGCACTCCAGCCCAAATCAGCTCCTTTACCATTTCCGTGCTAGTGTAGGGTTTACGTACCCCCTCACAGTTGTCAGTTGGATAGAACAGAGAGTTCTATCGGCCCTTAGATTTAAAGAAAAGTGCTTTCTCGAGCCAGCAAAGCCATTAGATCGGGGGCAGGCAAACTTTTTGGCCTGAGGGCCACATCGGGTTTCCGAAATTGTATGGAGGGCTGGTTAGGGGAGGCTGTGCTTCCCCAAACAGCCAGCTGTGGCCCAGCTCCCCGCCCCCTATCCGACCCTCCCTGCTTCTTGGCCCCTGACAGCCCCCCCGGGACTCCTGCCCCATCCAACCCCCCCCTGTTCCCTGTACCCTGACAGGGCCCTGGGACCCCTGCCCCATCCACCCCTCCCTGTCCCCTGACTGCCTCTGGACCCCCCGCCCCTGACTACCCTCCGCTGCCCCATACAACCCCTCCTCTCATTCCTGACTGCCCCCCCGGGACCTCTGCCCCATCCAACCACCCCTTCTCCCTGACCACCCCCGGAACCCATGCCCCTGACTGCCCCCCCGCTGCCCCATCCAACCCCCCCTCCTTCCTGACTGCCCCCCCAGGACCCCTGCACCCATTCAACCCCCCGTTCTTCGCCCTCTGACCACCCCAACCCCTACCCACACCCCCCATCCCCTGACCACCACCTCGACCTCCCCTGCCCTCTATCCAACCCAACTCTATCCTGCTCCCTGCCCCCTTACCATGCTGCCTAGAGCACCAGTGGCTGGTAGCGCTACAGCCATGCCGCCCAGAGCACCAGGACAGGCAGCTGTGCCACCTGGCTGGAGCCAGCTATGCCACCGTGCAGCACAGAGCTCCGGGTCAGGCTGCAGATCTGCAGCCCCACCACCCAGAGCATTGGGCTGGCGGCGCAGTGAGCTGAGGCTGCGGGGGAGGGGGAATAGCAGGGGAGGGGTCGGCGGCTAGCCTCCGTCCCGGGCCAGGAGCTCAGGGGCTGGGTAGGAGGGTCCAGAGGGCTAGATGTGACCTATGGGCTGTAGTTTGCCCACCTCTGCATTAGATAAAACTTCCTCTCCTTGAAAACCAGCAGGAGTTCCATCTCCATTGAGTCCTTCTTTCAGATTAAGCTGTCTACAGCTCTGGCCATACTAATTCCATATGAGAATTAATAAACCAGTAGGGTTCCACTTCTTTCTAGATGCTGAACACCTGCTGCAAGGTGCTGAACACGCTCAGTCACCACTGAAGACACTAGGAGGGGAACAGCATCTCTTAGAATCAGGTCTGCAGAGTGCAGAGATTTCTTTTAGTGCAGCAGACTAATTTATCATCTTTTCTATTTGCATACTTTTGCAAAGTGGCTCGAAAATGCTTCTGAAGCCATTCAGAGGGCAGCAGTCACTGTAAATTTGCTGCCAAATGGCCTGTAAAAAATAGAAATAAAATGGCTTTCCTGTAATTAAATTCTGCTTACAGGCAGACTGGAGTGTCCTTCTGAAGATGCCAAGAAAAAAATTGGACAGCGGATGGCTGGTCACAAAAATAAATGTCTCTTTAAAAATCCCTGAAGTATTTTGCATATTGTATTTTATTTGTATGTTTTGAATGCCAAACCCTTGTTTCTGTCAGTAAATTCAGTCAGTGACCAATTTTCCACAAATATTTCACTGACCTAATGTTTTCTAGAAGAAAAGCAATTTATTGATCAGAGCATCACTCCTACAGCTCTAGATAATCTCATAATGTACACCCCACCTTATAATAGAAACCAGGCCAGTGCAATGGATAGTGCCTAGGGTTGGAGTGGTCAGGAGACCCCGGGGTCTATTTGTAGCTCTCTTACTATGTGACCTTGGACAAGTTGCTTCACTTCACTGTGCCTCAATTTCTCCAGCTGTAAAATAGGGGCAATAGTGCTTATGTATCTTTAGACAGCTTATTGAGCTCTGTGGGTGAAATGTGCTAGCTGGAGTAAGTGCGCAGCATTATTAATGATCTCTCCTCAGTTTCTTTCTATTCCAGAGAACAAATCTTATTTTTCCTGCATGAAATGCTAAATGAAGAGCAGTTAGGGCCTAATCCAGCTGCTACTGACGTCAACGGCACAATTCCCATAGACTTCAACGATGCAGGATCTGCCCCTTAAAGATTAAGAACTCAGTTAAGGGGTGTGTTATGGCTCCTTTATGCCGGTGTAAAGGTTCTGTAAAGATGTCCTCAGGGTTACAGTAGGAATATAATCAGTGCAGAGGGAGCCTCTAATAGGTGTAGGGGCCGGCCCTCACACAACTCTGCATGAGCCCTGGGTAGAGGCGTGGTGGTTTGGGTATCCCTAAGCTATTCCTAGCTGCCAGAATGGTCCAAAAGGATTGTTATTATCTGGGCACCAGTTAAGGTAAACTTCAGGCTGCTCTAACCTGCATCAAGAGACAACCTGAGCTTTGGCTGCCTTTGGCAATGTTCCCTCTAATTTTTTCCACCCAAGTGTGGAATAAATTTTGTTATGTGCACCAAGGTAATGTGTGGATGTGCGCCACCAGTAGAAACAAAAAACCTAGATATAATATATATTTTTTAAAAGTTACCATAGGGATAATTACTCCAGCTAGGATAGGTTAGGCATTTTAGAACTCACTACTCAAAGAATTAAATTTAAGTGTAAGAGAGAAATAATAAAATATGAAATTCATAGACCAGTCAAAACACTGAAACAACGCACTTGGAAAGCATAAAATGAGCGAGAATATATGTGCATTACAGGAAGTATGAAGAAGTAACAACACCACAAGTATGTGTTGGGAGATGTGTGACACGTGTGTGTGATACAGAGACTGAGTGTGAGACAGACACACAGAGATGATATGAGTGTATGTGTGACACAGAGACTGTGTGCGCGCTGGCTGCTGGGGAAGTTCTTGAGAGATGCCATCCGCAGGGGTGGCTCCAGGCACCAGCACACCAAGCACGTGCCTGGGGCAGCAAGCCATGGGGGGCGTCCTGCCGGTCACTGTGAGGACGGCAGTCAGGCTGCCTTTGGCGGCATGCCTGCGGGAGGTCTGTAGCTTTGGCGGAAATTCGGCGGTGTGTACGCTGAAGACGCAGGACCGGCATACCTCCCACAGGCATGCTGCTGAAAGCTGCCTGACTGCCATACTTGGGGCGGCAAAATACATAGAGCCGCCTCTGGCCATCTGCTGTCTCTTTAAGGCACTAACTGAAATCTCTCCTCCTCCTGAACCATGTCCCTCCTTCCCTGCTCTGTGGAGATGGGGTACATGGGCAGGGGAGAGAGAGAGAGAAATTGTGTGCGCTAGCCACTGGGGAAATCTCAGAAACCGTGCACGCTCTCATTAAGGCACTCACCAGGCTTGTTCAGACCTTAGAGCTGCTCCAAGTCCTGAGCCCTGTCTGCTCTCCCCTGCTCTATGGAGATGGGGTACAGTGGCTTGGGGAATGGGGACACTCTGACATCAGCCCCCTGATCTGCACAGCTAGTAGGAGGTCCCAGGAGCAGCTGCAGGAGCAACGTGGCAGCACAGCAGCAGGGGGAGGGGGCAGCTGAGCACATGCTGCGGATGTACGTGGCTCTGCTAATCAAGTGTGTGGCCCTTGAATCTTTCCTGAGCAGCCGCCCAACTGCACAGCTTAGAGGCAACACAGTATAGGGGCAGCATAAAGGTGGTATAAAGTCACTGGTCCCTGCACCAAACATTACCGGTGTAGGGATGAATTTTGCCCTTAGGTCGTGAGATCTTGCAAATGTTAATTACAAGTGCATGGTGCTCAATAGCGTTTCCAGGATTGGCCCTCACTTCACACTTTGAAAAGCTAACAAGCAATGGATCTGATTCTGCAAGGACTTGAGTGGCTTCCATGAGGTGCTGAGCACCTGAAAATTCCAATAAAGCTAAAGAGATGCACAGTAAACTGTACGATTGGGCCCAACGACTCCTAGTGTGAAATAAACAGATCTCATCATTCTCAGTTATGAAACTGAATATAGGAGATGCACTTACACTGTGAAAAAAAATCAGCACGGCCAAATGTTGGCAGCATCAATATTCAAAACATTAGTGTGTGCGCACACGCGCGCACACACACACAAAATACCATGGAAGCTTCTCTTTAATAGGCTGCCAGATGCCGAGTGCTGGCCTCCAGCTGGGAACAGGGGAGGGACAGGATCTAAAAATAGCACGAGATGCTTCTGCTACAGTTGTCTTTTCTGTTCCAAATTCTCATTTCCATTCTGTACAAGTGGGGGGGAAAAAAGAAAAAAAAAAGGTTTCTGTGCTCCTTTAGAGTATGTCTACATTGCAATAAAACACCCTCATCTGGCCTGGGTTAGCAGATTTGGGCTCAGGCTGCAGGGCTATAAAATTGCAGACATTCTGGTTGCAGCCCAGGCTCTGAGACTTTCCCCCATCTAGAGTACCCAGACCTGGGCTCCAGTCCGAGCTCAAATATTTACACTGCAATTTTATAGCCTCGCAAGCCTAAATCAGCTGACCAGGGCCAGCCACGGGTGTTTTACTGCAGTGTAGACATACCATTAAGCCAGGTCTGATCTTGCTCCCCGTGCATTAAATAGCAAACCCACCATTGACTTGAATGAGGCAGAATCAGGTCCTTAAAGAATGCCAGTAGACTGGTGTGGCAAATTGAAGACACTCCACTAGTTAGTGGGCACATACAGAGGCTAATGTGATTCATAATTAAAGGGAAATTTTAAAATGTGGATGTTTTTCATGTTTCAAATCATGAAGTGTGAGACTGGTGTTACCGCAAGCCCTCTTATGGGACAACCCATTGGTTGTTCTCCCTTTGCTCCAGGGAGGTAATAATTTACTATTGGCCCAAACTGCTAACTGCCCTGTCTTGAACCAGTCAGCTGTAAGTAACAAGTGAGCTCCGCCCACAGGCTCAGGAGAGTGGGAGGTGTGGCACACAGCATGGGCCAGAATCTGACCCCTAAAAAGGATCCCGCTCTCAGTGGGCTCAGTTGTGAGCTAGCCTATATATTCAGCAGCTTCCACACCAGGAAGAAGGCTGGTGCAGCTTACTTCCCCCACGGTGCAACAGGGAAATATGATCTGAATTGTGACTCTGTGCCAGAGTCTATTCCCTGTTCTATTCGACATTGGTGAGGCCTCATCTGGAGTATTGTGTCCAGTTTTGGGGTCCACACTACAAGAAGGATGTGGAAAAATTGGAAAGAGTCCAGTGAAGGACAACAAAAATGATTAGGGGGCTGGAGCACATGACTTATGAGGAGAGGCTGAGGGAACTGGGATTATTTAGTCTGCAGAAGAGAAGAATGAGGGGGGATTTGATAGCTGCTTTCAACTACCTGAAAGAGGTTCCAAAGAGGATGAATCTAGATTGTTTTCAGTGGTACCAGATGACAGAACAAGGAGTAATGGTCTCAAGTTGCAGTGGGAGAGGTTTAGGTTGGATATTAGGAAAAGCTTTTTCACTAAGAAGGTGGTGAAGCACTGGAATGGGTTACCTAGGGAGGTGGTGGAATCTCCTTCCTTAGAGGTTTTTAAGGTCAGGCTTGACTAAGCCCTGGCTGGGATGGTTTAGTTGGGAATTGGTCCTGCTTTGAGCAGGGGGTTGGACTAGATGATCTCCTGAGGTCCCTTACAACCCTGATACTCTATGATTCTAAGCAAGACCCAGTGAAACTAGAAAGATTTTAGTTTGGCTGAAAAATATTCCTTCTAACTGCTACCCACTGTATTGAATACATCCAGCAGAATGTGCCTACAATGCTGATGACTATAGCAAAGCAGTGCATTTGTACTTACCAGGGAAGTCCTGATGTGCCACTGATTTCAGCTGAATGTGAACAGAATGCAGCAACTCAGCAGATAGAGTGAAGAACCAGCTTTGAAGCAGACCCCAATTAAGTCCCCATTCCTGCAGTTTCTGTACAGGTAAAACTTCCTATTGCATCAAGTTTTACCTAGATAAGGGGTTCAGAATAAGGTCCTAAATATGCAACTGGACTTTTATTACTTAAAAACTGCAAACCACCTTCTCAGCCATCAAGTCAGTAAAGTCAAATGTGCAAGGTGGAATGGGAACATCCACATCAAAATCATATTTAACAGATTTACTAAAACACAGGGGATGGCTAATTTACACCCTCTATCCAACTGTATCTAGTTTAGTTTTTTTCTCATGTTGTGGTAGAGGTGGGTCATTTAGCTATAAAATACTACACATTAAAGATATTCAGAATAATGTTTATTTATATTCAGTGCTATAGTTCATTAAATACTGGTATCATATATCCATGTCTGAGGTAATATAAATTAAAAATATATTTAAGATTTCAGTCCCATACTTGTGCTCTCTATTTTTTCTACCACCATACAGAATTTTGAAGCAAACAGTAGTTCATAATTTTGAATGCAGTTGTGAATATCATTTTAATATAGTCTTTTCTTGTGAGACTAGACTTTTGAGGAGAATGGTTATTGCATGATACATTTTTAGCAGATTTTTTTCTTCTATTAGAATTTTCTCATAAAATCTCACATGTCCAAGTTATAGGATGAATGGGCATGAGGATGTACTTTGGACCAAGGAAGACAAACTTTGAACCAGAATGACAGCACATGCTGCAGGATTATTGTCCATATACATTATGGCCCAGATCCAGAAAAGCCACTTAAGCATGTGCTCAAACTTTAAGCATGTGTGTATTCTCAAGTGACTTCAGTGGGACTACTCACGTGCTTAGTTAAGCATGTGCTTAAGTGCTTTGCTGGATCAGAGCCTAGGAGAGACTGCAAACATAAATTAACAATCCTCTTTAACTCTGCATTATTTGAAAACATTGCTGGTTTTACACTGCATCACCATTGTAGGATTTTTTCATATCAGTGAAGCACCTTTGAAAGTTTCTAACTTGGTTCATAAATAGACTATGCAAAAATAAGCTGCTAGAATGACCCTCTTCTCTCTATTTTGATAAAAGCAAAACCTGATTTGAAAAGCTATTAAAGTAATTTTTCAATGGTAAAATATATTTAAGAAAATAAACTCTTCATTTCATCATCTTCCATTGACATATAAGCTTGTTAAAGGGCAGGGCATACCTCTCACTCACAAATTCAACGGACTGAAGCATTTCAATCCTTTTTGCACTATATGCTGGTGTTAGTAAGCCCTTATCCTAAACCTCCATCAAGCCCAACACAAGTGAGCCAAAGAAACAAAAAAAAAATGTTTCTTGCATATGTCTTTTTCATAAAGTCCATGGAGAAAAATATATTTTCCTTATTATTAAACTCTTATTTAACTCCTGCCATTAAAATAGAAGATACACCTCACCAATATCTATTTAACTTTAATTAGCCATTGTAAATACAAAGGATACAAGTGCTCTGTAAAAACCACTGTGACATGCCATCAAACTCTTTTAGTGTTTCAAAAGTTGTATTGATCCATATTTATTTGATGAAGCTACAGCTAACTTTTTGTGCTTGGATGCTCTTGGAGGTAAAGGTGTACTTTCATCCGATTTTTTTTTATTATTCTATTTTGCAAACTAGTGACAGTGGTGATGATGCTATCCTGAAAAATCAATTTGTGGTATTACCAAAGCCTATGGTCTGTATTAAAACTCTCCATGCTCATGCAGTGAATTGCATTGTTGAGGGTTCCATTACAGTGGTACTGGACCTAACCATTAGGTTATATCCATGCAGCACTATATCTTTAGTACTCCACAGAACTCACTATTGCCCTTGGTTCTTCAAATGTTGCCATCATTATGTGCTTTGGGGTAGGTATGGAGAGTATTTCCCCTGCATCGGTTGGTGAATGAATACTGTTGTCTGTAAGGTTGGAAACCTCTTCCTCGTGATCTTCATACAGTGTATTGACGTTCAGCAGAGGGTGAGTAGGATTACGATTCAGTGCAGCTGTTGGTTCTAGTTTGACGTGGCTCAGGGTTGTATTTGTTGCAGCAGCAGTAGTTGTTGCTATATGATTGTGATTACAGGAGAGGTAAGTCCCAGCAGCAGGGACAGTTCTGCATGTCTCAGATGAGTATGGAATCTCTTTCTCATGATGTGGGATGACTGAAAGAAAACAGAATACAGAGTAAATCACTGGCTAGTCTATTTTCCCCCACTAATCCGCCACATAGCTGTATCCTGATCCCACAGAAGTCAATGGGAGTTTTGCCACTAATTTCAGTAGGAGAAGAACTGGGCCCAATACACAGGTTTTAATTGGACTGTGAGAAATCTAAGACTACTTCTTCATGAGAGCTTTGACTTTTGAAAATTCTAGTCCTAGATGCACATTACAGTGTGACTAACAAGTTTTGTAAATATCACTTAAAGCTACATTTCTAAGCATCCCCTATGTGAAATCATCCTCATTACACACACCATAAGCTGCTATTCTAAATGAAATAGCTCAACAATGTGTAATCAATAAATGTTTCTTTCCAGAACTTGCTCACTCAAAAGCATTCTTGGGTGGGGGTTAAGGTGGGCATAAAAGCAGCTGTTGTAATTATTTTGTACTC